>NC_061111.1:250915112-251028978 GCF_002878395.1 Capsicum annuum | reverse complement strand
GCAGCTGGATTTGGCACAACCACACAAGGCCGAAGAGGGGTGTACCACGCTGAATCAGGTTCAGTACCGTCATCACATTTTGAAGGATAGCTGTCGGGATTATCGAGCTTCTTATAGCAGCTATTGTCGGACAACTTCTGCCACACAGCTATGTCGTCCTTCTTGTTGAATAATTTGAAGCACATTGAAGTTAGCAGTTCTTGCAACTTATCGTAGTCTGATTTTTGCTCCTCTATGGTAGTATTCCATCCTCTCCAACGACGTTGATAGTTCACTGGAGGGCCAGAGAGGACCCAAAAACCACCAGGACGGAGTATGCGATGTACCTCAAGAAGGTAAACTCCACCTAACAATAATAAGGTTGAATTAGTATAACCTTCATCGCTAATATCTAGCTTGCTTTGTCTATGCACTAGGCGCAGAGGTGAATTTTGCAGAACATCCCTATTTTACTAATGGGAATAGCAATGCGAACCAAATTTAAGACATAACAAATACACATTTCTACCTAAGCAGATAACCTACCGAACTCAGTCCATGGAATTAGGCATCTTGAACAATGAGCCATATCAAAAGAATTCGAAGGGAAAGGAAGACGTTGTGTAGCAATGATGCCGAGAATTGCAGGAATTCCACGCTCCAGAGCAAACTGAACCTGAGCCTGGTGATTGTCCCTTGGGGCAAGAGAGACGGTCAAAATTCCACGATCTAGTAAGTCACCTCCCCAGCTTGCCACCTAAAGAAAGATGAAGAAGAGAATTAGGCTTAACCTGAATTCGGAAACAGCTACTACACCTACGTTTTCCTGGGAGAAACATCTATGTTATATTTTTTTTACTTTTCTGGAAATTAGTCGAAACACGATATTACAATCAGAGACAATGTACCAAATTAGTAATAAAAGAATCAGTTATAACCTCAGGCCGGAAATAGCAAAAGGCAACCAAAAATAGATTAAAGGACAACGCCTAGGGATAGAAATTTCTTGATTTGATTGTGAATAAGAGAAAAGGACTGCTTCGATGAGTTAGTGCTTGGTTATCTCCGCTTAATATCCACGAGGATATGGAATCCGAACACTAAAATAAAACGTAGATATGAATGAACCAGTTATCTTTTGCAAGAGTCAAAATGCAAGTAAACACTCCCAAAAGGGAAAATAAAGTCAAATTGCTGGAGAAGTTGTTCATATTTAGAAACATAATAGAAACCGAAGCTCCACAACAAAGACTCACCCCACATCCAGTATCAATGGCAGTTCGGATTGTCCCATCTTTCATTTGCGGAATCAAATCTTGCATCAAATCAACATAGGCACCAACTCCATTAGGAAACATTGTACCACCACCAGGAAAGAGAAACTTCTCCCCTTCTTTTTTAAGCCAATGTTGATTGGACTTTTGCTTGTTAATCCAATCATATGGAACATTCCTGAAGCCGGACAAGGTTCAATGATCGCAATCGAATCGAACAAATCATTGACAAACAAAGTTCCATAACAAGAAGTATTACCTATACCAACATTCATTTTTGCTCTTTGGCCATCTAATAGGAGATTTATAGCCGTCTGGTGGGGGTACCAAGCATTCCTGCCGTTCGAAACTAGGAGGGCAATGCCGTTCCAAGAAAGCAAGACGATGGCGACCATACTTGTGCCATCTCTGTGATATATCAATAGTAGATCATAAACACAACGGGCTGAACGACATGATAATAACAAATCGTATCTCAACGAACAAAATTTGAGGATAAAAAAGGACTAGAAATCATAATACCTTTGGATCTGTGCATGGAGTATAATCCCGATACTCAGCACTGCATTCCGGAAATGAAACGGCTTTGATCTGGATGGGTCCAGTAGCGGTTCCCGTGGGAGTGTCAACTGCCTTGTTAACATCCTTAACTACATATCTCTCCTTTTCAGAGCAAAAAATACCTCCAAGGTAGAAAGAAAGCCCACACAACACCACAACCGTTAATGCCATCGGAACTTTCCATGAACTTTTCTCCGATTGAGCAGGTTTTCCATCTTTGTGCTTCATGTTTTTCTAATCCTTATCGGTTACCTGCATAAGAGAAAAACAACCTGGTTAATCATTCCACCTCTTCAACTAGTAAAATGTTCATACTAACACCTACTTGGAATTTCTTAAAGTGACAGTTCCTTTCAAATGGATCACGAAGAAGAATAATAGAATGGAACACTCAAGCAAATGAGAGGGGAAAATACGATACCGATTACTACTTTTTTGTTAAGAATATGATTCCCATCACCTTGCTTTTTAACTAAAAGTAGTAAAGGGAGCAGCTAAGAAATTCAAAGAGGAGATAACACGTTTTCGAGATGGGAATCGTTATCTAATGAATGACTTCACACAGACATCCTAATCTCAAAACAAAAAGAAAGACGATACGGCGAAATCGGTACATAATTGGAGAGGTAACAACACTCTTTACTTTACATTACAACACTAACAAACAGGAAACAGATGGATTATTTTGTAAAAGAACTTTTGGTACTATAAAAAAGCGGAATTTGTGCTTGTGGAAATTATCGAGTAACCGGAGATGAAAAAGACTCAAAACTCAAGCCAAAGGAGGATAGCATAAATGCTTAACTTAGCAAGAACTCCAAAAAGTGAACAAGTACATTCACTTACTGAAAACTCAGTACTTCAATACTTGGATATCTGAATAAACTAGATACAAAATCGTTTTATCAAAGAATTGCAATCACAATTCTAGTAGCCAGACAAAAACAAGAGGAACATTAACAGATCTAATCTCAAAAAACAGGCTATTAATTACAATTCTTAACAACCATTAGATTAGATCTGTTGATACTGAAAGTAGGGACAAGTTAAAGCTAACATGTTCACTTTAGTTTTCATATTTTTCCACATGATATAAGGCCCCAACAATTTATCAAATTATGTTAGTCCTAATGAAGTCTGGGGAAGGTAGAGTGTACTCAGACCACATTCGGCTTGAGCATAGTATGAAAAAAGGGAAAATGACAGTGAAGAAAACATAGCAACCAATACGGAAACATGAGGGCCCAAAACTTTATCAAATTATGATGTCTCAATGAGGGCCCTCTTAGCCACTAAAGTCAATAATGTGAGGAAGAAACATGAAAAAGCACCAAACCAAAGAATTTATGCGCCTAACAACCAAGAATACAAGAAAGGAAAAAGTACAGTATAAAGCTTAATATAGAATAAAGATAAGTTAAAAATACTTCATTTGTTGACCAATTAAGTTGTACTTCTACACTACCTAAATAGACTTGCCGACAGTAAATCCCAAACATGAAAAAATTCAAGAAAGTGAGCAAGAAAGATTCAATTTTTATGAACAAATTCACTCATCCAAGATCAAATCTTGGACCATATAAAGAGCAGCCGAGGCACTAAAGCTTCCACTATACGCGGGGTTCAGGGAAGGACGGGACTACAAGGATCTATATTACTCAACCTTAACTTGCATTTCTGCAAGAGGCTGTTTCCACTGCCTGAACTCATGATCTCTGGTCGTACGACAGCAACTTCACCGGTTACTTCAAGGCTCCCCTTCCAAACATGAATTTCAAGAAAGTAAGAAAAACAAGATTCAATTTTTATGAACAAATTCACTCACCCAAGATCAAATTTTGAACTATATAGACTTGTTAATTCAAGAAAAAGAATGAAACCCAAGATCTTATAGACCAAACTAAGAAACCCCAAGTGCTGAAAAACAACAAAATAGCAGTACAACAACATAACCAGTGAAACACAAGTGAGGTCTCGTGAGGGTAGAATGTTCGGAGACCTTACCACTACCTCGGTGAGATAGAGAGACTGTCTCCGAAATGCAGAAAATCCCGGTACAACAGCAAAATAGAAGCACAACAAGCGAAATCTCTTGGGAGGTGAGGGTAGAGTGAACGCAAACCTTACCACTACCTCGGTGGGGTAGAGAGGTTGTTCCGAAAGATCCTCTGCTCAAGTGCAGCAAATCCAGGTACACCAGCAGAGTAGAAGCACAAGAAGTAAAATCGCACAAGTGAGGTCTGGGTATGATAGAGTGTACACAGACTTTACCACTACCTCAATGAGGCAGAGAGACTATTTTCGAAAGATCCAGCTCAACTACAGCAAATCCAAGTACAACAGCAAAAATAACAAGTAAATCAATGAGAACCAAAGATGGTAAAACAGTAGATATAAATGAGAAAGAGACATAAATAACTCAAAATGCAATGATCTGAAAAAGTTCTTACACAGAAAATGATACAGTTAAACACAGTAAAAGTAGAGCCCATTAATCAACTTCTTGATAAAACAATAAATACACACAAAAATAAAATTAAAATAAACAAACATGAAAAATAGCAAAAAAATTTACCCTCACAATCTTGTAGCCAAGAACCTTGTTGTTTCAAGACTCAATTTTTAACAAAGATTTTATCTTTCTCTATATATACACACATTACATTATGTGTATGTGTATGTATATTAACAGAGAAAAAGAATTAAAAAAACAACTTTAAATTATTATTATTATTATTTGGTGAAAGGAAATAATGAAAAAAGAAACTGTATTTGTTTTTATGTCATCTTGTTATCCTTATTCCCCTTTACAGATTCTTGGCTTTGTGACCTCTCAATAGCTGTCTTTCTTTTCTCTTTTATTATGGGGTTTGAAATATACTCCCTCTGTTTCACGATAAATGAATTGTTGAATTTTGATATATAAATTAAGAAAAAAATATTAAAGACATAAATTTAACATAATTTTTTATTTTTATCCAAAAAAAAAAAAGTTAACTTTGGTAATACATTTTCAAAAGTTAATTAGTTATCAAATCATATGGACAAATTTGAAAAAAAATTCAACGATTCATTTATTTTGAAACATCAATAAATATCCCAACAATTCATTTATTTCGAAATAGAGGGAGTATTTTATTACCATTATCATTACTCCCTTCTTTTTTAACATATGGTCCCTTTGGTACCAATTAGGAAATTTACCAGAGTATTGAGTGTTTAAACAAACTTTCGTACAAATGTAAAGTAAGATTGTAATTTGATATTATGCATAACGAAAGTTTAATGGAAAATAATATAAATTTTTATAAGTTGGAGTTTAATTATAAAAAAAATTGATATTTTACATAATTATCAAAAATTTCGATTTTGAGTCATTTGAGATATATAATTAGCTTCCAAAATATTCAGCGAAGATATATTTTTTTCTTTATAGAGATGCATGATTAAATCTTGATATATTTTTTTCAAGTTTGAATCTGTCGAGATACATAATACATCTAACGAAGATATATTTTTTTCTTGTAAAGATATATAATTAATTCTCGATATAATTTTTTTTTATTTGAGTTTGTCAAGATATATAATTAGCTCACGATACATCTAATAAAGATACATAATTAGTTATGATTTTTGTAATTACTTTTATAAGGATAAAAATTTGTATAAATATAATAAGTTAAGCTGTATATTTATATTATTTTTTTAAGTTTAAAACTAAAAGTGATCAACTCACTGCTTTTGATTCTATTTATGGTTGAGTTAGCATAATAATTGGTCAAACAAAGACTTATTACTCCTTGAATTTCTCTACTTAGATACCTAAAATTTATTTATTAAAGATTATAAATATTTCTATCTTTATTTATTGATCTTATGAATTATTGCTAGTTATTCTGACTTTATTTATTGATCTAATAAATTATTGCAAATTATTCTGACTCTATTTATTGATTTGATTAACTATTGCAAATTATTCTGACTTCTTCAACTACATAGAGAGGGTTATTGATATATGGTTGGAATAATATATAATTACATATACGTATGTAAGGTAAAAAATTTATATGCATTTAATATTTTCACCAATCCATTGAACATATGGCACGTATCTTTATATAATTTTTATTATTAAATTGTAGTTAATAAACACACATTCCTATCTGGATTTATGATATGATCAATTGGGTTCATAGTTTATACATTATTAATTCAAAATTTAAAGTTTATGAATTAAAATTAAAATATTATAGTAATAACAATTGAGTTTATGGTAAATTTGTAGTTATTTGATAAAAGTTTTAGTGTTTATACAACATAAAAATAAAAATTATTAAATTTACATAAATTTGAAAACAGATCTCTAGATATCTATTTTACTTATTTAGTACTTCCCCAGTCTCAATTTAAATTGACATGATTTAAATTAATATAAAATTTAAAAAGAAATTAAAAGTTTGAAAATTAATGCTGAAAATATGTAATTATATTTATGTGGTCGTAAAAATTTTTAAAATTTGTGATCTTTAATATGATAATAATTTGTGCGATATTAAAAAATTTTCATTAAGAATATATAACAGACGATTTAAGATAAAATACAATTTAGAAAATAATGTATAAAAGACCATAAAAAATAACAAAATAATAAATAATAATATAATAATACAATCATAAAATAATACTACAAACAATCTATTAATAATAATATCAAATATCAATAAAAAATATTTTATGCGTCGACCTATCTAATATTTTTTATATTGTCTTACTGTGAAACATATGCACATGATTTTTGACTTTTTTGAGTTGGTGCACTTCATGTAGTTTTGGCCAATAGTTTGTGAATTGTTTTCTTTGTTTTATTCATGAACTTTCCTACATAGCCAAGTTGGTTAACCCTAGATATTTTATATTTCTACCCTCAAAATTTTCAATGCTAAATAGTAATTAACATAATATAATTTTTGATTAGTTAATATTCTGTAAATAGTAAATCACCTCAGAGTGATCCAACTAATTTAAATTAACATCACGTAAGACCCTTTTGATATAGCTCGGTAATAGTTTAGAGCCTCGTGTCTATTATACGATCATCCTACTTATGTAATATCTGATTTTTGGTCTTTGTTGTTGTGTGTTGTTTACTATATTTTAGTGGTCGTACCTTGTCAGATGTTATCAAGGGAGGACCTATAGCTAATATTTTGGTGCTTCGACACTCGTTAAATTTAGCGCAAATTAGATAAAATCATATAAGAAACGTATAAAATCTTGTATAAGATATAGAAAAGCATCTAGCTAGTAAGCCAAGAAGCTAACTGAGTGCTTCAGTTTTCAGGTAGAACCTTAAAACTTTGAATTTCAATATGTGTATTCGAACCTTCCGAGCACCCACGATACCTAAATTAAGAGTTCGCCGTGTTATGATTCTTTGTATATTTAGCTGTCATGTTTTACTTCACCTCGATTTTCTTTATGTTACTACTTTGATTTACTTTAATTTTCTTGAGTCGAGGATCTTTAAAAAACAACCTCTTTATGCTTCAAAAATAGAGATAAGATCTGCATATACTCTATTCTTTTCGAACCCAGAATTTTATTGGGTATTGCTATAACTCATATAAGACCCCTTTTCATGCTTTCCAACAATATTTTTTTTTTATAAACTCAAATTTTGATTCCAAAATTTCTAATTAAATATGATATTTTTAGTTATTCTATCTGGAGTTTTTATTTTTTATTTTTGCTTTTTTTATAAAGGGAACCCAATCTGAATCTTGCTTGTGATAAAGACAAAGGTTATCCACATGTCAATTGGCACACTTAATTTTGTATTAAGGGTCAATACAAATAAATAAATATTTATCCCTAATGAGTGTTTAAGATATCAAAATAATATTTATTATGTCTCAGTGACATTTTATTCATCTTAAGCAATTTCAAGAAAATGTTATACTTTCATAAAAGATTTTGGGGTTTATTTGTATTTAGGAATTGTTATTTAATATGTTTTTAGTGTTTTAATTTTTTTGCATTTGAAAATAACTTTAAATATGTGCGATTTTTTGAAGTTTCATATGGCTATATGGCTAAATTAAGTTCAAATATTTTTTAATATTATGTATGCATAAACTTCACTAAATTAAAATATCTTAACTTGAGGCAAAATTAGTTGAAGTTAGAGCAATAATAATCTATTCATTTACATATTGATTTGAAATGAAAATAAAACAAGTTGAACTTCTAGCTTATATACATGAAATTCAGGTAAAATAATTAAACTTCAAAAGTTAAGTTTGTAATGTCAAAATAACGGATTAAATAATTACAAAAATGGAAATTTGAGCACTGACAAAATCTATTTGTTTGTCATTAAAGTTTCTCACTTTATAGTACTTTGCTTTGTTCTATTTATAAATAATACTATAACAACTATCATCAAAAGAGAAAGAATAAAATCCCCAAATCCTCAATTTTTGGTAATTGTCTTCTTGCTAGTATGTACAAATATAACCAACAAACAACATAAATTCCAATGGTTTAAAATTTAAATACAAAAAATTTCTATATTTTACATTAGTATTAAAAATTTTGATTTTGAATTTATCGAAATACATAATTAGCTCCCGATACATTCAATGAAGATGCATATTTTCTTTGTAAAGATACATAATTAGCTCCCGATGCATTTTTTTTATTTTGTGTCTGTTGAGATTCATACTACATCTAACGAAGATACATTTTTTCCTTTGTAAAGATACATAATTAGCTCCAAGTGTATTTTTTCCGATTTTGGGTCTATCGAGATACATAATTAGCTCCCGATACATCCAACGAAGATACGTAATTAGTTAAAATTTTTATAATTACTTTGTACGTAAGGGTGAGAATTTGCATAAATATGGTAAGTTAATGTGTATATTTATGTTATTTTGGTAGTAATTGTATTAAAATAAATATAGAACTTTGAATTGAAATTATTAGGTTTGGTCGAACTCGTAAATATTAGCTTCACGCTTGCTTTTCACCAAGGGTGGACTTATGTTCAATTTGGTGGTGTTTTGAAATTCGTTATATCTGATGAAAATTAAATATAGTTATATAAAAAATGTATAAAAGATTGATACAAAATTTAGAAAAGTATTTGAAAATTAAGAAGATAGTTGGAGACTTTTATTTCCATCCAGAACCCTTTAGATGTCAATATATATGATCGAGCTTCCTGAACACCTAGAATTTTTGAATCTTGGATCCGCCACGGCTTTCTCCTCCTTTCCACCATGTAATAGCACCAAGAAAAGGAGAAAGAGCAAACTTTACTCCTCACAATTTTTTTAGATTTTTTTCTAAAAAAATACTATTTCGAATATGGTTTGATCAAATGACCTACATATTAAAAACACATAAAATTTATTAGGAGAAAATCTACCCTAAACAAACTCTATTAAACTATTACACGGGGGATCCTATTGTGTTACTCCTCACAGATTTTGAATTTGAACTCTGAATAAAAATTATTTATAAAAAATATTTTCTACCTTAAAACTGAAATTTATTTCCAGTGTGAATGTAAAATCGAACTCAAACCAGCTGTCGAACACCGAATGGAGTTTTTTTTTGCTTTTCATTTTTCTCTTTTTCTTTTTTGTTGGGCTGGGGCCCACTGAAAAACAATGCATCAAATTGATTGGATAGCAAAAAGGAAAGTACCAACAATTACTAGTAATCCACTTTGGACTATTAATGGTCAATATATATAATTCAGTACTAGTAGTAGTATTTTTCAAAGTCAAAAAATGATTGGCAATTATTAAATTCTCAATAATTTCAATGAATAATAATTTTTTTTAAAAAATTGCAAATTATCTAAGTAAATATGTTTCGTATTTAATAGGTCCATATTTTTAACAATTACTTTCATATTGGTCAACTTAAAATTCATATTTATTGATTTAATTAAATACTCTTAAATCGTTCTCAAATTTTTATTAAACACGACTTTATTTATCCGATATCTCTGATTAAAAATGTACTAATAATTTGTGCCTTACTTTGTGGTAAAGTATTGATGTTACTTGCATGGCTACGTACGTAAATTATAATGATTTAAATCATTTTTATATTTGCCTTCATAGGACCACATTATACAAGTATAAATAAATGTCTTTATGTTTTTTCTCTTATTATTATTTTTCCCCTTTTTGCTTTCTCCTCTCTTTTATCTTTAAACACTTTTTAGCTTTTTGCAACTTTTCCCCCCTTTTAGCTTCCTCCAAAAGAAAATATATCAAATTTTCATTTCAATTATACATGTTATACTTTTATATGTTTATAATATCATTTTTCAATAATTCAAAAAAATATTTGACTGAACGATATCATTATAAGTAAATTCAATTGTATATAATGAATACTATATAGATGATTTTTTTGAGTTTCATATTATAATCGTAATAAAATAGAAAAAATTCAATAATGAAATATTGCATCACCATATATATGAATTACTACAACCAAACTCAAAAAGAAAAAGAAGAAAAAAAAAAGCAAAGATAATTATATTAATTCCCATGCTAATCATAAATATGTTAGCACCAAAGATATTTCACATGCAATTCAACATCATACAGCACTTTCATTGAAAAAATTGACACCTATCATTTTCCAAATTGTCTTTTCATATATATATATATATATTTAACTGTTTACTAATTTTTACTTTTGGTTTCCCAAGGTATCTCCACAGCCGGTAGCCGTGAGGTTAATCCTTCGTTTTTCTGTAAGCGCACTAAGCGATAGGGAACTGACCATAGAGTTTGCTCTATTTGCCAGAGATGGGAATCAAACCCCCGACCTCTTACTTAAAGGACATGGCGCTGAACCACCATGCCAACTCTAGTGGTTCGTTTACTAATTTAAGATGTTCTTATTGCCTCCTTTTTGTTACTCCTTCCATTTTAATTTATTTTGAAAAGGACCTACTATACTCTTAATAATATTGAAAATATTTTAAAATATTCTCCTTTCATTTTTGGATTCTAAAAATATCACTTTAGGAATTATGAAGTTTTTAATAAACTAAATTTCAATCAATAAGAATCTGTTATGTAGTAAATGAAAATAATACTATTGTTTAAAAAAACAACATGGGTTGTGGTGCAGTAGATGAGGCTGTTCCACCCTTAACCAGAGGTCGAGGGTTCAATCCTGGGTGTGGAGAAAACTCTATTGGGAGCGCTGCCACCTTAATGGGCCCTGCAACGCGCGATCTGGATTAGTCGGGACTCCAATGCGAGCACCGAACACACCAGATGAAAAACCAAAAAAAAAGTATTGTTTTAAAAAGTTTTTTGTTAAGAGAAAGTATAAAATAGAGTGTGGATGAACTATTTTAGAGCCTAAGGTATAGGGAGGGTATTTTAGGATCATTTTCAATACTTGAGTCGTGGTTGGAAAAGAGTTATTTCGGAATAATTAATCTCGAAATTAATTATCCACCATGTATATGAGATAACTTATCACATTACTATGATGTAAATATAGTATGATAAATAATTTCGGTACTAACTAATACCTCACTCCAAACATGCGATAAAATAGTCCTTCATTTTATCTCGAGACTATTTATTCCTTATCCTCACACTAAACGACCCCGAAGGTATACAAGGCCCTTTTCCGAAATTTATTTGACTTCTTTTCTCTTTATCCATTTAAAAGCATAAGATTCAAAAAAATTTATTTTTATTTTTATAACCTCCATGCCAAATCAGAATAAATCAATCAATTTGATACGTTTCTTGCTCCGTGTTTGACACTCATATTAAAAATCGATTAAATTCAAATTCGTATGAAAAAAATTCATATTAAAAGATAACATACTTTTTTAATAAAGGTGATTTTTTTTTAAAAAAAAAGTGTTAATGAGCATTGTTGTGATAAAAAATAGGCAGGTGGAGAATAAATGCATTTTTCATTATTACGTTATGTGTTTTTAATACACCTAATTATTACGAATAGGAACAAAATAAAGTAACTATTAACATCGTTTTACTACTTGTTGAAATCTCATGATCACATAGAAAGATTTTTCTGAAAAAGTAAAATAAAGAATCTAGTACTTTAATATATATATATATATATATATATATATTTGAATATTTAATTTCAAAAGGTGATATATACGAGAGGCGTGAGAGATTAGCTAGGGATAAATTTATACAAAGTAAAGATAGATCGAATAAATAGTAGCTATAGTACTAGTAATTCAGAGTGGTGTATCGTTTGTTGTATTACTTAGTGAGTCTTGCTTATGGTATTATTTGAGTGTGGTAATTTCTATTGTATCTTATCTTTTTACTATTTTTTTCCAGATTATTTTATCTTGAGTCGAAATCTATCGAAAATAGTCTCTCTATCCCACATCTGAGGTAGTGGTATGAACTTCGTACACTTACCCTCCTTTACCTTACTTGATGAAAATATGTTAGATATGTTGTTGTCGAAAAATTCCATCAGAAATGAGTAATATGGACTGTGTATATTTACCTTCCTAATTTCATTTGGTGAGAATATATTGAATATATTATTATCGTAAGACTTTATTAGAGGTGAGTGATATGAATTGCATATATTTAACTCTTAATTTCACTTATTGAAAATATACTGAATATATTATTATTGTAATTCCGCCAAAATATAGACATACATATATACATGTACATGAGGAGGAATAAATTAGAGGAATTTACTATTTTAGTGTTGAATTGGAGTTGGTGCTGTTGCTGAAATCAACGCGTTTGTGTTTGTCTGATTTTGAAAACCGGATAACATGGCCATTGGTTTGTGGTATGTTGCTACTTACGACTTATTGTCGAACGATAACTATTCATTCATTTTTTAATGAAAAAATTGGTGTTTAATTTTTACTATAAAATCATCTTTGATAAAGTATATTGTTATATTCGGACAAATAAATAATATCACAAAATAAAAAAAAAATAAGAAGAAGATACATAAATTTTACGTAGAAAATCTTGCGGGAGAAATAACGGACAGAGGAAAAGGATTTTCACTATAATGAAGAGGAGTACAACGAGACATAGTCTCAATGATTTATTTTAACCGCACGAAAAATGATCCACTAAATCGCATTACGTACAAATAAATTATAGGTCCAAAAACATACATGGGTCGCACCACAAATTTTTCAGGATCGGATCAATAAAATTTGGGTCACAAACTCTAACATATATTTTAACTTAATTAACATAAACATAAATCCTAACTATCATATTTATACAAATTTTCATCATTATAAAGTAATGAGTCAAGCATCTAGTACTCCTTTTTAGCTGATGTGACACCTTTATAACTAACGTGATATTTTTATCGTGGATCTCAGTTTTATGTAATAAAAGTGTCATGTTGGCACAAAAAGGTGACAAAAATACGCTCAAATTGAGTTGAGGAGGGTAATAGGATTCATACGAAATTGAAGTGTGTCGTAGCAACTTTAACTATATATAGTTTGAGGAAATACTGAATGCTTATCTCTAAAGTAATTATAAAAATCTCAGCTAATTATGTATCTTCGTTGGATGTATACAACAATAACATGCCCAGTGTATTCCCACATGGTCGGGGAGGGTAGAGTGTACGCAGATCATATCGGAAGTTAATTATGTATTTTACAAGAAAAAAGTATCTTAGTTGGATGTATTACATAGATTTAAAATTACAAAAAATATTATCGAAAGCTAATTATGTATCTTTACATAAAAAAAATTTCTTTATTAAATGTATCGAAAGTTAATATATATCTCTAAATATCTAAATTCGGAATTTCACTAATTTTCAGTACTAAATGCATTATGCATGGAACAAAACTGACGTTATTGCACGTGCCACCGTCAGATACTTTTTCTACTTACTTTACTGCATAAAATAAATAAATATTTTGTAAAAAAAAATGTATAGATGCACTAGTTGTAATAATATATTTCAAATCATTATGAATAATATCTGACTTTTTTTTCTTATTAAAAAAAAATACAATGTCTTTAAAATGATTTGTTCAAGAATTACCTACTGATCATCATGTTAAAAATTTATTGCACCGTCGGTACTCAAACTTATGTTTTTTTTTTTTTTGGTTATTTTTATTTTATTTTATTGTGATAACATCAGAATATCTAGAATAATTTTATAAAATAGAGTTCAACAAGAGTAGAATATAAGTAAATTTTATCATTATCTTGCAGGTAAAGAAACTGATTTTGATAAATTCCTGGCCTTAAGGAAAAATAGTCCAAAGCAATCGAGAAAAGAAAGTAATAAAAGAACAAGAAATAACGTTGCGGATCCACCTTTCAACCGGAGGGTCATCCAAAGCCCCTTCAACGAAAAATTATACTACTATTTTATACTATTATTATATGATTAAAAATATATTTTGTGTATATATTGTAGATGTTGAACCCCATTTGGCTAGTTCGTATGTTTACTTCTGAACCCCTTTAATAAAAATTCTAGCTCCATAACTGAGTAGCAAAACAATAAATAACAACATGACATTAACTACAACGAGACAATGTAATAATCAAAGTACAAAAAACAATAAGAATAATATTACAACTACGAGCGCGAATAAATAACAAATAACACACTGCTATTTACTAATCTTTTATTCTAATCCGCGTGTTTCACTAACTCCTTGTTTACTGTGATAAGAACAAGAAATTTTACTGTTAGATTTATATTTTGGTTTTGGAATAATGATTTTATTTTGTTTTCTTGTTATAAATTGTGAGGAGGTGCAAACAGTACTATAAGAAAGTCATAAATTCTTGAAAATGACAGAAAACAAAGATAATAAGTAGACAGAAAATTTGGTTGTTATTGTAGGATAATGTATTGTAGTAAAAAATAAAATGGTTAAAAAAAAACAACAAAATAATGGACCAATAAAAAAGATAATATTAGATATATTTTAAGAATTATACAAATAATATATCTAGTTTAGTCGAATGACCATAAATTCACGTGACCTTTTTTTAAACATAGAATCGACCCTGCTTCACATGAGCTAGTC
Source organism: Capsicum annuum (assembly GCF_002878395.1). Taxonomy (NCBI): domain Eukaryota; kingdom Viridiplantae; phylum Streptophyta; class Magnoliopsida; order Solanales; family Solanaceae; genus Capsicum; species Capsicum annuum. The sequence goes on along the minus strand of NC_061111.1, from coordinate 251,014,071 downwards.
TTAATTTTTATCCTTATCGAGCTTATACTTCCGGGCATAAATTCTTGAAGGACACGGAATTCTAACTTATTGAATATTATCATGCAAAAATATAAATTTATGTCTTGCAAAAAAAAATTATTTATTCGAAGAGATAAAAACTAAAAGACCATCACAAAATAGAGCTGAAAGTGCAAATGACCCAATTAATGTAGTACATTGCACTTTGGGCTTCATACTTATTACCACACATTATACGCTAATATACACAGTTGTATGTTTTTTATATGCCACTGTACGCACATCATTATACATATGATATACAATAATGTATCGATTGTTATATTTGTATTGTATGTTGTTTCCGATGGACCCTCATATTTTACTAGAAACAAGAAGAAGAAGAACAACATGGTATCGATATTGTATACCTCTAAATTGTATGTTGTATACCTATTGCGGCAGCCCAAGGGCGTGCCACGGTCTTGTCGCGGCGGGCCCAGGACGTGGTACGCTGCTATCGTGAACCCTCATTGGTTCGGGGTCCTGATATGACTCCAAACGCTTTTCAAAAATTTTAAAACTTTTTATAATGATTCCGTTAACATCCCTTATCTTGTTTCAAGACAAAAATCATCTTTAAACATGAGAGAGAGTCCAAAATAAAATCATCGAAATTTTTGGGGTCTTACATTATCCCTCCCTTATGATCACTTGTCCCCAAATGAGAGATTATGATACGCTTAACATGATATAAGGAAGAACATAGAGGGACTCAAGAAAAAACTTGAAATGCATCAAGAGAAGAAGAAGTAAGATTCGTACCTCAAGCACCATCGTCCAACGATGAAAACAAGAATGAATATTTAGCTTTCATGTCCTCCACCGATTTTCATGTAGCTTCCTCTACCTTTTGATTCCTCCAAAGCACCTTCACCAAAGCTATCTCCCTAGTTCTCAATTTTCGAACTTGCCTATCCAAGATTTCAACCGAAATTTCCTCGCAGGACAACGAATCTTTAGTACCAATATCCTCAACGTAACGGGCACCACAAAGAAAGGATCACCCACACACTTTTTGAGAATAGACACCTGAAAATAGAATGAACTGAGGCCAAGTTTGCTGGTAAGTTCAACTCATAAACAACATTCCCAATCCTTCTTACAATCTGATACGGACCAATGTAATGGGACTAAGTTTCCCTTTTTTTTTTTTTTTTTTTCAAATCTCATAACTCCCTTCATAGGCGAAACCTTCAAGAACATCCAATCATTGATTTCAAATTCCAACTCCCTTCGTCTTACATCTACATAAGACTTTTGATGACTTTGGGCAGTCTTCAGTCTTTCTCGAATCACCTTCACTTTCTTCATCACCTGATGTGCCAAGTCAGGCCCAAACAACCTAATCTCACCCACCTCAAACCATTCAATTGGTAATCTGCACCTTCTACCATAAAGGGCTCAAAAGAGGGCCATTTGGGTGCTGGAATGGTAGCTGTTATTATACGCGAATTCAATAAGGGATAAATGATCAACCTAACTCCCTTTAAAATCAATCACATTAGTCCTTAGCATATTATCTAGAGTCTGAATAGTACGTTCCACTTGCCTATCTGTTTGAGGGTGAAAAGTGATAATAAGGTTCACTTGTATACCCAACCCCTCCAAAAATGACAAGAAAATTGCGTACCTCGGTCATAAATAATAGACACTGGAGCTCCATGCAATCGAACTATCTCCTGAATGAATAACTTTGCATAATTCTCTCCGGAGTAATTAGTCCGCACAGACAAGAAGTGATCGGACTTGATCATTCTATCCACAATGATTCAAATGGAGTCGTATTGATTTCGAGATCGCGGAAGACCAGTAACAAAATTCATATTGATCATTTCCCACTTCCACATGGGTAGAGCTATCTCTCGAAAAGTGCCACCTGACCTTAAGTGCTCAACCTTGACTTGCTATAAACCATACACTTTGACAATGACATTTGCCAAATCCCTTTTCATATTATTCCACCAATAAATTTCCTTCAAAAGTTAAACATTTAAAATTTGTTGCAAAATGTACATAGACATGTCTAGATATAGTATATATATATAGCACAATCATAGATAGAGATTTTTCTGATTTTGTTTCTTTAGACAGATTTACACCGGTACACCTATAAATAGCCTGTATTCTTGGAATAATATTGCAAGGAAATTGTTCCATTATCTCTATATTTTACAAAATTAAAATTATACCTTTGTAGGTAGACCCTTTAACATTACAATACATTACTACTGGTTTGACTTTTTTTTTTTTTTTGATAAGGTAGATATTCAAAAAAAAGAAAACAAGAAAAAGAAAACAGCTTCCCATAATCTTTTTTCTAGCATATCCACTAAATCCATATAATGTTTCAAACTCTCTATTAGGCTGCCTTTACTCCAAAAATACAAATTATGTAAGCATCTATCCTTAATTCTAGAAATGTGCGTTCGCTGCCCCTCAAAGCAAGCTTTGTTCCTCTCTAATTTTTGGTAGAGGTCATGCATGAGGCTTGCCTAATACAGTTTACATCTCATATGTGGTTCGTAGTGTGTCAATCAAGTAGAAGGAGAATCATGAGATTTGTGTTACCGTAATAATAAAAATACTAGGTGATTTTTTTTCATCGATCTGATTGGCTCTAGGTGGGCAAAGCTACCTAGTAATTATAATGGTGAGAGATAATAGGTACCCACTGGTCATGAATTCGCTGCACAATGGAATAGTTCTCCATATCTGTTTAATCTCTTTTGGTATCGCCTTTCTTGCCATTCTTCCAACACCCACTTTTTGAGCATTTATAATTTTGCCATTCTTCACTAGATAGGCCATTGTGGTCTGGTCCTTTCTCGAACTCTGCGCATAGCAGGCGCTCGGATTTTCCTTTCCTGCACTGGATAAGAAAGAATATGCAGTAAGGATGAGATAATACGGAAGAAACACAATTTCATGCTAAAATAAGCTACATATTTGGCACTTTGGATAATGTCCCCTTCTTTTGTCACATTTTCACACCCTTTATCAGCATTTGCAGTAGAAAATATACAACATGAAAATTGAGGAGTTAAATATTGGATTTAAAATCATAAATTTAACGTAGAACATGAAAAAGATTCACTATGTTATGTGTTTATTTATGGGAAAAACGAGCAAATAAAATGCAAGTACAAGCCTTTGGTGAACTGTTCGATTCAATGGTGACAGTTAAGCGTATTCTTGATGTCTATTTATATAAGATGCTAAACGCAATGTGTAGAGTTTTGGTTAAGGATAAGGGGTATCAATATTTGAAGAGCATTTCCGCAATCCAACTTTCAACTAAGGGGCTTCCCGCTGTAAGTATGATGTGATATGACGATTTGCAACAGTTCGCGTGCCACTCTTATTCAAGCGTTCCCTTATGTTTCGACCAAAGTGATCAATTCATGCTAAGTTATATTACGTACCTCTAATTGTGTCGACGGCCTCAACTTTAAGCATGTCATTTCCCAAAATCTCTAGTTGCTCTTGCCGAATCCGTTCAGCAGAATTTACAAGGGAAGAAGAGCACTGATGTAACTCAATTAGCTACAATGTCATACTATCTGCAAACCCTCTAGGAATCTGTTTCAAGCGCAAGCATTTTTCGTATTATTATGCGCTCAAGACATGGGAAGAAATCATCCGTGGCTCTCCAACGATCAAGAGATAACCCCTCAAGGGGCAAGAATTTCAATTCGGGAAATCCCATCTCTGTTACTTCCCATACTGTTTTATCCAAATCGGTACTATCTCCAAAGGCATCAGTCTTCAACTGGAGCACCTCGAGTTTGGGCAACCTGCTAATGATAGTCATGCTCTCCCATGATAGACAAGTTTGGAGAAGTGTTCAGCTTCTTGAGATTTGGTGGGAAAGAACTTATGTAGTGCCCTCGAGCTCATGCAAATATATAAGATTATCGAGGCATTTGGGCTCACGATAAAATTCATCACTATCGCCAAAAATCTTCAATTTTCTCACGTTTTTAATCCCGTGAAATATTTCTTTTGTGCAACAAAGAGGACTCAACCCAGTAACACTTTGCGAGTTCTCCAAAACGCGGTACTTAACGTCATCAGCTGATATCTTTGGAGGAGAATACACATAAATGCTCCTACAGTTAACATGCCTCAGCTGAGACATTTTCCAAATTCCATTTGGTAATTGCATCGTCTTAGTACGTGATGGTGATCCATCGTCTAGAAGAAAACTGAAAGTTTGTAAATTCAAAAGTCTGTAAATCGGTAGATATTGAATAACCACAGAACTCCTCACAGCGAAATACCTTAAAGAAACTAAGTCTGATAATTCGCGGGGAGCAGATGTCAACTTCAATCTCCCCAAGTCTAGTACTCTAAGTAGTTTGAAATGGTCTAGGACCCCATATATTCAGAAAAGTGAACAGAACGTGTTTTGTTATAAGCAAGAAAGGGAGAAAAACAACCTCGATATGAACAAACTGAAACCCACCGACGATCTTGAGGAACAATCCTTTCGGGTTCAGAAGCTGAGGGATCTAAAATATACAAAAGATTCTCACTTTCAGCTTCTCTCAATTATAAATCATGAAGAAGATCATGAATCCTACATGTCTTGATTTTTCCATCCAAACTTCGCTTGCTAACGACAACTAGACTTTTATTAGACTTTTATCAATAAGATCATGTAAAAGACTACCGGCCACTTTTTCCAAATCCCCATGCCCCCTTATCTCAAAAAGTCCTTCTGCAATCCATAATCTTATCAACTTTTTCACAGAAATCTCACTAGCTTTTGCGAAAACTCCAAAATACAGAAAGCAAGATGTGAAGTCGTCGCACCGTGTCGATGAAACAGTGGCTCGATGCGATTTTGACGCATTACGTCGGGTGCCCAGTTCGCATTTTTATTTTAAATTCGGGGTCAGGAGGGGTATTTTAGTCTATTTCCCTCATCTAAAACTCAGTTATAACACAAAATTAAAACGTGTTTAGGGCAAAGTACTTCAGAAAAGCACTCATATTTTCTCAAATCAAAACTCAAATCCTTTCCCCAAATATCAAGAGTTCATCCTTAAGGTCAAGAATTCCAAGAACTTAATCAAAATTCGGGTTCCACTCTCCCTCCAAAGTAATCTAAGGTATGTGGGGTTTTCCTAAACTACATGGGCTTGTTGAAAATACTTTGAATAAGGGCTAAGTTTCAGAAATCATGAATTTATAAAGGTGTGTTGGAATTTACATTTACAATTGTGCATTATGAATTTTTTAATGATATTATTGTTTTGGTCTTAAGGCCTTCTCTTGAAATTGATCTTTTACTTATATACATATATGTACATATGCACTTGATGGGTTTGAATATTGAATTGAGAGCATCTATTATTAGCAATCTCTCTTATTTAAAAGCTTTTGTTTCTGTAAGTTATGATTTATTCGAACGCATCTTGAGAAGCATGATGTAAATGCCTCTATGGTTGTTAAGATTTGATTATGGTTTTACATTGAAGAAGGGGTATTGTACTTGGTGTTAAAGGTTAAAGATGTTTATTAAGAAGATTGCATATTTTGTCACAAAATTCATGACCATCACATGTTTGTTGAAATACTGAAAAAAATGATCTTTATATAATTTGACAAATGTTTTGAAGTATGAATCTCCTTGGATTGTTTGAAGTAGAGTGGTCCAAACTTTATATTTTGAAAGAAGAGATTGTAACATGATATTTTATAGCTCAGAAATATGACTTGCAAGTCTTGGTATGACGATACCAATACAGATAATGTCATGGTAACACAAAACAGAACAGAATGCAGATTTTTATTCAGATTTTCAGATTTTTAACTTAGAACTATGCATGTTTAGAAAAGGTTAAATTGGGCTTAAAGAGAGTGAGGTAGTTACCCGAAGAAGGTACGAGTTCAGAAAACTAATTGTTCGAAACCGTATTTTGCCGATACGGGTTTATTATTTTCCCCAGAGAGGGATTATACGATGGCCTATTGACCTGTGGTGTATCAGAACAGAAACCCCAACCTTTGCGGCAAACTTAGGTTAGGGGCTTGACGGCCGAGTTAAGGGCGGATTCCATATAGCCCGTGGACTGTAGAATTTAGGATGTACCACCTAGCTCAGAAGTAAATTAAAGAATGGTATAGGGTAGCCCGGTGCACTAAAGCTACCGCTATGCGCGGTGTTCGGGGAAGGGCCCCATCACAAGGGTGTATCGTACACAACTTTACCTTGCATTTCTGTCAGAGGTTGTTTCCAAGGCTTGAACCCGTGACCTCCTGGTCACATAGTAGCAACTTACCAGTTACTCCAAGGCTCCCCTTCAAATTAAAGAATGGTATTGCATCTACAAAATTATTTGAATGATCCTTTGAAGTTGCCCATGTGTTTTAAATTACTTTATGCATAACGCTTGATGAAATACTCTCACTTATGTTACATATAAAAGTACATTATTTTGGATTACTCTGCGTACCAGTACATCTGTATTGACCCCTTATATTTCAGGGTCTGAGGCTTAGTCAAGGGGTCCTGCTAAGCCATAGATTTATCAGACAGATGTTGTAGTTGGTGAGCCTTTTCTATTTCGGAAGGCCTAGACTTTACACTTTGTCATCTCATTTTGTGTTTATGGTCTGACTAGGGGCCTTGTCCCAGTTTCTAGACAAGATGTTGGTTTTAATGTATTAGAGATTTTGCCGACTGATGTTAGCTAGTATTAGATGTTATGGATTTTATTTCAGATTGTTCGTTTGAATTATAATCATGACCGTGATTCCGTATTGATGTATATTTTCCTCATTGTCCTTTATAGTATATGAATATGTGCATGATTTCCAGCGAGTGAAGGGCGCTCGGAATTTCATGCTTTGAAATGCCTATCACGGCGAAGGTCTCAGCTCGAATCGTGACAAACTTGGTATCAGAGCATGATTCATGGTCCCAGGGTGTTTGCAAAATCGCGTCGGGTAGAGTCCTATTTATGGGTGTGTAGCGCACCACACTTATAAGTCGGAGGCTACAAGGCGTTTAGGAAAGTCTTCTTTCTTTGAGATTTAGTTCGTGATGTAGAGTCTGAATGTCCTCTAATCACTGGTCTTTGGTATTTTAGAGAAGCTATCATGTCTCCCCGTCGCTCTAATGAACATAATGTCTAAGCTGAGGAAGTCTTCCCTACATATAGGATGAGGACACGAAATAGGGCTCCCACTTCTGCATTTATTGTTGCTCCGGAAGTCCCTACTGTTTAGACTAGCCCACCCAGGGTACCTAGGGCTCCACGGTCTGGGACTAGCCACACCCAGCCTCCCCAGAGAGAGATATCAAATGTTGAGTTCAGACAGTCGATGCATATAATTCCACAGTTGGTGGCTTCCCAGGCCGGACGGTCGGAGTATGTTGGGTCTGCTCCTGGTGCATTAGAGACCATGCGGGCAGGCCAGTTCATGAGGCTGAACCCGTCTAAGTTTATGAGTACAAAGGTTGAGAAGGACCTGCAAGATTTTATGGATGAAATAGAGAAAATTTTTTGGGTTATGCATGTGGATGAAGTGGAAAGGGTTGAACTAGCGGCCTATCAGCTCAAGGAGATGGCAAATCAGTGGTACAATGAATGGAAAGATTCGAGGGGGAATAATGTTGAGCCTTCTATGTGTGGAAAATTTGTGAAGGCTTTCCTGGATCGATTCTTTCCTCAGGAGTTGAGGGAGTCCAAGGCTGAAGAATTTAAGAATTTAAGACAGGGGAAGATGAGTGTCAAGGAGTACACTCTGAAATTCAATCATCTATCCCATTATGCTCAATGCTTTGAAAATGGCGGAGACATGAGGGCCCGTATGAGAAAGTTTACATCCGGTCTTTATAACGACTTGGTGTTGGAATGCAAAGGAGCGATGCTGAACAGAGATATGGACTTCTTTAGGTCGTTCGTGCATATACAATAGATTGAAGAGCAGAAAAAGAGACTAGATGAGGTAAGAGAGAGAGAAGGGCAGGCCAAGAGGGCCATATCTATAGATCAACATTATAGTCAGCACCAGGGTGGTAATAATTAGGGTAATAGGTGGTCGAAGAAGTAGTAGAGTTATGCCCAGTTTTCAGCTAGCGCCTAGACCTTCAGCTGATCGGCGGTTTCAGAATTTCTAGCCTTACCATGGGTCGGGAGTACAGGGTTACTCAGTCCCAAGGCAGTATAGCTCATCCACCTTGATTTTTCCCGCAATGTCAAAATTGCGGCAAACATCACCCAGGGAAGTGTCAGTTGGGCAGGCTGGTGTGTTATACTTATGGTCAGCCAGGCCATTTTCAGAGGGACTGTCCATCCATAAGAGGGAACTTCAGTGGTGAAAAATCCCAAGCAAATTCCTCAGCGCCACCACCACCTAAGGGTTCTACTTCAGCTACCAGAGGCGGTCACAATCGGTTGTATGCCTTGTCTAACTGCCAAGATGCAGAGGCTTCACCGGATGTAGTCACTGGTATGTTACAAATTTTCTCCCGTAATATGTATGTGTTTCTTGACCCAGGGTATATTTTTTATTATGTGACCCCGTATATGGCAGTCAGTTTTTGGTTTGAGTCTGAAGTTATTTTGGAACCTTTCTCTGTTTCTACTCCTGTTGGTGACTCTGTTGTGTCTAGGAGGGTGCACAAAAATTGTGTTGCGTCTGTCTATAATCATGATACTGTGGCAGACCTTGTAGAGCTTGATATGGTTGGTTTTGATGTTATTTTAGGGATGGATTGACTCCATTAGTGCTATGCTATACTAGATTGTAGAACCCGAAAAGTCAATAGGTTATGAGTTTTCTTTATTTGAGGACTCAAGTTAGTTATGGTTCTAGTATTTCATTTTTGAATCATTTCTATTAATTAGGGATAGTTGAAGGTCTTATCCCTGTTATCTATAGTCAATATTAGTAAAGCTTTATAGACATTCAGTCAAAGTTGATGTATTAAGTTCCAGTTTTCTTTTGTATAATCGGTGTTACAAGTTTTTAAAAAAAATTTATTGAAATAAATTATCTCATAATTATACTTCTGCTTAGTAAGTTTAGCTCTTATACATGTTTAATTAATAGCTCATACATTATACCAATATCATAGGTTAGCTTGGGATCGCTAATGGTTCTAAGCACCATTTTATGTCTAAGGTGCAGTCTCGAGATGTTACATATTGATTTCAATATCACAATTGGAAGAGATCATACGAGGCCTGCTTTTACAAAATTTTAGGATTAAAAATCTAGAGGTCTGGCGCTAATCCCTATGTCAATGATGAGATTTGAGCTACGGTTAGGGCAGTGCAAACTTGAGCAGACAAATTTAAGAGCCAAATAATGGCTAGGATGGATGTAGTCTAGGAACCAGACATGAAAAATATTAGAGTAGACCTTATCGATCTTAAGAAAGCATTTAAGGTATTGTCTGAAAGGGTTGATGATACACTACCTCCTCCACTGCCTATGCGTTCAATGACAGCTCTGTAATGCCCCGAATCTAGTATCCAAAATGGTACACGGTGCTCATGACCCCGAAGGACCATAAGATAACTCATGACTGATATCTGTACCTGTACACTGCATAACATACTATATATGATGTTGAAATAAAGGCTGAAAGGCCATAATGTTTAAAACTGCATAGCTGATAAAAATATAACATCTGGGTGGGGTAATAAAATACCCAAAACTGAAATACTATCTGAATATACTGTAGTCTGAAAATCCTCTAAACATGACTGTCTAAATAAGTGTCCCCAACTAACTCCAACTACTAAAATAACTAAGTACTGAAATACTGAAATGATAAAGTAACAAAGTCTGTCTGCTGAAGATCTAAAAATGCCACTGCTATTCTGAAGCTCGTGTCTCTGAACCTATGGTATAGAATAAAACACCATAGCGTGAATGCATCAGTACGATTGAATGCACATGTATGCAAATGAGGTAGGCTAAATGTAAGGGTTTATATGTATGAACATAAACTAACTGGCAGAATAATATGAACGTGAGAATACATGTATGAACATAGAATTGTAACTGAGTTCGTGATAACATGATTACTGAGTCTGTTTTTTGATAACATGAGATACTGCTGACTGATATAATGATACTAATCGACTGTATCTATCAGTCTAAGATCTGATGAAACTAGCTGAGTTCCGTACTATTTTGAGTTGACTCTATCTGATAGTCCTGAATTCTGTAGAACTATTTTAGTTTTATTTCTGAGACTGAGACTTTAACTGTAACTGTGGGAAGTAGTCATTTAACCGACATGCCCTAAATGCGCTATTATAGCTAAGTTGGGGTATAATCTATAACCTTAATTAAAAGGGTGTTAATACCATCACACTGGTAAAGACAAACTGCGGTGACCCTCATCTGACAGTGTCCCCAAAAGAGAACGGTGGGACCATCATCTGACAGTGTTAATCCACCTCCCCAACCCTCCTTTGACAGTGTTGATGTCTCAACCTATGCTGGTTACATTGTTCTGGAACACAAGGATTGCTTCTAAGAATCATACCCTCATCTGACAGTGTGTGTTCCCATCCTTGGGTTTACTCGATGCTAATTTCTACTCCCAATTGAATAGACACTAACTATGATTAACTGAGTTGAACTGGACTAAGTTCATGAATTCCGTTGACTGACGGAATGCAACTGAGATTACTGAATTACTGAGTTTTCTTGAGTCCCATGACTGACTGATTTCTACTGAACATGGCTTGACTGAGGATATCGTGAAAACATGACACTGGCTCTAGGCACACAACTATATTTTTTGGATACAAGTACCCCCAGGACTCGATGGAATAAAACTGACAAGACATGACATTCTTGAATACTTAACAACATCAACAAGTCCATGATACAATAATTTGGGGATTTTATGAAGCACATGGTTATCATAGTTTCGTACATGGATGAGATTTGCATGTAGACATGACATAGGTTCACAAGGCTAATTCATGAGCAATCCATCAAAGCATTTACAACACACAATCATAGCATAAGAGTGATATTAACTTGAGGGTAAAACATGAGTCCATCACTTAAGTCATAATTGAGCTACATGACATGATTTCTAGTCTCTTAAGCATTTTATCAACACTTAAATTGCATGACTTAGGACATGGTATAATCATCAAAGTAATATATCATAACCAACTAAAATTCATGGATTTCAACTTACATACTAACGTAATTTCATGACAAACACATAAAGATTACAACTTGGGAATCACATAACATCAATCACACGAACATAATCAATCCATAGCATGAATATCATAATTTATAGTTTAAAACATGATTCTTGGGCTTCATGGAAGAAAGGAGTTCATGAATGAACATTATGCATACCTTAGTTTTTGATTTCACGAAGATTGGCGGTTGAATTTCTTGAATTAGAACCCCCAATTGAAAATCCTAATGTGTTCTTGAGAGGATTTTGAGAAAATTGGGTGTATTTTGGTGTAAATGAGGCTTAATCCTGTGTTTTTAAGCTTATATAGGGCGGGGAAATTGCCCATTTTGACCTTACTTACGCTGAGCTAAAATCTGGAAAAATTCGACAGCGTATGATGGAGCGTGCGTCGCATGCTAGGACCTGTGGAATAGAGCGTGCGTCGCACGCATATCGTATGATGCTACTGTTTTAAAATCCAAACACGCCCTAAATGGATTCCAAAAATTCCGAAACTTACCCCATAAGTACTATTGACTTACCCCATCATAAAAGCAACTTGAAAATCGAGAATCGGAGGTCGGGAAGGTCATGAAATAAATCTCCAAGATTCGGAGGCTTAAAATGAGACTAAGTGTTGAACACTTAGCTAAAATATTCTAAGTGTTGAACCTTCTAAAGAGCTTTAAGGAGCGTAATAAGCTGATTTTCGACGTAAGATTTTTGCAGGATCTTACAATATCTCCCCTTTGGGAACATTCATCCTCGAATGAGACTAACTGATAGGGGAGAAACGAATAAACTGAAGTACGTACAAGACATACACTACTGAAACATGACTTCATGACTTGCATGACTGATAAGCTGAGTATAACAGACTGGACATGCATATCTAATGCATACGAAACTGATTCATGAATGCATGACTGAGTGTTCTGATGAACTGAGGTTCTCACAATGAGAATGCATGTATGATACATGATTACATAACTGAACTGACACATGAATGCATGAACGAATATACAATGGCACATAGTGTCAAGTTTGTAATGAAATTCTGGATCATGAAACTGGATAAGCATAAGGAGAACTATTACCTTAAGCTGAGTCTGAGTTTACAAAAAAGAGGTAAGGATACTTGGTTCGCATATCTGCTTCTGCTTCCCAAGTAGCTCCCTCAACGGACTGATTCTGCGAAAGAACTTTGACTAGAGGGACTTCTTTGTCCCTCAGTCTGCGAGTCTGATAATCTATGACTTCAACTGGAATCTCTTCATAAGAGAGGTTGTTCTGAATATCTAAGCTCTGAAAAAGGATTACAATTGATGAGTCACCTATTCACTTCTTGAGAAAAGAAACATGTAAGACTGGATGAACTGAGGCTAGATCAGAGGGAAACTCGAGCTCATAAGCTACTTTGCCGAAATGATTGAGGATTTTGAAGGGACCAACATATTGGGAACTAAGCTTTCTCTTCTTGTCGAATCTCTTCACTACCCTCATAGGAGAAATCTTGAGATAAACATGATCACCAATCTCGAACTCGAGATCCTTTCTACGCATATCTATATAAGACTTCTGTTGACTCTAAGCAGCGCGAAGTCTTTCTCTGATCAAATGAACTTTCTCTAGCGCATTGAATACTAAGTTAGGCCCTTTGACTGAGTCCTCACTAACTTCGAACCAACCAACTAGAGATTTACATCTCCTACCATAGAGATCTTCAAATAGAGCCATCTGAATACTGGAATGATAGTTGTTGTTGTATGCAAACTCAATCAAAGGCAAGTGGTCATCCCAACTTCCCTTGAAATCAATTGCACATGCTCGCAACATATCTTTTAAAATCTGAATGGTCCTTTCTGCTTGACCATCTGTCTGAGGATGAAAGGCCGTACTGAGATGAACTTGGGTACCAATACCCTTTTGGAACGCTTTTCAGAAATAAAAGGTGAACTGGGTACCTCTATTTAAGATAATAGATAACGGAACACCATGCAATCTGACCAACTCCTTGATATAAATTTTTGCATAATTCTCGGCTGAATAAGAGGTATGGACTGGAAGAAAATGAGCTGATTGGTCATCCTGCCTACAATGACCCAAACTGAATTATGCTGACAACGAGTATGAGGTAAACCCGTCACGAAGTCTATGTTCACCTCTTCTCACTTCCAAGTAGGAATAATGAACTCCTATATGGGACCACTGGGTTTCTGATGCTCTATCTTAACTTGCTGATATATAGGGAAATTAGCCACAAACTCTGTAATATCTCTTTTCATCCCACTCCATCAATAGATCTCCCACAAGTCGCGGTACATCTTTGTGGCCCCTGGATGAATAGAGCTGCGTGCATCATGCGTTTCTATAAGAATTCGCTGCCTCAAGTCATCTACACCTAGAACACACAGAAGACCCTGACAACGCAATACACCATCTCCCCCTTGGGAGAAAACCTCTACCTTCTGATCCTTAACTGACTCTTTCAACTTGACTAGACTGGGATCTCTATCTTGTTTTTATTTCACTTTGGATACTAGAGATGATTTTGAACTACTCTGAACCCATATATCACCCTCTTCTGTATCGACTAGGCGAACACCTAGTCTGGCAAGCTGATGGACTTCCTGAGCTAACTTTTTCTTACTGTCCTTAACATGAGCAACCTACCCATGGACAGTCTACTGAGAGCATCGGCCACTATATTGGCCTTGCCCAGATAATAAAGAACACCTATGTCATAATTGTTCAAGAGCTCTAACCACCTTCTCTGACGAAGATTGCGATCTTTTTGAGAAAAGACATACTGAATACTCTTATGATCTGTGAAGACATCTACAAGGACACCGTATAGATAATTCCTCTAAATCTTCAAGGCAAATACTACGGCTGCTAACTCAAGATCATGAGTAGGATAATTCTTCTCATGGGGCTTTAACTGTCTGGAGGCTTAGGCTATGACCTTACTATGCTGGATGAGGACACAATCCAAACCTGCTCTGGATGCATCACAATACACTATGAACCCATTTGAACCATCTGGTAATGCTAGAACTAGAGCTGAGGTGAGTTGAGTCGAGTCTTCAACTCCTAAAAACTCTTCTCGCAAGGATCTGACCACTGTAACTTGACCTTCTTCTGAGTAAATCTGGATATAGGGGATGCAATAGAAGAAAATCCTTCGAGAAACCATCTGTAATAGTCAGCCAAACCCCAAGAAACTCCTAATATTTGATAGAGAGATAGGTCTGGGCCAGTTTCTTACTGCTTTGGTCTTTTGAGGATCTACTCTAATTCCATCACCGAAAATGATATGACCAAGGAATGCTACTGACCTTAGCCAAAATTTGCATTTACTGAATTTGGAGTGTAACTGATGATTTCGAAGAGTCTGAAGAACAATCTTGAGATGGTCTGTATGATCACACTCACTGCAGGAGTAAACAAGGATATTATCTATGAAAACTATGACAAACATGTCCAAGTACTGGTTGAACACCCGGTTCATCAAGTCCATAAAAGCTGCTGAGGCATTGGTAAGACCAAAGGACATGACTAAGAATTTGAAGTAACCATACCGAGTCTGAGAAGCTGTCTTCAGAATGTCACTTTCTTTGACTCTGAGTTGATGATAGCCTAATCTGAGGTCTATTTTAGAGAAATAAATGGCACCCTGAAGTTGGTCGAACAAGTCATTGATTCTGGTAAGTGGATACTTGTTCTTGATCGTAACCTTATTGAGCTGATGATAATCAATGCAAATTCTAAGAGAACCATTTTTATTGTGCACGAATAAAATTGGTGCACCCCACGGGGACACACTGGGTCTGATAAATCCTTTATCTAAGAAATCCTTCAACTGCTCTTTCAATTCTTTGAGCTCTGTTGGTGCCATTCTGTATGGAGGAATAGAGATAGGTTGTGTATCTTGAAGAACATTAATGTCGAAGTCTATTTTCCTTTCAGGAGGAATTCTTGAAAGATTTTCGTGAAAGATATCTGAATATTCATTCATTATTGGGACTGATACAAGGCTGGGATTTTTAAAACTAGAGTTCTTAACATGAACAAGATGATATACACATCCCTTAGATATCATTTTTCATGCCCGAAGGTAGGAAACAAGCTGACCTTTGAAAGCTGAAGTATTACCCCTCCACTCTAAGATGGGTTCATTCGAAAACTAAAACTGGACTATTTTGTTTCTACAGTCGACTATGACATAGCAGGAATGAAGCCAATCCATGCTGAGAATGATATCAAAATTAGTCATCTCTAATTTGACTAAGTCTGTTGCAGTGACTTTTTGAAATATCATAATCGGATAATTCCGGTATACCCGCTGGGCTATGATGGTTTTACCCAATAGGGTAGAGATTGAGAAGGGATTTCCTAGAATTTCAGGACTGACTCCAAATTCAACTACTATATAAGGAGTAACAAAAGACAAGGAAGCTCCTGGATCTAGCAAAGCGTAAACATGGAAGTGAAAGATCTGTAACATACCAGTAACCACATCACGAGAATTTTCCTAATCTTATTAGGACTGAAGAGCATAGAGGCAGTTTAGGAGTTACCCACTGGTAGCATTAGAGATGGCACCCTGCTGATTCAGGCAATCGGACTGAGCTGAGGAACGGTTTTGCTTACCTTGAAAACCTGACTGGGGATGATATATTACTCTGTGGCTTGTCTTTCCATATCCAAAACAGACATCACTGCCAGCTCTACAAGTACCCTTATGGTTCCTACCATAAGTCCGACAAAGGGGATTGGTTCGGGAACTGTTAACACTACCCTAAGACTTAGAGCCTGGTGCCCTATCTCTATTGTCGTCTATAAATTTCGTCATTGGAGCACTAGCTGACGAAGGAGATGGAACTGATGACTTAGGATGATATTGAGAACGATTCCCTCCCTCTAAATTAGGCTGAGCAAAGTTGAAATTACCTGTCCTTGCTCTCTTATACTACTTCTCCCTCATCTTAATCTTCTGCTCTTCTATCTGCTGAGCATGGGTCATGAGTCTAGCTATGTTCATGTTACTATTCAGCAAAGTGGACCTGCACTCATTCACCACTCTATCATTCACCCCAGAAATAAACTTACTTATCTTGGCCCTGCTATCTATAACTACATGAGGAACGTATCTGGCTAGTTGAGTAAACTTAAAAGAATACTCTTTCACCATCATGTTGCGCTGCCTAAGGTTGATAAATTCCAACACCTTAGCTCCTCTAAGCTCTAGTGGAAAGAATCCATCCAGAAAAGCAAAGGTAAACTCCTCCCATTCTATGGGCCCTACATTAACTGCCCTCTCTGACTTCTACTGCTTGAACCAAGTATGAGCAACATCCTGCAACTGATATGCAGCTAGCTCCGCACTCTCACTAGGAGTAACCCCCATGATATCTGTAACCTTCTGCTCTTGATCAAGGAACTCTTGAGGCTCCTCATCTTACTTAGACCCAAAAAAGGATGGAGGATTCATTCGGGTAAAGTTCCAAATCCTGGTTGCAACTGAATTGGGCAATGGGTTGGCTAGAACAATAGTTAGTCATTCATTATGAGCAGAAACTGACTGAGTAAGAGTAGTGAATACAGCTCTGAACTCTGCATTAGGAACATATTTATCCAAGGGATCTGCTTGGACAGGCTGCGTTCTTCTCTTGGGAGGCATGTTCTAAAAATAAAGAGGAGCAATGGATTAGACTGAGAGATTAACTTGAGATTATGCTCACTGGCATGACATGAGTACTGAAAGAGTGGAAACTGTTTCTAAAATATCTTATAGCCTCTTGTACATAAATGTGGCGTGCAACACACCCATGTACAAGACTCTACTAGATGCAACTTTCAGACTTTCTAAGACACTATTGAACCAGGCTTTGATACCAAGTTTGTAACACCCCAAATATGGTACCTAAAATACTACATGGTGCTCATAATCTTGAAGGACCACAAGCTAACCCATGACTGATATCTGTACCTATACACTATATAACATACTATATATAATATGGAAATAAAGGATGAAAGGCCATAAGGTTTAAAATTGTATAGCTGATAAAAATATAACATCTGAGTGAGGTAATAAAATACATAAAAATGAAATGCTATCTGAATATACTGTAGTCTGAAAAGCCTCTAAATATGACTGTCTGAATAAGGAGTTGATGAGACATGTCCCCAACTAACTCTAACAACTGAAATAACTAAGTACTGAAATACTGAAATGATAAAGTATCCCCGAATGATAAGGACTCACCACTATTCTATCTGATAAAGATTTGAAAATGCTACTGCTCATCTCGAGCTCGTGTCTCTACATCTATGGTATAGAATAAAACAGCATAGCGCGAATGCGTTAGTATGATTGAATGTACTAGTATGCAAGTGAGGTAGGCTGAATTCAAGGGTTTATATGTATGAACATAAACTGACTGACTGAATAACATGAACGTGAGAATACATGCATGAACATGGAACTATAACTGAGTTCGTGATAACATGATTACTGAGTTTATTTTCTGATAACATGAGATACTGTCGACTGATATACTGATACTAAGTGATTGTATCTGACAGTCTAAGAGCTGATGGAACTAGCTAAGTTCTGTACTATTCTGTGTTGACTATATCTGACAGTCCTAAATTCTATAAAACTATCTGAGTTCTATTTCTGAGACTGAGACTTTAACTGTAACTGTGGAAAGTAGTCATTTAACTGACATACCCCAAATGCACTATTATAGCTAAGTTGGGGTCCAATTGTAACCCTAATTGGAAGGGTGTCAATACCGCGCCACTGGTAAAGCCAAACTATAGGTGACCCTCATCTAACAGTGTCCCTAAAAGAGAACGGTGGGAACCTCATCTTACAGTGTTAATCTATCTCACCAACCATCATCTGACAGTATTGATGTCTCAACCTATGTTGGGTACATAGTTTTGGAATACAAGGATTTCTTCTAAGAATCATACCCTCATCTGACAGTGTGTGTTCCTATCCTTGGGTTCACTCGATGCTAATTTCTACTCCTAACTGAATAGACACTGACCATGATTAACTGAGCTGAACTGGACTGAGTACATGAATTCCATTGACTGATGGAATACTACTGATATTACTGAGTTTTCCTGAGTCCCATGACTGACTGATTTCTACTGAATATGGCTTGACTGAGGATATCGTGAAAACATGACACCAGCTCTAGGTACACAGCTATATTTTTCGAATACAAGTACCCCCAGGACTCTATGGAAGAAAACTGACAAAAAATGACATTCTTAAATACTTAACCAACATTAACAAGTCCATAATATAATAATTTGGGGATTTCATGAAGCACATGGTTATCATAGTTTGGTACATGGATGAGATTTGCATGTAGACATGGCATAGGTTCACAAGGCTAATTCATGAGTAATCCATCAAAGCATTTACAACACACAATCATAGCATAAGAGTGATATTAACTTGAGGGTAAAACATGAGTCCATCACTTAAGTCATAATTGAGCTACATTACATGATTTCTAGTCCATCTCTACATTACATGATTTCTGCATTACATGGAGCTAAAACATGAGTCCATCACTTAAGTGAAAATAAACCGCACCCAGAGTCCACAAGGATCAGAAAAGGTGAAAGAAAAAAGGGGTGAATAATGCAAAAAAAAAAAAGAAATTAGATCCAAAAGTAGTGTAGTGCCAAACAGGAATAAACCACTTTACCAAATGTACCACGCCCATCTCTAAGCCTACATTAAAAGCCTAGAAAAGACCTATAGTGATCCTAAATTGACTGTCCAAAAGATGGAGTATAGAAAATAAGGACAAGCCTATAGTATAATACGACACATGCCCTAACTTCATTGTGAGTGTAAGAGATTTGGTTCAGTCCCAGTTTGGTAAATTCATTTCATATACTAAGTGATTAGGAAATTATTTATTGTGAGGGCATATAGGTGGTAGTATAGTTGAAGATTGTTAATCTAGTATGTTAGTCTAAGTGTTATGTTGTCCACTCACGATGTAATTGCATGTCCTGATCCCATTGTGTTAGGGTACTTTTTTTGCATATGCACTGGATTAGTTAGTTTTGAAACTTGAAGGGTTCAAAAATTACTTATGTTGTTTGCATGTGTGAAAATTGGTTTTGTAAAAGTGATTGTTGTTGCTATAAGTTAAGAGTCATAGTGAGTCTAATCTATTTTGTTTTCCTGGGGACATGCAAACTTTCTAATTTAAGGTTGTTGATGTGTCATGAATTTACGACACTTACGACAGTTAAAACTGTGATTATTGAAATTATGAGGGTATTTTTCGATTGTAAGTTCGTAATTATATTTTCATCAATGAATTCTTCTTGTGTTCTTGCAATCATGAGAAGCTAAACACCACATCTAGGTTGTGGAAATCATGATGACTTAACAAAATGGATTAAGTGAGAAGCAATTCTAGATCGATGTGCTTTCATGGATTGGTATTTCCTTTGTTATGGTTACTCTTCTAACAGTTGCAAACGTTAGAAACTTGCCTGTATTAGAATGTTGCTAGAGAGAGATGTAGAGAATAGTAAAGGAATAACAACAGAGATTTTAAGCTATCAATCCTCATCTAATAACTTGAGCCATAATAGGAATAGTTAATATGAGATCAGAACAAGGGTTAACAGTGTGACACTCAGAGTCCGAGAGGAGAAGAGGGAAATTCATCTATCCAAGATCAAGAGACCTTTTGTCATAACCAGAGTCGGGACCCTAACCGTGACAAGCATTCTAAACCATATAGGCCCGGACGCCCCTATCTGTCTGGTACATCATGAACACAATTCATAACAATAAAGAAAATATGCAAAATGTAAACAAACGGAATCATGGTCATGTTCTTAATTAAATTAAACAATGCGATAATAAGTCAATCAACAACTAGACAACATCTATCTCAGTCTGCAAAATCTCTATTACATACGAAATTAACAAACTTTCTGAATCTTGGACAAGGCCCCCCGTGGACCTAAACCAAAGTAAATAATAAATGTCTGAAAAAAAATAGGCCTTCTGAAATAAAAAAGGCTCACCACTACACACTTCACTTCTGTCTGAATAACTCTACGGCTCAGCAGGACCTCTAGACTGAGCCTCAGAGCCTGAAATATGGGGGTCAATACAATTGTACTGGAACGCAGAGCAATCCAAAATAATTCCTTTATATAAATAAAATATATGAGAGAAAGTAATGAAACATCATGCATGATATAGTTCAAAACACATGGGCACTTTTTTTATAATCATAAAACATTCTTGTCAATACAGAACCATTCTTTGTATTACTTCTGATCTAGGTGGTACACCCTACATTTCTGAAAATATCCCACGGGCTGTATGGGATCCGCCCTTAACTCGGCAGCCAAGCCCCCAACTCGAGTTTGCCGCTAGAGTTGCAGTTTCTGATTCTGATTCTGATACGCCCGAGGGCACTAGGCCAACATATAATAATATACTCGTATTAGCAAAATACGGTTTCGGATAATGAATTGAATGATCCATGCCTACTTCGGGTAACCACCTAATTCTCTTAGTGCCCATTTTTACCCTGTCCTAAACATGCATTCTTTCTGAATTCAAAATCTGAAATGTGAAATGAAAATAGTATTTTGTTCTGACTTTTACCATGGCCTTGTCTGATTTGGTATCATCATATCAAGACTTGCAAGTCACATTTTTGAGCCATAAAATATCATATTAAAGTCTCTTCTTTCAATCATAAGGTTTGGACCACCATACTTCAAATCATTTAAGTAAGATCATACGTCAAAACATTTGTCAAGTTATGTAAAAGTCACTATTTTCAGCTTTTCAACAAACACGTGGTGGTCATACATCTTTGACAAATCATGTAGTTCTTTCGTTATATATATATATATATATATATATATATATATATATATATATATTTTCCAGCATTTTTCAATCATGTAGAAATGCCCTGTCTTCAATTTAGAACCATAATCAAGTCATAAACTAATTCAAGACATTTATATCAAGCTTCTAAATCATGCATTTGAAATAATCCATATAGCATAAAAAGAATAGGAAATCATAGCCGGAGAGGGATTCCATATGTTCATTCTCTCAATTAAATCTTCAAACCCAAGTTCATACATACATATATACGAGTATAAATCAATTTGGGAGGGGAAAAGGCCTCAAGACCAAAACAATAATATCATTAAAGAATTTCATAATGCAAGATTCAAAATATAATTCCAAAACTCTTTTGTAGGTTCATGGTTTCTAAACATTTATTCATCTTTAAAACAATTTCACAATGCCCATGTAACTTTAGGAAAACTCCATGTACCTTAGTGACGACGAAATTGCGAAAAGATTTGACCTTTAAACTTGAATTCCTTGATTTCTTGTGAAAAGCACTTGAACCTTGTTCTTGGGAATGTAAGAGGGCTTTGGCTCGTAACTTGGATGATTTAGGGCTTAGGTATTGTAAATAATGTGTTTAAAAATCCCTTATAATGATTTAGAGTGATTAAGGACGGTTTAGGGGTATGAAATGACTTCAATACCCTTGATATAAGTAAAAATGGAGAGTTCTTGGCACTTGGAGATGACTTAGGAGGTGCCTATTCAATTACACAAGCCAGGGTAGGCTACACCAGGGTAGGCTACACCTTGTCAATCTCCTATGTTTGGTTAGGCGGCGCCTAACCAATCGCACACCCTTACTGCCTCTCACAAAAATGAGCATAACTTTTTATTAGGTGTTGTATTAATACAAAATTGGTATCGTTGGAAAGCTATTTTGAATACCTTTCATTTAATATATAGTAGGACCTCTAATTCATTATATGCAAAAAGTTATTATCGATTGAAGTGGACCCAAGTTTTGACGCTCACTCAAACTCGAACGATAGGAAATTTCCAACTCGTCTTTGGTTTAAGGGACCTCTATGATCTCAATTCATGTTAAATAGATTCTCACACTACATAATTGATTTACGTCTAGCATGAAATGCGGGGGGTTACACCTTTAGATGATCCTACTTTGTTAGATTTTGCATGCAATGCATTGGAATATTTTGCTCGTACAAGAAAATCGTATAGTTATGAAGTCATAGGGATCACAATCCTAGTGTTTTTTCATATTGATTACGACTCCAGCAATTAATAATTGTTACTATTGCTCTTTTGTTTTACAAACGTCCTCTTTTACTTATTTTTCAGTTACTCAGACAAATACTTGATAAAATTTTATCCTATTTCTTGTGGGTTCGATCCCAACCTTGTTGGGTTCTATATTTAGTTCAACGATCACTTTGTGCTTTTTGATAGATGTAATTTGGGCAACGCCACTAGGCAGAACTGTCTAAAAAATTATTCTTTCTTATTTGCTCGTGTTCTATCCTTGTTTTCTTTTAGTACCAGTGCATGAATTTTGTTTTAGAATACCTTGAGTATTTATTGTAGACACATAATTTTGTCCCTCCCCGAAAGCATTCTTACCATTTTACCCTCGTCTTAGTGCGTGCCCTCACCCATATGATTATATCCCACAAAAATACAAAAAATAACAACCCTTAACAAATTAAATCCCTAACCTTATCCTAACAAACTTTATCCTACTCACCTACCCCTAATCCTACCCGATACCCTCACCATCAGCTATCCTTACCCCGCCCACGTCACCCCTTTAACACTATTTACATATTTTTTTTTCTATTTTTCCATAACAGTAAGGGAGAGATTCCAAATAAAGAGGGTACCGCAGGAATTGATCACCTTCACAAGACACACTACTTAGGGAGCAACATATATACACTCTCATTCACTGATACAAGGGGGACCAGGAAAATTTCCCCCCCAAAAAACAATTATCATCATCTTCAACCAAAAAAACAACCAGGAAGAAGAAAGAGAAAAGGACGCCATTTTCTTCTTGTTTTTTCTTCTTAGACCACAGTTACACCGACTGAAATTCACACACTCACGGACACAGTGAAAAGTGGAACAAAAAAAACACACAATTCTTTTCTTTATTCTCTGCCAACACTCACCCCTACAGTAACCATATACACAGACACCATATCCACATACAAATCACACAACCACAACATCGATTGAGGGAGAGATCAAGAGGGGTAAGAACAGAGAAAGAGTAATAGAGAGAAATAGTGAAAAATTAGAGTGGAGAGCCGAAGGAGAGAAACGAGAGGCGAAATCAGATCACACTACTCTAAATTTTTGGTGAAATTTTGCTAGAACCACTGGTCCACTCTTAAATCCGACACACCCACCTCATCGGAGACCTCATTCCCTCACCATAGACGTCTCTTCCCTAAAATTTGATCGAAACTAGCTTCAACGCACTCTAAATCCCATTGAAAAACTAAAATCTGGCCAAAATCCAACAAGAATAGTCACCTCATCTCCTTTTCGGGACTTATTCATTAAAAATCCATCAAAAAATGACATGGGATGGGTACAGGTCTTTTCAGTTTGTGATTTATGTTCGATTTTGGGCGAGGCAAAGTAAAGGGCATTAGATCAAAGTTGGATTTTGTTCGTTGTTAAGGCTTTGTGGTTTGAGGTATTCCAGTTGGAGTTCTAATCAAATACTTTAACAGATTGAAATAAAAATTGAGGTCCAATTCTACTCTTTTTCTCTTTTTGTTCCATTGTTTGCTATATTTGGTATGTTGGATTGAATATCATATGTTGTTAGATTGAATATTATGTATTGTTTGATCCTTGTTGGGTGATGAATGATTGTTGATTTCGATTCTTTGTTTGGTTATAGATTGTGTAATGGAATGATATCTCATTGAGAATTGAAATTGGTTGTTTGGGGCAGAATTGAGAAATTGATAAAAGGGTGAATTGGGATTGATTAATTCCTTGGTTTAATTTGGTTTGAGTATGACTATTGTTGAACGCGATAGCATCATGATAGGTCGAACAGGATAGGGAAACGGTAGGCTTGGGTAGGCAAATATTGAATTTGTGGATTGTTGAGTAATATGGAATGTTTGTCGAATGATTCTCTTTTTCTCGCATTTGGAAATGTATTCATTTAGCCGGAGATTGCCCCGAAGCCACTTGTATGTATTCACCGGGGAATACCCCGATGTATCATGTGTGCAAAGGAGGTTCGTGATGAAGTCCCGAGGCATCGGGTAGAGCATGGGAGCACAGTTTAGGATTGGTATAGGTTAGAATAGGATTTATATTTTCGCATTTCTTTTTTACTTTGGACTGTATAATTGGACTGAATATTATATTTTTGGAATTTTGTTTTGGTTTGTGTTTGTTTGCTTGATTGTTGAGTGTTTGTGTGGTTTATACATCCTTAGAGTCAAATTAGCCGATATGCTCCACCAAGTGATCATGGTTGAACCACGGGATCGAGGGGTGCCTAACACCTTCACCTCGATCAATAGAATTTCTTAATAGGAATCTCTGTTCATGGATCAGCTTTAGAGTCAAAATCGTTTTGAAAAAGGATTTCCAAAGGTGACTTGGCACACCCGATTTATGCCAAGTGGTGACTCTGAGTTTTGAATATAAAAGTCCTTTTCGAAACAAATCTTCATTTTATCACCTAATAATAAAAATCCTTTCCAACCTTAAAAATATAATCTTTTTTTGGAGTTAAAATAGGGGTGTGACATTTATAACTCCAGCCAAGCAGATTTCTAACTCCATAAAGACTCCCGATCTCCCGTATTTCTTGGACTATTATCTTGAGTGTTGTAGCCAAACACTAATTCTCCTTTTCAGTACATGGTGATATCCTTATGTTTTCTTGAAGTAACAAATCTTTGTTTCTGTATTTTTGCACATGTGACTTTATCCACAAAATGTCATGTTGTAAGTTGATCTCTTTTGAAGCAAATTTACATGAATGAGCTATGCTTAGTTGTTCCATGGCCTCTTATTAATCATCAAGACTTTACAAAATCCTAGCATAATTATTTTAGACGATAATGGATTAATCAATGTTTAAAAGGAGTAAAAAGTTATCTCAACGAAGGATTTCCACCCTAAACCATGGACAAATTGCCCACTAGGGCTTAGGAACGAAATATTTGAGTTTTGGATCTGAAACCCATCAAAACCAGTCTTAAATATTATTTATTACCACTATATTGGTTAATTTATTGCTGGGGTGATTAATTTATCATCCCAAATTGCATACAGTAAAATGATCATAACATTTTACTTCAAAGGAGGATTAATGAACGGTTAGATGCATTACAAAGAAGACTTGAAGATCTTTCATTTGATAGATATTTTAACCTATAACTTTTGATATTCTAGGAGAAATACTCATTTGAATTTGATCCTATTTTAAACTTATCTTGAAACTCAATTGGTAAGAACCCTTCCAACTTAACTTTGTGTTAGCAGTATTATATTACCTTAGCATATGACCAATACAATCCCATACTAAAGAATTAGTCCTATTGCTTATGATGACAGAAGTTATTATGATTTTTTCATAGATATTTTTAGTAGTGATGGAACGGATTGTTACAATGAACACTAGCTGGAGAGGTGAGTTGAGATATGAGATTGAGACTATGAAAATATGTGAATTACGAACTCCTTGTGGATCCTATCTTGAAGTGCAGAGGCTTGAAAGGTGTATGTGAAAAGTCATTTGATGTATTATTTCATCACCATCACATCATTATTGCATTGCATTATTTACATTATTGTGTTTTTCTTATGTGTTGTTATTATGTAGCTAGATTCCTTTATTATCCTTATATTTAGAATTGTTAGTGGAGAGGTGTAATCCCTCGTACTTTCCTTAGCTTCATTCAGCTCCTAGTTGCATGTATAAGAGGCTTAAAGCCTAAAAATTTAACCAAGTGTTGGGGACTTAGTCTTATTTTTGGCCTCTAAACTTCGAGAATTTTTAAATAGGTCTTCCCGACTCTGACACATAGGTATTTGAGTTAATTCATATTCAAAGGTATAAAGAGCATATCTCGGGGAAGTTTTGGATTGTTCGGATGAGGATTGGGTCATTTTTGAATTTTGATTCTAGCAGCTCATCACGATTGCATCGCGTTGCGGTCCATATGGCATTGGATTCCTCATCGTCTCGCAGTAACCCACTAAACCATATTTCAGTTATGAATTTAATCTCCTGAGGGGCAGCTAGGTCTTTTCCCATCGACCCAATTTGTAAAAACACAAATTAAAGCTTCAGTTAGGGCATTATATGCCCATTTCCCCCAATTTTTCTCTTAAAAACAAACCCTAATCATTCCCCTAATTTCATTAATTTCATTCCTTCCTCTTCAAGAAAACCAAGGATTCAAGTTCCCTAATCCAAGAATTTTCAAGAAAAACATCAAGATAGTGTTTCTCTTTCAAGTTTAAGGGCTTAAGGTATGTTTGATGTTCATCCATGGGGAATTTTCACCTATGGAGTCTAAGAACAACCTTTTGATAACAAATTATGAGGTTTTACATGTTTATGATGAAGTGTCTTTATGAAGTTGTTATTGATTTTGATTACAAGTTATGTTACAAGTGTTTTTCGATGGATTGAGCCCTTCTATGATTCAAGTATTGAAATCCTTATGTTAAATCCCTAATTTGTGGTTTTAGTACTTTAACAAAACTTTTAATCACATGCTTTTACCATTCCCATGCTTAAATTCATGACTCTTATGTGTTTGATAAAATGCGTAAATGTTGGTTTTTGAGCAATGATCCTTTATTATGGTTATTGAAGCTTCATATGTCTGTATTGCTATTTCCAATCAATGTTGGTGGGTTATGAACGCCCGATACCTATTTGTTTACATAATTCCAGTATCTTCAGAATGATTTCAAATATACCATAAGCATTACCATTCAGTCAGTTATTATGATTAGTTGTTTGTTCAGTTAAGCTTAGTTTAGTCCAATAATTAGTGTCTTTTAGTTGGACGTAAAACTTAGCACCAAGTGAACGTTGGGATGGCCTCTTCCCTGTGAGTTAGGCATGAGTCACTTGTCTCCCCCGTAAGTTAGGCATGAGACGTTAGTAGCAGTCTCTAAGTTACAGACCTGCGGCGCCACCGTAGACTTTGAGGGGTCCCCCATCAGTTAAGCATGACACCCAATTCCGTCGAGACATCAGATTAGTGGGTCCACATAGCCAGTGTTAGTATCTGTGGCATGGTACTGGCACATTTTCAACTGGGGTTATAGGTTGGAACCCAATAATAAATTTAGGGCATGTCGGTTATAGCTAGCTACCCCAGTCTCAGTACAGTATTCAGTATAGTTTCAGTTCAGGTTTGCTTGACCAAAGCATAAAGATTCTCAACTATTTAATTATCAGATTTCAGTAATTCGATATACAAATTATTTCATAAACATTATAGGCTTGCTCTTGCATTCTCAATATTTTAGTATTCATGCATTCGTGTTCACTTATCTCATGCTATACAATCAATCATTATTTATTTCACAGTTAACCCATTTAATTTAGCCTAATCTCATCTCATATACCAGTACATTCAAAGTACCGACCACATGCTTTCTTCACGCTATGATGTCTTATATTATAGGTTTGGATGCTCAGTTTCCTGACCGCGCTTAAACAATTTAGCCTATCAGCTACAGCAATTATGGTGAGTCCTCATCTATCGAGGACATGATTGCTTTATTTTAGTTTATCTCAGTAGTTTAGTATTATCATTCGGTCGGAGTTAGTTGGGTGTTTGTCCCATCAGCTCCACAGTAAGTTTGTTAGAGGCTTTTCATATATTCAGACAGTTAGTCAGTTTATCAGTCGTGTTTCCATATCTTTATCAGACATTACAAACTTGTGAATTTATCGTATTTCCAGTATTTAAACCTTATGACATTATCAGTTATTTTTCGTACATGTCTATTATTATCATGTTACTCAGTACTCACTGAAGATACCAATTCATGGGTTAGCTTGTGGTCACTTGTGACCGTAAGCATCCTTGTTGCGACTAGGGGGTAGCCTCAGGTCATGACAAAACTTGGTATGAGATCCTAAGGTTTTTCAGTGTCCTAGGGAGTCTAAAAAGCCATATTTAGTAGAGTCTTGTGCATGGGTGTGAAGTGTGTCACACTTATGGACAAGAGGCTACAAGACATTTTAGGAAAAGTTTCCCTTCTTTCAGTATTCATATCATACGAATGAGCATGAGATCTATTTAAAACTCTCTTTATGACTCATTCTTCCTTCTATTTACAGAAAATGCCTCCCAAAATAAAAATGGAAGAAGAAATTAAAATCAACCCATACCTCTGCTTGTTTAGAAAGATCCCCTGAATGAGCACGTCTCTCATGCTGAGTTCTGAGCTACATTCACTACCTTATCTCATTCAGTACCTGCTCAGAATAATCAGTAGGTTATTGCCCCAGCTAATCTAGTGACATATAACTACAGCTAGGATTCGGGGTTTTACTCAAATAAATCCCCCTTTATTTTTGGGATCCAAGTTTGATGAGGATCCATGGGAGTTTTTTGATATGGTTCTTAAGGTGACGGATATCATGGGTGTCACCTTAGGTGAGAGTGTAGAGTTGGATGCTTACCAGTTGCAGGATGTAGCTCATACATAGTATAAGAAGTGGAAGATGATAGGGGTATTGAGGCAGGGGATGTTGAGTGGGAGGAGTTTACCACAGATTTCATAAAAAGGTTCTTCACTTTAGAGTTGAGGGAAGCTAAGGTGTTTAGGAGTTCATAAAATTGAAGCAGAGTAACATAAGTGTGAAAGAGTATTCGCTTTTGTTTACTCAGTTGGCCATGTATGCTCCTAATGTGGTGTCTGATAATAGGTCTAGAATGAGTAAGTTTGCTTCTGGTGTAGCTGATAGTGTGGTCAGGGAGTGTAAGATTGCAATGTTGATTAAGGAGATAGAAATATCTAGGCTTATGGTCCATGCTCAACAGACTGAGAAACAGAATCTTTAGAAGAGAGGGAGGGAGAAGAAGAGGGCAAGAACAGGTAGCTTTAATTTTTCTTAGTCGAAGTTAGAAGGTAGTAACCTTTCTTAGTTCCTTCAAAATTTTTCTACCCTAGATCCATCTTAATCTAGTGATCCAGTACCAAAGTTCAGGAATGACAGTCAGATAGAGCACCAGGCTCTAAGTCTCAGGATAGAATAAATAGTGGTCATACTAATCTACTCTATGGGAAGTGTGGTAGGAATCATCAGGGTGTGTGTAGAGATGGTAGTGATTTTTGTTTTAGATGTGGAAAGCCAGGCCATAGGATGAGGGAGTGTCCTGTAAGTATGCGTAAAGGTAGGAATGATTGCCGGCAGGGTCAGACTAGATCTTCATCAATGCCAGTAGGTCGATCGACTCAGCAGGGCGCCACTTCTAATACTACTAGTGAATAGTGCCAAGACAAGTTGTATGCACTTCAGTACCGAAAGTATCAGGAAAGTTCTTCTGACGTGGTTACGGGTACGTTACAGGTCTTTCACCTTTATTTTTATGCTTTATTAGACCTCGAATCTTTGCTCTCCTTCATAACCCCTATTTAGTAGTCGATTTCAGTATCAGTCCCGAATCTTTAATAGAACCTTTATCAGTGTCTACCCCAGTAAGTGTCTCTATTATAGCCAGGCAGGTATATAGGAACTATCCAATCACAATATCCCAAAAAGTCACCTCAGTTGATCTTGTAGAGTTAGAGGTGACTGATTTTGATGTCATTCTCAAAATGGATTGGCTCCACTCATGCTATGCTTCAGTTGGCTGTAGAAATAAAGTTGTTCAGGTTCAGTTTTCTAATGACCCTGTTATTGAATAGAGGGGTAGTACCTCAGTTCTTAGGGATCAAATTATTTCATATCTTAAGTCAATAAAAATGATTTCTAAGGGGTGTATTTACCATATTGTTTGAGTCAAATACTCTAGTTTTGAGGCTCCAAGTCTCGAGTCAGTTTTAATAGTGAGGGAATTTCCAGATGTTTTTCCTGAAGATCTTTTCGTAGTTTCTCCCAAAATAAAAATTGACTTTGGAATTGATCTCCTTCCAGATACCCAGCCATCTCTATTCCGCCCTACAGAATGGCTTCAGTTAAGCTCAAAGAGTTAAAAGAACAGTTGAAACATCTCTTAGATAAGGGATTCATCAGGCCCAGTATTTCCCCATGGGATTCTCCAGTCCTTTTCGTGCGTAAGAAATACGGTTCTCTTAGAATGTCCATCGATTACTGTCAGTTGAACAAAGTCATAGTAAAAAATAAATACCTACTTAGGATTAATGACTTGTTCGACCAACTTCAAGGTGCTAGTTATTTATCTTAGATAGACTTTAGATTTGGCTATCATCATCTCAGAGTCAGAGAATGTGAAATTCTGAAGACAACCTTCAAAACTAGGTATGGTCACTTCGATTTCCTAGTTATATCTTTTGGACTAACGAATGCCCCAACGGCTTTCATGGACTTTATGAACAGAGTGTTTAAGAAGTAATTGGACATGTTCATCATAGTCTTCATTGATGATATTCTTGTCTATTCCCGTAATGAAAATGATCATGCAGACCATCTTAGAATTGTATTGCAGACTCTTAGAGCCCATCAGTTATTTTCCAAATTCAGTAAGTGTAAGTTTTGGCTAAGATCAGTATCTTTTCTTGGCCATATTATTTTCGGTGATGTCGTTAGAGTTGACCCTCAAAAGATCAAAGCAGTGAGAAACTGGCCCAGACCCATCTCTTCGTCAAATATCAGAAATTTCTTGGGTTTGGTTTGCTATTATAGATAACTTCTTGAAGGGTTTTTGTCTATTCCATCCCCCATGTCTCAATTGACTAAGAATAAATTCAAATTTCAGTGGTCAGATTCTTGTGAAAAAAGTTTTCAGGATTTTAAAACTCGACTCACCTCAGTGCAGTCTTGACTTTGACAGATGGTTCAGATGGATTAGTTGTTTACTATGATGCTTCCCGAGTTGATCTTGGTTATGTATTGATACAGAGAGGTAAGGTCATAGCCTATGACTCTAGACAACTTAAACTCCATGAAAAGAATTGTCCTACCCATGATCTTGAGTTAGAAGTTGTTGTTTTTGCCTTGAAAATTTGGAGGAACTATTTATTTAGGGTTCATGTTGATGTGTTCACAGATCACAAAAGTTTACAGTATGTGTTCTCCTAGAAAAATTTAAATCTTCTTCAGAGAAGGTGGTTAGAGTTGTTGAAAGATTATGACATGGGTGTGTTGTATCATCCGGGCAAGGCCAATGTAGTGGCAGACACCCTTAGTAGATTGTCTATGGGTAGTGTTGCTCATGTTGAGAATGATAAGAAAAGTTACCTCAGGAGGTTCATCAACTAACTACATTAGGTTTTAGGTTGATTGATTCAGCTGAGGGTAGTGTATGGGTTCAGAATGGTTGGAATCTTCTTTGGTTACCGAAGTGAAGGAAAAACAATAGAAGGATTCTAGTTTGGTTAAGTTGAAGGAATCAGTTAGAGATCAGAACGTAGAGGTTTTCTCCAAGGGGAAGATGGTGTGTTGCAATGTCAGAGTAACTGTGTGTACCATGTATAGATGGTTTGAGACAGCGAATCCTCTCAGAAGTATATAGTGAGCGTTATTCTATCCACCCAGGAGCCACTAAGATATACCGTGATTTGCAGAAAATCTATTGGTTGAGTCGTATGAAAAGGGTTATTGCAGAGTTTCTAGCTAAGTGTTTCAACCGTCAGCAGGTTAAAGTTGAACACCAGAGGCCTAGTAGCACATTGTAGGAGTTCAGTATTCTCACATGGAAGTGGGAATAGGTGAACATGGATTTTGTTATAGGTTTGTCTCGTATGCGTCGTCGGCAGGATTCGATATGGGTCATTGTAGATAGAATGACCAAATTATCCCATTTTTGCTAGTTCATACTTCATATTTAGCTGAGGATTATTCCAAGCTTTTATATTAGAGAGTTGTTTAGGTTTCATGGAGTCCCATTGTCTATTATTTTAGATAGAGGTACTCAGTTTACATCTCACTTTTGGAAAACTTTTCACAAGGTCTTGGTACCCAAGTTCATCTTAGTACAATTTTTCATCCTCAGATAGATGGTCAGGCAGAGAGAACCATTTAGACCCTATTGGACATGTTGAGGGCGTGTGTTCTTGACTTTAAGGGTAGTTGGGATGATCATTTACCATTGATCGAGTTTTACTACAATAATAGTTATTACTCCAGTATTCAGATGGCTCCATTTGTGGCTCTCTCTGGCAGAAGATGTAGATCTCCTATTGGTTGGTTTGAGGCAGGCGAGGCTACTTTGATAGGACCACACCCCTGATCCCATTGATAATGAGTGGGCCCAAATATAATCTAAGACAGAAGAAAAAAGTGGAATATTCAAGCATAAAGATAGGGAAAGAAGAGTGAAGAACAAGTAATGAAGTTTTTTCTTTCAACGAAGCAGCTTTCCTTACGAGTCTTCTTCAACGTTGACGAGGAGAACTAGAAATAAGGAAAGTTGTTTTGGCTGTAGTTTTTCCATATTGGAGTACTGAGTGAACGGGCGAAAGGATATTGGAGATAAATTCGTTCTACTTTCATCGCATATAAATGGCTTACCGAACTCAAGAGCACCTTTGTCAGAGACTAGTTACTTTTCAACTGATATAGTTAGGTCATAGTTGAGTCATTTTGGGAAGGTATCTTATAAGCTTGAGTTGCTTACAGATTTGGCATCAGTGCATCCAGTGTTCTATGTCTCTTTGTTAAAGAAGTGTATTGGTGATCCAGCTGTTGTAGTCCCTTTAGAAAGTACAGATGTTTAGGATAGCCTTTCTTACGAAGAAATTTAGTTGAGATCCTTGATCGTCAGATTCGTAGACTAAGGAACAAAGAAGTTCCCTTCGTCAAAGTTCTTTGATAGAATCAGTCCGTTGAGGGAGTCACTTGGGAAACAGAAGCAGATATGTGTACCTAGTACCCTCATCTATTCTCCAAAACTCAGACTCAGCTTAAGGTAACAGTTGTCCTTAGATTGTCTCTTTTCATTCTCAGTTCCAGCTATATAATCATTATCATGTCATTGCATGCATTTACGAATCAGTTCAGTTCATGCATCATATTTTAGACTTAGTCACATAATCATGTTTTTAGTTATGCATGTCATCAAGTATATGATCTCAGTTTCTCCAGTATTCTCAACTTAATCAGTCTCATTCGAGGACGAATGTTCCCAAGGGGGAGATATTGTAATACTCCATACTTTTATTAGTTTCTTTCAACTCTTAGTTGCATGTATAAGAGGCTTAAAGCCTAAAAATTTAATAAAGTGTTTGGGACTTAGTCTTATTTTTGGCCTCTTAACTTCGAGAATTTTTAAATGGGTTTTTTCGACCCCGATATGTAGGTTTTTGAGTTAATTCATGTTTAGGGTGTGTAAGGATCATGTCTTGGGAAAGTTTTGGATTTTTCGGATGAGGAATGGGGCGTGTTTGGATTTCGATTCCAGCAGCTCACCGCAATTGCATTGTGTCCATATAGCAATGGACTCCTCATCACATCGTGGTGACCCATTAAACCGTATTTCAGTTACGAATTTAATCTCCTGAGGGGCAGTTAGGTCTTTTTTCATCGACCGAATTTGTAAAAACATGAATTAAAGCTTCAGTTAGGGCATTATATGCCCATTTCCCCCAATTTTCCTCTAAAAAACAAGCCCTAATCATTCCCCCAATTTCATTCCTTCCTCTTCAAGAATATCAAGGATTCGTGTTTCCTAATTCAAGAATTTTTAAGAAAAGCATCAAGATTGTGTTTCTCTTTCAAGTTTAAGGGCTTTAAGGTGCGTGTGAGATTCATCCATGGAGTCCAAGAACCCCTTTTAGATATCAAATCATGAGTTTTTACATATTTATGATGAATTATCTCCATGAAGTTGTTATTAATTTTGATTACAAGTTATGTTACAAGTGTTTTTCGGTGGATTGAGACCGTATATGATTTGAGTATTGAAATCCTCATGTTAAATCCCTAATTCGTGGTTTTAGTATTGTAACTAAGCTTTAAATCACATGCTTTACCCATTTCCATGCTTAAATTCATGACTTGATGAAATGCCTAAATGTTGGGTTTTGAGCAATGATCCTTTATTATGGTTTTTAAAGCTTCATATGTCCATATTATTATTTCCAATCAATGCTGGTGGGTTATGAATACCAAATAACTATTTGTTTACATAATTCTAGTATCTTCAAAATGATTTTAGATATACTATGAGCATTACCATTCAGTTAGTTATTATGATCAGTTCTTTGTTCTATTAATCTTAGTTCAGTCAAGTAATCAGTGTCTTTCAGTTGGGAGTAAGACTTAGCACTAATTGAACGTAGGGATGGAGTATCTCCCGTCAGTTAGGCATGAGACGTTAGTAGCAGTCCCTAAGTTCCAGACCTACGGCGCTACCGTAGACTTTGAGGGGTCTCCCGTCAGTTAGGCATGACACCCAAGTCCTTAAGGACATCAGATTAGTGGATCCATACAGCCAACGTTAGTACCCGGGGCATGGTATTAACACCCTTCCAACTGGAGTTACAGGTTGGACCCTAACAATAGATTTGGGGCATGTTGGTTATAGCTAGCTCCCACAGTCTTAGTATAGTCTTCAGTATAGTTTCAGTTCAGGTTGCCTTAACCAATACATACAGATTCTCAACTATTCAGTTATCAGATTTCAGTAATTCAGTTTACAAATTATTTTAGAAACATTATATGCTTGATCTTACATTCTCAGTATTTTAGTATTCATGCATTCATGTTTAGTTATCTCTTGGTATACAGTCAGTCATTATTTCATGCACAATTAACCCATGTAATTTAGCCTAACCCCATCTCATATACCAATATATTCAAAGTACTGACTGTATAATTTCTTCGCGATATAATGTCTTATATCATAGGTCGGATGCTAAGTTTCCTAAATGCGCTTAGTTCAGACTATCAGCAGCAGCGGTTGTGGTGAGTACCCATCTATCGAGGACATGATTGCTTTATTTTAGTTTATCTCAGTAGGTCAGTATTTTCATTCAGTTGGAGTTAGTTGGGGGTTTGTCCCATCAACTCCACAGTCAGTTAGTTAGAGGCATTCAGACAGTTAGTCAGTTTATCAGTCTTATCAGTTGTGTTTCAGTATCTTTATCAGACATTACAGACTTGTGAATTTATCGTATATCCAGTGTTTAAACCTTATGACGTTATCAATTGTTTTCCACACATGTCTATTATTATCATGTTACTCAGTGCTCACAGAAGGTACCAGTTCATGGGTTAACTTATGGTCACTTGTAACCATAAGTACCGTTGTCGCGACTAGGGGATAACCTCGGGTCGTGACAAGAGGTGTGAGGTACCGTTTGTTCTATTTGTAGGTGACATGCTCATAGTATATTTTATATTATTTACTTCTTTGCTCAATCAGTCTATGATACCTACTGAGTATAAGTGGACTGTACTCACCCTACGATACCCTTTTGATGCAGATCCTAGTTCGAGTACGACTTGCGGAAGCTAATTCGTGCTATCAGAGTTGATGTTTGAGGTATGGATCTTTACTTACATCAGGAGATAAGTTATTATATATTCAGACCACGTTATAAATATTCTTTACTCATGACATCAGTATTTTTAGAATTTGTTATATTTGTCCAAAGTTTTATGTTATTTACATATTTGGCTTGACTCCATTTAGGAGAGACACATTATATATTTTCTTTCGTATTTTTTGATTGTTTTCTATTTTGTGGGTTTTTGCTTATCTACCAAGGCTAGTTCAAAGTAGGTGCCATCATGACCTCAACTCTAGAATCATGACACAGGTTTGGTCAAGTTTATTTTTTTCTCAGAAAGTACTTATTTTTTTCTAAAAAGTTTTTACTTTTAAAAAGAGACGTGTTCAGAGAAAATAAGTATTTTTAGAGAGTAGCAGAAGCTATTTTTCAAAAAGTTAAAAAAGTAATTTTTTCCTAAAAGCACTTATTTGAAAAACACTTTTTGGAAAAAAAAAAAAGTACACTTGAAAATACTTTTAGAAAGTTTGGTCAAACAATACTTGTTGTTCAAAAATACTTTTAAAATTTATTGATCAAACACAAACGGCTTCTCATGAGGATTAATTTTTTAAGAAGTATTTTGAAATAAACACTTTTTAAAATAAACTGATTTTAGAAGTTTGGCCAAACAGACTATATATTTATTTTAAATTATAAACTTAAGGGGTATATTTGCGCCTTACCACATTTATCATACGTCCTTCTAATATCAGTACCAAAAATTTTCAATTGGTTAATTCAATTTAACTTGTTACGATTCAATGAATTCACTTCGTCTTCCCCCAAAATTAAGTTCAATAAAACTCAATAATAATCTATACCTACATCTACAATATATAAAAAGAGTAAAGATTATTAGAAAAGTAATTTAAAGTTTTTAACCTTTATTAAAGACTACACAATAGATATAATTGTCTTTTTAAGTTTTTCTAATATTTAATACTTGAAAACTAATTCAACTTTTATTAGTAAAGTCTTCCGTTATTTTCATAAACTACTTATATATATAGGAAAGTCCAAAATTAAAAATCAAAAATCAAAATCCTTCCCTAAAGTTAAAGAACAGCCGTCCTTTTGTTTTTAAAAAACTTTCTTAGTTTTAAAGTCCTAAAATAAAAATAAACAGAAACCCTTCCCCAAAATTACTAAAAGAACTTACTTAATAAAAAAAAAAAAAAAAAAAAAAAAAACCTCTCTCAGTTTTTTAGTTCCTCTGTAGGGAAGTCCTTAAAAAAGAGATTTTAAAAAAACCTGCTCAAGTAAATTAGTTTAGTGAAACCTCCTCAAGTAAAATTTTAATTATGCATTAACACTAAGAAATTAATTAAGATTCATATTTGATTTAGATAAGAAATTATAGTATTTAACACTTCTAAATTAATTAGAAATTTACCTTATATAAAAAATTTATTTTCTATTTAAATAGTATTTTGATCAAACTTTGGCACCAGAGTAAAAACAGTATGCTTCTTCTACTTTGCTTTTTTTTTTTTCCTTTCTTATATTGATTTTAATTCATGTCGTTAGCTTGCATTGACTATCACCACCCTCTCTACCTTGCTTTATTCCTTTTAGTTAAAAAATCTAAAAAAATTAATATAGTTCAATTTAAGCAATATTTTTTTTTATCAAACTTTAGCCGGAAAAAAAAAAAGAAATAAGAAAAAGTTGCTTCTTCTACTTTGCTTTTTTTTTTTTTCTTCCTCTTTCTTATTTTTATTTTAATTCAAGACATTAGGTTGCATACCTTATCACCATCCTCTCTACCTTCCTTTTAATTAATAAATCTAAAAATTATATATAAATTATACATAATCAACAATTGACAGTGAATACCCTTTTAACAATTTGCATGTTCTTTTTCAGTTAAAAAATTCTTTGGACAAAACAAATGTTGTTGTTAGAGCTATCAATATGGGTCAGGCCTGTTGGTTCGGTCCGATCCGACTTGTAATTTGACGGAGTTGAGCTTCAGTTTTTGTATCTCATTTAAGAACAGAACTTTTTAACCCGACCCGAATAAGTCCGTGGCCCGTGGGACTTGAGCAATGTAGGTTGGACTAGCCCGTGGGTCGGTCCGTAAGTCAAATACATGCAACTATTTAGATTGCTTATTTTTATTTGATTTGAAGGATATCATGTCAAAAGTTATTTAATATCGCTATTAGGAGTATTTTTTTGGGTGTTAGCGACTCGATTAACAAGCATTAACACTATATAATATTGTCTGGTAATATTTATGTTTATTAACATTCTAAAATTAAATTATAAAATATTATTTTTTTAAAAATGGGTTGGCCCGTGAGTCCCGCAACCCACAAAGTAATGGTGTGAGCTTGGTATTTTTTGACCCATCATTTTGATAGATCAGTCCGACCTATTCCGTCAAACTCAAAGCCCGTGTGGACTAGTACAGATTGATTGGACAGACCCGTATTGCCAGCTCTAGTTATTGTTGATGATGAAGCCAAAAAAATTCAAACATTTATCTCTCTAGAAAAATCAAGGTTTATATTATAAGAGTGATAGTTCTCTTTGTGGTTGCCACTAAGTTTCCTTCCTTTCAAAGATATCCAATAGTTATTACGCAATCTTTTAAGATAACAGTATATAATAATATTATCATAGTGATTTTTGATAATTTGATTGTTGCTTTTTTTTTTTTCTGGCTATTTTGAGGCTAGAGCTATTAGTAATATATATAAGGTGCCATTAAATGCAAATATGAAAGAAAGAGAACGAAATAATATATCATATTCTTTTGTTAATATGATCTAAAAGATTAATTCTTCATGAAAATATATTGATTAGGATAAATATTTGGTTTTAAGAAAAAGGAATTCTGAGTTCCATTTGATTTCATAGTCTTTATTTATTATTACTCTTTTTCTATTTGAACTACAAATAGTTTTGTCTTACACAAAGTTTTTTTTTTTTTTTAATTATGCATACAAAGACTTTTATTAAAGAAAAATTAAGGGTGTCTGTTTCGTATATTATTGATTCAGTTTATTAATTTTTAATTAATAAACATACTAAATTGATAATTAAATTAATAGGAACTTTTTTCGACTTTGAATTTATTGATTTTTACTTTTAACAATTTAATTTTTTATTTAATCAAGAAGAAAATATACACATAGGCAAAAATTTTGTTTAAGACATTTTTATTGATTTAAATAAAAGTAATTTCAATTTACGCTTATGTAGTATGATTTGTATTATTTTAGTTTCGATTTTATAGTTTAATTATTAAATAATGTATGCACACGTGCAAAGAGCAGGGAAATCCTAACAAAAGAATTACCCGTGTACGCGCGCGTGAGCGCACACACACGCCAAGTGTAAGTGTTTTGCATGTGTATTTAAAATATATTCATTGATAAAAAGTGTCTAAAAATAATATTGAGTAATAGAGGTGAACTACTAGAATTGATTAGATACTATGTTTTCTCTTTTGCAGGTACAGATGTTATAACCTTTTCTGATTCTAGACCGTTACCAAGTGAAGCTAAGGCTATATTAAATTTTAATTTGATAAAGCTCAAATCCTTAATTTGAGACTGAAGATGATGCAAAATGAGAATTTCATGGTTGACGAATCTATCAAAGAGATGGAGGAACAGAATCGGAATTTATAGAGACAGACACATAATACTAATTAAGGTTTTGTTGAGGCAGTGATGTAAAATGACAACAACACAAAGTATTTCAACAACTGTACATGCAAGGAAGAAACAACAATATACATGCAAGGAGAAAACAACAATATACACCAAGCATTTCAACAACTCGAGATATTTCAAGTTTTAGAACTTACAGGAGTTAAATATCAAAGATTCATACGATTTTACGTATTTAGACAGTGGTATCAGTTACGATACAAGCTCAATCTGTCAAAAGGGTAAAAGGAATGTGGAATTGATATTTGTCTCTGAATAAGGCATTCATTCAATAAGAAAGAAACTTATCTGGTTAGAGAGGCTCAAATCGATTATTAGGTGAGTTAAAAGAAGTCTTCAATTGGATCGATTTTATGATGTTCGTGAGAATTTGTGTAACGACTCATGTCGTCGTTACTAAAGTCTTTATAATAAATTCATGAAAATTCTTAATTTTCATTCCTCAATATTAATTTGAGTTCAAATTAGTCAATATTTTATTTATTGTGTCACCTTAAATTTTTCGATGAAGATTTTAGCCTTCGGATATGTCTAAATAGACTCAAGCCCGATGAATTTAATTATTCATAAGTGATAATATCAATACTTTAGTTTAAAATTTCTTTAGGTGTGAATTAAGGTCGTATAATATACCTAACACAAAGTTAAGTATAAAACTTTCTTTTCGATACAGTTTCAATATGGGTTTCTATTAGGGACAATTTTAAACGATTGTATCTCTTAGAATATAAGGAGTTAAAAATCCATAACCTATCAAATTAAAGATCTCTAAGTCTTATTTCCAATGCAATAAACCGTTCCTCAATCCGAATCTGGAGTAAAAAGTTATGACTGTTTTACTGAGTACTGTTCGGGCTGAAACGGGATTTCGCTGTAGCGAAATTCTAGTTGTATTTAAATCAGCTTCAGCCATTTTTGAGGTTGAAAAATCTCAAATTTCATTTCCCAACCTTAGAGAGGTGATTTCCC
The DNA here is from genome assembly GCF_002878395.1 of Capsicum annuum. Taxonomy (NCBI): domain Eukaryota; kingdom Viridiplantae; phylum Streptophyta; class Magnoliopsida; order Solanales; family Solanaceae; genus Capsicum; species Capsicum annuum. The sequence goes on along the minus strand of NC_061111.1, from coordinate 250,973,597 downwards.
AAAGCTTAAGGTGAAATTCCTTCGTTGAGGTAAGTTTTTCCATTATTTTCTTTATCTTTTAATCCTTTAACATCTTACAATCCTTAGAAAGACATTTAATGGTGAAATTGTTTTGGGGAAAACTCATGGGTGGTTTTAATATGACTTAGAGCTGATTCTAAATTATAAATTAAAGATTCTTAACATGAATTTCATAAACTAGATTATGAATTTTGATGGTTAGGAACCTTGAATTCCTTAAAGATGAGACCTTTAGCATAAAAACTTCATTAATGGAGATGAGTTAAGCTTGAAAGGGTTAATTAATAGTTAACTGACATTGGGGAATGATATAGACCTTGAAGTAAGGATAGAACTAGGAGTTTGAATCCCCAAGTTATTTGTTTGAAGAGTAATTGTTTAATTACTCTTATTATTGCTTGATTTCTAGATGGTTGATTATTCCAACGCATGAAGAAAAAGAAATAGCATGAAGAAAAAGAAATAGCATTCTTCTTGGGGCTTGCTTCATTCAAAAGCTTGGAGTCCAGGTAGGCTAGGTTTAATGAGTAGAAGATCGTGTTATTTTATATTTTCATAATTTAGAATTGACGAGAGAAAGCATGTCTAGGCCTGCGGGCATGAAGTTGAGGCGGATAAAGACACGAGTACTTAACTTTAATCCCCAAAATTATATTATTGATTGATTATGTGATATTTATGATATTATGTATTATGTGCCCGAAAGGAGATTGTTGTAAATGTAGTATATGAACATGACGTTTTCTTTTAGTTGTTTTAGTGATGAACCTAGTTGAATTATAATGATATTAAGTTGTATAAATTGTGCAATAATATGATGAGGAGAATTATATTAAGATCGAATATTGATGAGCATAGTAATATCTAAGGGATAGATGACTTGAATTAGTGTGATGATTGTATTATGTGGAAAGAGGTAGAGGATAATGATACGCGTGAATGTGCTAGTTATAGATTGTGATGTTAGAACCCAAATTGCGGTATTTAAGGAGATAATGATATTTTTAATAATTAATGAGTAATTAAGGCTCCAATAATGACTTGTATGCGTAAGAATTAAATAGTGATTTATGTTATGATATTCTTATTTTGATATTGATAAAAATACTATATCTATTTGATGCGCATAAGAGGCTAAATTGGTGATAATGATGGTTTATTGAATTGTGTCTATGAGTGGCTTGTTTGATAATGATAACTCCTTAAAGTAATGATATAAATACTTGTTGATTAGTATTGGGACATGCTTGATATTGTTGATGTTTGGATTGTAAATGCGTGTATAAAGGATTATTGAAAATTTACTTGATGGAATTGTCTTATGACTTTAAGTGTACTTGTAAATTTGGTACATTGTATTGTATGTTGTGAGGTTGTGTAAATTAATATTGATAATACTTGTTTATATTTATGTTGGATCGGGTACCACGCCGGTCTGATTATATTTATGTTGGATCGGATACCACGCCGGTACATTTATATTTATGTTGGATCGGGTACCACGCCGGTATGTTTATATTTATGTTGGATCAGGTACCACACCTGATACGGGTACGACCATGAGGATCCACGTATGTGAGAATGCATTGGACCCGTCCTCACTAGTTGTTGGAAACTCACATACCAACGTAGACTCACCTTGGTTCATACAAGGGTCAACTAGTATATGAGTACTGTTGTCAATTGGTAATAGAACCTTGTTCAAGTTATAAGGGCTAGCACTAGATGGACATAATCATTCTTACAAGAAGAATCAATTTCATTATTTAAAAGATCAACTAGTGCTTGCGTACTTACAACTGGTGGGTTAGACCTTTGTCTACTTCTACCATTTGACCTCGGCCCCCTCTCGAAATGTGGGAATTTCTACACTTCCCACTTGATGCTTAGTTAAGATGACAAGAAATGTTTGATTACGGGTGAAAATTAAGGAAGGCAGGGTTCAGGTTTTCATGTTCAACACAAAGGATCCGTGGGTATACTCCAAGTTTGTCCCTCTGTGGCATGGCATGCGATGTGTGTATTTATCTAATCCTAACCCTCATGTCATGAGGATGTTTTGCTTGTTTGTCCTTCTTTGATTTTGCAAGGAGCGGATTTGAGGTCGAATTCTTTTTCAAGAAAAGGAGGATGATACGGGTACGACCACGAGGATGCACATATGTGAGAATGCATTGGATCCGTCCAATAAAGCGTCCAAGTGAAGTGTGGAGAAGACCTTGGATCACACCATAACCGACCCTAAACTTGCACTCCAAGGGCACCCTTAGTCACATTTCATTAAAGAGACCTTTTAGTCATTTTACCTATTATTTGTAATACACTATAAATAGAATGATGTAGGGTTTTAGTCATTAGTTTTGATGAATAATGAAAGTGGTAGACACTTAGACATTTCTCTCTTGTGAGAAAGGCCCCTATGGCCAAACATTGTAACTAGGGATTTCAACTTGAGTGTGGAATCACTCGTGTTGGGTTCAAGATTGGAAACATTGGATGCTTGGGAGATCGAGGTCCTTCTTATGCCACGTAGGAGATAGGTGAATTGTAGTGTGTAGTGTAAGGGTTGAAGAGTGGAATATGCTCTTGGGTTCTTAAGATTATGCCTTCATGTAGTCTATCTTTCTATCCCTTTGTTTAGTGTAATTTTTTGTTGTTGAAACCGTTGGTTATTGTTATTGTAATTTTCTTGTTCTTCACGTGTTAATGTTGTTTTGAGTGTTATATACATCATTGAATCTTGTATTCTTCTTGTTGGTAGCTAATCCGAGAGTGGTCTCCAAAAAGGTCCTCGGATCCTTAAGATTAGTGGACTGATTTGGAGTGCATTTCGTGTTCTCCTTGTTTGTCTTGTATCAATACCGGTATGTTTATATTTATGTTGGATCGGGTACCACGCCACTACATTTATATTTATGTTGGATCGGGTACCACGCCGGTACGGTACATGAACATAGATTGTTCCCTCCAGGTCATAACTATTTGGGCAAAAATAAGTCTCGTAGCATGTGTGTACATATTTGTGTTGAGTCTGTGGATGCTTATGGTATGGTTGATACTCTTGATGGTTATGTGGCTTGTTTGTGAGCACTGTTTGATTTGTTAATGTTGTATTATTGATTCATTGGGTATTTGATTGTGTGATATGTATATGAAAAAGTGAAACTTTGTACTTACTTATATGTTGGTTGACTTGCTTCATTTATACATGTTTTAATCGTAGCTTACCAGAATGACTAGTTATCATTCTTTAATATTATAATAGAGCATTTGGTTGTTAGCCCGAGAGTTTAGTGTAGGTTGTGTATGATTACAGATTTTTTCCTGTGAATATGAATGGTGATGTAAGATAAGGTGAATAAAGAGGAATAGTGATGTATTAGCGTTGAATTGTGGTTGATGGTTGAACTAATGAGACTAGAGTATGTTAGTAGCGAATATAATATTGATGGAGTTGGAAGAGTTGTTGGATGTTGTAACTTATATAGGTAAAGTAATAATATTATTACAACCTTAGTTGAATTATATTTCATTAAAGATGTCATGATTTATTTTTGTTAATTCTATTTTATGATTATATAGACTAACTTGGTCGGCCAATGATGCCTACTAGTACGTGTGGTTGTACTGACCCTACTCTTCTACACTCCTTCTTGGGGTGTAGACCGGATGCAGGTTAGTTTGCAGTTACTAAATGGATGACGCTATTCAACACTAATTTCTACACTTTCTTCCTGGCAGATGTTAGAGTCATAGTATTATTTATTTTGCTGTCAGTCTATGTTGTAATAGGTAGCTCTTGTACATGTCTGGCCAATTCTTGGGATAGTGAAGGATATTTGTAAGAAGTTTCGGAAGAAATTTATTTAATAGTATTTAATTTACTTATTATATTTAATCCAGTATTTTCTTAAAAACAGAAGTCTTCCGCATATTTTTAGTTAGATAATAAGGGTTCTCCTAGATACTTAGAATAGTACAGGTGCCCGCACGATCCGTTAATATGGGTCATGACAATTTGGAACGTCTATAGTGAAATTCACTAAAACTCATCTTCCTAAATCGATTGTCAGCTACAATAGCCCGATAAACTCTTCAATTAGCTGTTGCATTTGCTTTGGAAACCATATCGACGCAGATGAGGGCTCTGATGGAGAGAGTCCTCCTATTTTGCTCCAACATTTCACTTTCCTTTTTTATTTTCATTTTTTGTTTCTATCGGGGTAGGGTTTCTAGAATAGTCTTATAAATATTTGTTGTCTTTGGAATTTTATTTTGTTTTGACTTGTTTGGATTGGGTTGTACCCGATTTGGGTATATATGCCCAAATCAAGTTTTTGTACAGATTTTTTCATTTTTTGCTAATAAAAGGCCTTTTGGCCATTCAATTTTTTTTAGAAAATAAGTGTAAACAACATAAATTTCCTAGTTAATGAAAATAATTACACAAAGTTTCTTCTTATTTTCTCTCTCCCATTTTTTGCAAACATACTCATACATTCGTCCAAATATTAGACATTGGTTGAATGTATGATGTATCAGCTAATCCTATATTTAAGGTAAAAGAATCTTTAATTATTTTACAGTTCCTTAATTAAAGGTAATAATTAGCTAACATTAACTCATTTATGGATAGAAAAAGTAATTGATATTTGAATTTCAAAAATTTTGTTATACATAATTTTTTTTTCTGTGAATCACGATCTGAAAAAGCAAAAAACAATCACTTTCTTCTACATCCGTCCTTCAATACTACTAAAATCTTCTTCTATGTACGTTCTTCAATATTACTAAAATTAATATGAATATCCCCATATTGTTGCGACATTCTGAAATTTGGGAATCAGAAATTAGTTATCAGTCATATTGTTGACACCTAATTTTTGCCCTTCACAACCAAGTATAATTCCGAGCTTCTTCGGTTGTTAATAAAATTAAAATATTTATTTCATCCAAATAAATTTTTTGTCAAAAATACTTTGTACGTAATTTTGTCATTTTATGTAGCGATTATATATTATCGTATTCAATTATACGAGATTATAATTTTTCTACTTAAATGTTTATTTCACAAATATCGAATTTTAATTAAGGATAATCTTTGAAAATAAATATAATGATTAAAATCTTGATTTAAATATAGAAAAATAATTTATTTGAATAATTATGTGCTTGATTTTATCGAATCAAGAAGCTCGGGGTTAAAGGAGATATTAAATTCATTTGGAATTTTGACTTAATTTAGCCAACCTATTAGATTTGGTCATAATTAAAATCAAATTGGCCACAATCGCGATGCAATTGACCAATTTATTTTCAAGTTGGCCAAAACTTAAATGAATTGGCCAAATTCGCAAATTACATAATCCATCCAATTTTTAACCCAATTAAGCAGCCCACCACCAATCATCCTCAGCAGCCTAGCAAATTCCACACGCCCCACCCCAAATCACAACATAGTGGCCCAATAACCATGCTGACCCGGCCCAATCTCCCTTATCTTTCCTCCTTCTCCTCCAAAGCAGCAAAGCTGCGTACAAACAGACCTATTATCGATTAACAACATCGATCAACAATTGAACTACATCAGCAACCAACAATAGCGAAAACCCGAACCCATCGACCCGAAAACCATGAAACCAATCCGACCCGACCCTTCTCCACTCGTCTCACGCAATTTCGTATGAAAAGCTTCGAGAATCTTCTAGAAACGCGCCAAGGTGTCTTCTCCAAAGGCTCAAACCCGCGAATCTTGGGATAATGCGTACGACTTCGTACACAGTTGGACGATTTTCATTGGTTCTTGAAGGAAGTTTGTTTAGCCCAAATTTTATTGGTCCACCCGTCATAAATTTCTCGGAGAAAATCCAAAATGGGTATGATTGAGGACGAGAAATGGGGCTGTGGGGGGAGATTTTTGAATTTCAAATCCTAGGGTTTCCTTCTTTCATATCCCGAAAATGCCCCAATCCTATCTTCTATATAAGGAACCCATCGGATACTGCTTAGGGGGGATTTTTTTCTGGGGGTTGGAAAGAGGGTTCAAAAATTTTGGGCCCGATAAAGAGGGGAAAAATTTCTTTGAAAGCAAAAATAAGGGAAAAGGGGACAAAATCCTCAGGGTTGATAATTTCTCTGGGAGTAAAAAAATTTCTTTTTCTTTCTTCTGTTTGAAAGTTGGTGGTTAATCGAAAGTTTTAAGTTAGTAACGTTGATTTCCGGTGGTGGCTGATTCCGACATCAACTCATTGTTCCGTTTTGCTGCCCCAAACAGGTAATATCCTACTCCGTTTGAGTTTTCGAGTGTTTCTGCCTCATCTTCGATCTTCTATAGTCGTGAATAATTTCTTAGTATGATTGTATGCTGGGTTGTTTGCTGGTAGATGGCTTTGAGAGCCGTAGGTTACGTTCATGATAGTTAACGTCATGTCGATATTGGAATCAATGTATAAGATGCTATTGTTTAGTATTGTCAAGGACACGCTCTTCCTTAAAACACTTTAAAGTCATTATTTTTACCTATGAATTGTTTCTTTCTTTGATTTATGGTATGTTATGTGATCTGAACAACGTTGTTGGTGGATTTTCGATTTAATACCTGTTTTTTTGTGAACTGCTTAAGGTTTGTATAGCTGTCCTTATGTTAAAGTTCCATTTTTAGCTCTCGGACTGATAGCATTTTGTTATGGTTGATTTCACGGTTAAAAACTTCCATGTTTTATTAGTTTTCGGGTTGATGATATCCTATTTTAGCTTATTTTACTTCAAAGCTTCATGTTTTATTAGTTTTCAGGTTGATGATAACCTGTTTTAGCTTATTTTACGTTAAAGCTTCATGCTTCGATTGTTTTCGGGTTGATGGTGCCCTGTTTTAACTGACTTTGTGTTAAAGTTTCATGCTTTAATCATTTTTTTGAGTTGATGGTGTACTGTTTTAGCTTACTTTATGTTAAAGTTTCATGCTTCGATCGTTCCCATGATTCCTCAATGACCATTTTTGCTATTAAAACTCATTTTGAGTTTGTTTGAAAGAGGATGAGGTTGATAATAGTGCCCCGCCATTTCCCTTTTAGCTTTATTTGCTATGTCTTTCTTGCGTGGATTTGTATTTTTTTATCCTTCTTCATCTCTTGAACTTGCTGCCAATATGTGGTCGGGTTAGGGAGATGAACACGATAATCGTATATCTGAGTATGTCTATTTAGAGAAAATTGTCTGTCGTTTTCATTATGGGAATGGAGCGTCACAATTGTCTGTCTCTTTGAATATCTACTGTCAAATGGAACTTGGCTTTATAGGTTAGTTCCACTTCTTTTTGTGTTTATTCAGTCTCTTGACTGGGTCATGTGGTTATGTTTGGGCATGAAGTTCTCGAAACTTGGATGCCTCAAATGGTCATAGTAGAAGGATGTTGCGAGATATCATTTGGCACTTTTACTTTTAAAATTGATTTTGAATAAGGTAGTAATTAGTTAGTAGCTTTTGAATGCGTTAATCAGTTTACTTTTTTTTCTATCTGTATTCTGGACATGTTTTGATTTTTTTTGCATTTTGATGATAAATTTTTGCTTTTCACTTTTTGAGCATGCATGCCAATTATCCGGATCGATACTATTTTCTCTTTCACGTGACATTACTGTTGCTAAGTTAACATGTCCCTTTTTATATTATATACCTATTATTAAACAAGATGCGTGATATTCTAGCATTTTTGTTTGGATATTAGTTAGGAAATTCATTAATTACTCTACTCTTCCTTTGCATGTGGATACGCTCGAGTTCTACATGGACTCTCTTTCCCTTTGCATGTTCCTTACGGGCCATTGAGGCCCACTCAGTCTTGAGTAGAATTTGAAGACCCAAAAATACAAGCGCATATGGATACAAGGAGTCGAAAGAAGGGAAATGGGTTAAAGTCCCATTCTTGAAGCGACGACGAAACTCGAGCCTCATTTCTGTCTATTTATTATCGTAATTTATTTATTATTATCGTTTTATTATTGTTTATTTCTTTCTTTCTTTCATTATTCAGTCATTTGGGTCTCGAAGTGAAAGTTGTAAATTTAATATAGGTGGAGCGGATTTTGGGCCAAAAAGGCTTGAAACTAGATTAGCAAAGGTGAAATGGGTCGAAAATCCAATTAGACTAGGACAAGTCAGGTTGATTTGGGCCCAATGTCCTAAATCCCTTACTTCCTCCTCTTCCCCCGTTTCCTTATGTTTGTTTGCCTTATATGTTTTGCTAATCTAGTTAAATCCTTAGTAAATTCGCTAAAAAACTAGTTTTGCATAAACATTAAAATATTTCTAAAACCGCTTTCTTTTTAAAAATCAACCTTTTTCAAGGTTAATCAAAGACGATTTTCAAACAATCTGGATAATTGCAAGTTAGCGGACGTTTTAGGTGCCTAACACCTTCCTAAAACGTTAATAGAAATCGTTTACTCAGAATCTTCAAGACTTGAACGATTTTTCTGTTTTGGATTGTTCAAAGTATTTTATGAAAGTTTCTTAATTTCTTTTCAAAATTAAGTTGCGTCTTTTCAAAAAGGCAAAATTTTTGCAAAAACACATAAAAGTAACGCAATAGTTATTTCGGAAAGTATAACTATAACTTTCTTGAAATTGATTGCTACAATCGCAATGGAATTGGATATAGACGAAGTACGTTAAAAAAATTAAAGTGAAATATGTGGTTGAAGGAAATTCTTCTCCAATTGTCATTAGAAACGACAATAGAGTGAGGGTTTACGTTGAGTTGAAGAAACTATTTTCTGGTTTGGTTAATTTTTCGTTTTGTATTTCAACTTTTGAAAATTCAATACCAAAGCGAAACGATCCGAGAAGAAAAGGTATGATATAAAAGTGTCAATTTTATTTGTTGATCTTATAATCTATAGTAATATGGTTTTAGAGGTTTTGAAGAAGTTCATGTTCTAAAGTTGGATTCTGTGTTGCTGAAGCTCATAAAGTTACGATTGTATAATATGTTATTATACATTCATGCCAATGTATAATAAAAGTGTGCCAGTCCAAGAAATGTACGGTAATATGACATTTTGAAGTAGTTTGTGTTTTATAGTTGGGTTTTGTGCAGTTGAATCATTAAATTACGATTGTATAATATTTGATTATACATTCGGACAAATGTATAATGAAAACTGGGGCAGTGCCAAGAATTGAATTTTGTCTATATATTTTTATTTTTAATACTTTTGTTTAATACATTGACTCAGTGTAAACAAATTTATGCAGCTATGTACTGAATTGTCGTAACAAAGACTGCAAGTGGGTCTTGAAGGCGTCTTCTATAAATGAATCGAAAATGTTTGTGATAAAAAAGATTAGAGTCGGAGCATACTTGCAGTCGTAGCGACAGAGTGCTGAATATTTTGGTTGCGACAACAAATTTTGTGAGTGAATTTACAGCTTCAAAATTAATCAATTACAAGAGAATACACATCCCCGCGCACATTATTGAAGAGATGAAGGTTGTTTACAGAGTCAATATTAACTAGTTTATTTTTGTATATGTTTATGTCCAAAAAAATAAAAGAAAGGACACGAGTATTTTTCTTACCTTAAATTATAGGATTCGTTTGATAGTGAACAAGTTATATTAGGATTATAACACGAGAATTCAATAATGATGAGGTAATTTCGCGGATACATTACAATACTACAATTTACTCTTAGTCATGGAAATTCAAAATTTATACATGACAAAAAAATTCAATTGAAATTTCTCAATAATAATAGGTTAAACTATGTTAATTATTGTAAGTTATCTTTACATTATGGATGTGTTCAATATCCAGAAATTTTGTAAAATGTTTTCTAATTTTTCATGTTTGATTGGTTAAAAATTTTGAAAAACATTTTCTATAAAAAACAAGTTTCTTAAAAATATGTAGGGAATTTAAGTTCCACGAGTTCTAGAAAATATCTTTTTTTACAATACCAAACTAATAATTGGATTTTTTTTCTCAATATATCAGATTGTGGTTTGTCGATTTTCTTTGAACATCCCTAGTTAACAGTCATATAACCTATGTACTTCAAACTTGGATTTATGGGTATCTGCTACGAGAGTGTTTCTTCGTATTCTTCTTCACATAAATTTTTGAATTCAATCATATAAATACGATTGTAAATCAAGTTGAATTCAAATTGTATAAAAGGGGCATGAAAAAGAAACGAGGGAACTCTGATCCTTTAATTTCTGACTATAGTTTTTTAGGAAACAAACATCAAGAAATGTACTACTATGTATGTAATCTTTAAAGGTTTGGAAGGCTAAAAATTTCTTTATAATATGTATTAAAATATCGGTTTTAACGAATGACGAAGTTCATAACTAAACTCGATCTTTGTTGAAAACATACTTTGAGACTAATGTTGCCTTTTCTTATAATGTAATTTGAATATATTTTCTTGTTAGTTGCTATATTTTCTTCACTATCTTCTTCTCCCTTTGTACTTGAAATTGTTGTACTTCAGTTGAGGGCCTCTCGAAAACAGCCCCTTTACCTGCACGAGGTAGTGGTAAGGTCTGCATACACTTTACCTGCTGTATTTCTCACTACACTTTACCCTCCTTATTCCTTAGAAAATTTCATTGGATATGTTGTTGTATGCAGTAATTTGAATATAAACAACTAGATTGCATTATTTTATGTTTGGAAAGTACTTGTTGAAGCATCCTGTTCTTTATGTATTAGGCTATTTGCAATGGGTTGGAAATGAGTTGCTACTTGTGAATTACACCGGTCAAAGATAATTTTCTACAAGTAGAAACCTCATCGCAGATACAATTAAGAATACAACAATATATCTTGTGTAATTTCATACGGGGAGTGCACCAATCAAAAATGAAGATAGAACTTAAACTTCTAGTACAATACACCATAGGTGTACCTGTTGTAGTTTACTGCAACACAAATTTAACTATCAAGAAACTGAAAGAGTATGAAGTCAATATCACGAGCTCTCAATGTATCCTCCAAGAGTCTGAATGACGTGCTCAGACTGACCATTGGTGTGTTGCTCCTTAGGACCTGTTATATGCATGTATGAGAGCAACTTATACATTTAAAAAAAAATTGAAGTAATGTATAATAAAATCAGAATCTAAATAAACAATAATTACACATGTATGATGGTAACTTATACATCTAACAAATTATATCAGATCCTAAATAAATAATGGTTACACATGTATGAGGGTAACTTATACATTTAAAAATTTAAATCAGAACCTTAATTAAGCAACATTTAAACATGTATGAGAGTTACTTATACATGTAACAATTTATATCAGACACTGAATAAACAACAAATACACATGTATGAGGATAACTTATACATCTCAAAATTAGAATCAAACATTAATTAAACAATAGATATACATGTATGAGGGTAACTTATACATTTAAAAATAAACTGCAATAATGTATAATGTCATAATACTGATTTTCACATTAAAATATGTATGACCTATATGCTTGTCCTAATGTATAATGTTACCTTATACAATATTAATACTCTATAACTGTTTAGATTTTCATAACTGTCAATGTATAACATATTGAAATATATTTCAGAATACTTATATTATACAATAGTAGGACAAAATAACTAATGTATAAAGTATTATTATACATATGTCAACTTATACAACAACTTAAATCAATATTTTTAGAAAACGCGGTCGATTAGAATCATCAAACTTCTTTTTAGTTGCCTCTTTTGAACCCGACTTCTTCAATCTAGAAGTGAGAACTTTCTTCAATTTCTTCATTGTAACTGGGTCGTTTCGGTGGTTTGAACAATTCTCTGCAAAATTCGAATCCTCTTCATCAAATTTACTAGGAACAGATCCAACGAAAATATCTTTTTCTTTTGCATCTAACTGAGTAATTCCTAAACTAAAGTTAGGAAGATAATCCATTACCAATTTACACTATATTGATTTAACAATAGTGTTAAATCGAACTACAAAACAAGAAAATCAAAGATATATGAAAAAAGACGAAAAAATCAATTGAAAAAAGCGAAAACCAACTTGTATAATATGAAAAAAAAAAACGAAAAAAATTGAACTGCTGAACTTGAATATGATTGCACAATACGAAAATTTCATACAAAATCAACATGCAACCAAAAAAAAAACGAAAAAAACCCTAAATTGGTAAAGTTGAAAAAAAATTTCAAAAAATTAATGAAGTAAATCATGAAAATCAATTAAAGCTTGTACACTTACAAGTTGGTAACCTCTAATTAGAGGTTACTTGTATTTTGCCGTGATTTAAGGGATTCAAAAATGGAGGAAAGTACGGGAGCCGTAATGGGAGCAGTTGGGAGCAAAAATTGGAAGCCAATAGCGTGGTTTTAGATGTATAATATTTAAGAGAGAGAAAATAAAAAAAAGGGATTTATATAATTAGTTTGGAGTTTGTGTAATTACTTTACCAAATTAGCATTTAATGTAATAAGGTAACTTTACCTTGTGTATGTGTATATGATGTAAATTTTAGAAAAAATTAAGGTCGTAAATTGCATGTGCTTAAGTGTTCGTATAGAAGTAAAACTAAAGAAAGAACAACTTGATTGGATTATACTCTTAAACATGATTATTTATTGATTTAAGATTTATACTTTCCTTTTCATTCTAAATATAATTTTTGATATTTTTAACATTTGATTCTTAATAATATGAGGAATGATATCCTAGTAGGTATTTTTTTTTTTATCTAAGATCGAGAATTAAGGTGATGCTCATTGGAAGGAGAAATCGTTAATTAATAGGCTCGCGGAACAGGATTGACTTTAAATCTGCTTCCAGTCCCTATTACACCTTATGGTGCTTTTTCACAACATACTTTTTAGTCAATCAATAATTCAACAAATAATAAAAAAAATCTTTAAGGCCTTAGATTGTACTCCCTCCATCTCATTTTATCCGTCCCAAATTTTCTAATTTAATGTTCCATTTTACTTATTCTATTTTAATTATCAAGACAAGATAATTTTTCTTTTCCATTATATACCCTTAGTGTAATTGATTACTCCTTATTATTAGCATTCTTGAAAAATGTTGCAAAGAGGAGTACCATTAAAAATACATCATTAAAAATATAAATGGTGTTTTGATATCAATCATCCATCAATATTGGAACTAACAACAAGACACAATTAAGAGGGGTAAAATGGTAAAGTTACATTACCAATCATTATTTTCTTAATAGATGTGTCATCCCTATTTGGGACGGATAAAATAGGACGGAGGGAGTATAACAATCAGATTAGTAATAATAAAATCCATTAAATTGAAAGAATAATAATAATAATAAAAAAAAAGATAAGCAAAGTCTACAATATTAGGTTTTGAAAAGAAATATGTGTCTCACATAAAAAGTTTAAATAATACTATCTTGATTCTAATAAATCTCTTTATTTTACATTATTTGAATTTTTCTCATGTTTAGCAGCATATAAATTATTTAATTATTTAAAATAAAATTATTTAATTATTGCCTTATTTATTTGCAATCACATTTATACAAAATAACTTTCATAAGCATTCTTCTAAAAGAAAAAAGAAAAAATGCTAAAAGTCAGTGTCTAATACGTGAGAAAATTGAAGGAAAAGTGTTTTTAAGTCTTCAATGAAGGATTGGTGACATTGACCAACAGATGGGGTCAAACATCCTTAGGAAACTTGATTAAGTTAATTGTGGACTTGATTAATATTTTCAAAACTTTCTAATCTTTTTAAAAATACAAATCAACCCAACCCACACCCTCTTCAATACAAATCAACCACTTTCTCCTCTCTCTCGCAGCTTCTCTCAACTCTCTCCCAACTAACAGTTCTGCAAAATTTCTCCCTTCAACCCCCGACGACAAATAGTTGGGCTTCGAGTTTCCCTCTTCAATTCAATCAACCTGTCTCTCATCCCTCTCTCGACAGCTTCTCTCAACTCTCTCCCAACCAACTGTTCTGCAAATTTCTCATTTCAATCCTCGGCGACTTTAACATCCGACTACAAATAGTTGGGATTCCAGTTCCTTTTCGACTTCAATCGACGTGACAGCCTTGCTCTCCGTCCACAACAGCTTCGAATTCTTCATCGGTCCTTTTCTTCTTTCACGGGTAAAAATTTATGGCCTTTTTAGTTTTGAAGAAAACGAGGAACTTGAGCCAACTTCTCTTATAGTATTGGTTAACAATTTTAATATTTGTTGCACTAATTTGAAATGCGGTCTGAATAAAACCCTAATTTCTGGTATTTCTTCTTTTCTCTTCTCTTTTCAAAGTGAATTATGATATTTTGGTGTTTGTTGCATTTTTTTGAAGTTTAATTTTTATTGTTTGTATTTATAAAAATAAAAGGACAATTTGGTTTGATTTGTTCTGTTCTTGTTCTTGGTAAAAATGGTGAAATTGCTGTTTTTTATTTAATAAAATCGTGCTACTGTTTTCTCTGACAGATTACCTATCTGGTGCAACATATTAACCATTTGATGCAATAGATTCATCATATGATGCAACAGATCAACCATCTGATGCACCAGAGGAACCATCAGATTGTAATTCTGATGCAATGGATTAATAATCTGATGCAACAACTTTACCATATATTGCAACAGATTAATTTTTGGATAAAAAATCTGATGCAACTAATTAACCATCTGGTGCAATGAAACAACCATCAGATTAATGATCCAATACAACAGATGGACCTCCTGTTGGATAAAATCCTACCAACTCTTCCTACAGGAAAAGTCCAAGACTTGATTTTTCCAACTAATTATTCATCTGCCGTGATAGACAACCCTATGTTGGAAGAAATATAAATAATATTGATCGTTGATAACTGTTCCAACAGATCGCTCATATGTTGCAACAGATCGCTCATATGTGTGACCTGTTGCACAGACCATTCATCTTTCTCAACAGATGAGTGATATGTTTTGCATTGTCGCAACAAATTACTCAGCCGTTGCTATGGATTATTTAACTGTTCCAACCGATCACTCATATGTTGCAACAGATGATGTCACAACAGTTGTGTGATTTGTTGAATAGACCATTCATCTGTCTTAAAAGATGAGTGGTATGTTTTATATTATTGCAACAGATTACTCATCCGCTACAACAGTTTGGTTATATGCTGCAACAGATATACTATCTGGTGCAACAGATCAGTGATCTGTTGCAACTGTTATTTTACTGTTTTGCTTGTTTAATTTACTGTTATCCCTTTTTAACGATGCATTAATCAATAATAATATATTATTTTTATGTTCTTGTTAATTTTAGATAATATGGTTCTCAAAAGAATAGAAACTGAATCAAATCCAAGTAAAGGAACAAGTGAAGCAGCTAGGCTACATCCACCACTCTATGAGCTTGCTTTACAAACGTTATCTCAATCGGGAGCAGAATATGATGAACACGGGGAGGAGGAATGTTTCAAAAGAGATGATGCAGATGCTAATAGCCCTTCCATCGAAGTGCTGGTCAAAGCCTTCAGCATTGATCGTTATCCTGTGAGAATGTAGTGGGATGGTGCCGCAGATTTAACGGGTGATTTCATGGTTAAGTCAGCCATGAGAAAATCTTTGGACGCCTTCAGAAAAATACTTTGAAAAAAAAATTGGATGCTTATTTCAGGGACAGCTGCTTTGGGAAATATCTTGATTTACCGGAGGACAACAATGCTCGTTTCTAAGTGAAAATGGTATATGAATTTCTCAAGTGCAGGTTTATGTATGAAAACAAAGATAAGATGGATGAGGTGTGGATAAATTACTGTGGCATGCCTGTTTGTTTTGGTTGGAAAGAGTTTGCCATAGTTACTGGACTAAAATGTTATCCTCCTTCTCAAGTTATACTTATTCTAACCCCCAAAAAAGCACCCTGCACACCCTAAAAGTGCAAAGGCAAGTCGTGTGATCGTGATGACTTGGTGTCCATTGTTGGTCCAAGCTTCAAAAATAAAAATTTGATAGAAGCGTTGAAAGGTAAAGGACTTTCAAAGAAGCACAAACAGTCATTGTGCTTGGTTTGGTTTGTACATAATATTCTTTGGGCGAGAGACATTAACAACAATATAAGCCTCGGTTTAATAAAGCTCTTCGAGGATCTTTAGGCGTCTAACAGCTATCCATGGGGGTATGAAAGCTTCAAAATGACTGTCAAATATTTGTTGACTTCGCTAGCGCCAAAGACAGTCAACTTATATGGCTTCCCATGGGCTTTCATGGTAAATGTTTCTTTCTTCTATTATGATATCATTTATTTTTTTCGCTCCATAATGGTTTTGATTTATTGGCGTTATTTTATAGGCTTGGGCGTTTGAAGCCATTCCTTATTTGAGACATTCCTTATTTGAGACAACAAGTGAACTACCAGGAAGGAGTTTCCTGTCCAAGAATCTTGAGATGGTTGTCGTCCAAAACTGATAAAAATGCAAAATTTCTTGATCTCTTCAACCCCCCGAAGGATGCAGTAAGTATAATTATAATTAATTTTTTCTTTTAATTAATGTTTTTTTGAATGATCTAATCATCATTCTAATATATGTAATGATTTATTTTAGAATGAGCATCCGTCGCTAGTTCCGACCAATTGAGAGTTGAAGATGCCATTTTTTCTTACTTTACGGTCTGTGCAAACTTTATCAGACCCTAATGTCATCGATAGAATAAAAATGGAATTGTTTTGAGCAACAACCATTACAAGAAAAATAATTTTGGAGGGTGGGCTTGTTGTTGTTGATGGAACTGTTGGTGGTGGTAGTGGTGCTGTTGTTGGTGCTAATGATGTTCCTTTTACAGTATTTAAAGCAAAACCATTATGAGTATGATCATACTGGTTATACAGATTTTGCCTTTCCCAGCGAATGTTCTGCATGCAAATGTCAAGACTGCAGGGTGAAACATGATGTAGTGATTAATGCTATTAATGCATTAACTGCTTCTGTAAAGGAATTAACATTTAAGAGGGGTCTCATTCCATCAAAGAAGATTTTATTTCCATCCTCTCCATTACAGATTAGGGCTAAGAGGAGAAGTAGAGTGATTTCTAGGGCATTATCAGGCATCCAAAAAAGCAAAATTGCAACTCCTCTGTCAGTGTGTGTTGCACTGAGCAATGTATAATGTCCAAAGAAGAGCAACACGAGCTGAAGAAGGTGAATATATTATATGTCTTCCAACTGATAAAACAAACAGACACATATCTATTTCAACAGATGACACATCTACTGAAAATTATCAAACAGATATATACATCTGTTGCAACAGTTGACTAACCTAATGTCCCAGATACTTTATCTGGTGCAACATATGTCTCATCTATTTTAGCAAATCAAATAGCTCTTCGTACAGCTTTTATTTATACCAACAGATGACCTATCTATTGCAACAGATGATTCATAAATTATCACACAGGGTCTTCCTCATGTAGAAATTTATCCCAACAGTTGATTTATTATTGCAACAGAAATATAATATGTTTGGGACAATTTAAAATGGGAGGAAGACCTATTTGATTTGCTAGAAGAGATGAGTTATTTTTTTCCATTTTATTGTATCTCTGCGATTATCATTGACCAATTTTAGCTATCCAGGTGGATGTAGAAGAAGCTACTGCTGAACATCATTGACAATATGCTACTCTTTGTATGGAAATACGGAGAACAGAAAGTGCAGAAACCATACGCAAGCGACAATGAAGATCCATGATGAGCAAACCCAAATTCCATAGCACCGGATGAAGAACAACTTGTCCATACTAAGTAGATCTTTATAGCTTGAGCTTGTCAAAGCAATCCTTGGTAGTATACTTAAATTGTTGTTGATGTATTTATTGAGATCTGTACCCGTAATAATTTTTTTACATTTCATTTATTCGTTGACTTATTTCAGCTAATTTATGAAGGCTTCGATTTATTTTATTTTGTCTACGAATTTTATTTATTCCTTAGATTTGAACTTATTAATTGAAAAGGAATACTAGATTCAAATATTGCAACAGATAATGTATCTGTTGCAACAGACGATACATCTATTGGAAAATTCAAACAGATTTAGACATATGTTGCAACAGTTAGGTGATCTGTTGGAATTTATCAAACAGGTCTTTCCACTGTTGCAACAGATGGACTTTAGATAAAAACATCAAGATAATGCAACAGATGACACATCTATTGAAAAAAAATAGATTTAGACATATGTTGCAACAGATATTGTTGCAACAGATGACACATCTATTGGAATAATCGAGTAGATTTATACATATGTTGCAACAGGTAGGTTATCTATTGGAATTTATCAAACAGGTCTTCCCACTGTTGCAACAAATGGACTTTAGATTAAAACATCGAGATAATGCAACAGATGACCAACCTATTACAACAGATAAACTATATGTTAGAACAGGTTGGATAACTGTTACAACGGAGGGAGAATCTGTTGCATTATAAAAATTCAACTTTCGTTGGACATAAAAAATTGTCACTACATGTAAAAAGATTAAAGTGAATTGAAATAAAAAAGGCACAACTCATCGACGGTGTTTAGTTCAAACACCTAAATAAAATAGGCATCAAGTAGACATATTCATTTTAAACACGTAAAATAAAATAGGCATCAAATGTGTTAGTGTCAGTCCTGGCACATTTCGCTGACTTGCCGTCACTTGGCCCCCAATGGTCATTTTTTTACCTCCATTGTCTTATATATTCATCTTTCTCCTAAAATTTAACCCTAAATTCCCAAATCTTCTTCTTCATCATCATCTTCTTTTATCTATCTAAATTCTTCAAATTATTACTTTCATTTTTTTCAACTGACCTTGACAATATCGAGCGCATCTTTCACTGTTTTTTGTGATAAAGATTTTTGTTATTGTAAGTGCGGTCATGAAGCTCTGTTAAAGACTTCTTGGACTCAACAAAATTCGGATCGTAGTTTTTTTACTTGTAAGATTTCAAAGGTAATATTTTTTTATTTAATTAATTGATTAATTATTGACTTGTAATTATTTTGTAATTGTGTTCTCTTTTTTTTTATAGAAATTGGGTGGATGCGATTACTTTGATTGGTATGAAGAACGACACCCTTAACAAGAAAATCGTGTAATATGGGGTTTGTTGAACAAAGTCAAGGCTTATGACGAGAAATAAAATCGAGCAAGAAGATACTACATTGTTGCCATTATTGCTACTGGTTTGGTGTTATTGGGCACATGGATATTGAAGCTTAATTGCTAAAATTTTTATGGTGGTGTGTGTATATGCTACTGGTTTGTTGTCAACGAGCATATGGATATTCAAGCGTAACTGTTGGAAAATATCAAAAAGATTTAGGCATATGTTGTAAAATTTAGGTCATCTATGGAAATTATCAAATTGGTCTTCCCACTGTTGCAACAGATTAGACTTAGATATTATTAGATTATTTATAAAAATAACGTTAGAGTAATGCAATAGATTACCAACCTATTGCAACACATAAACTATCTGCCATAATGGATTAATGATATTTTACAACAGATTGACAATCTAATCTATTGTATTATAAAAAACTCAACTTTCATCAAAAAAAAATTATTGCCACTACATGTACATGTAATAAAGTGAAGGGTGACTTGAAATTAAAAATTTCTATTTCCAGGCTCTTCTATATACACAGGTTTCAAGCATCCAGTTAGTACCCCATAAGCCCAGACCTCTTGCAGGTTTGCCACAGCGTTGTCGTACATAAAATTCATTGGCTCGTCCATTTCTGTGCCGGTCAGCAAATATTCGATGTGTGCAAGAGCGCGCGAGCCACTCTCTTTAGCGACATCATCTTTTGGAAGGATCATTCCCCTATTTCGACCTTCAAAATCCCATGATTTCTTCATCAATACTTCCTTTAGCAAATGATTCATCAGTTTACTCTCCCTCAACAAGATGGGCAACAGCACCATCAGTGGCTCTACTAGGAGAAAAAGATTGAAATCGTCCATGAGAGGTACGTTGGGGTCATAAACATTGATCTTTCCCTCCTCGAGTAGTATCTCAACAGCCCAATAATGCATGCCGTTCACGCTAATGACTGCAAGAATCCTTTTTGCCTTGGTCTAGCTCTTGCCGTGTGGATTTGGCCTGTCCCCTCTAACATATCTTAACATTTCTTCTTCATCCAAGACCAACATAGGAAATAGGAAATCAAGTCCCACGCCAAGGGCTGACGCCTCTCCATTGAGTTGATCGTACCTATCCTTGAGCTTCTTGCAGAAGTCGAGGTCCATTATCCTATCGGCAGCGTCATAAGCTTCCCGGTACGTTAATTGCCTTTTCCTCATAAGGTAGAGAATTAGGTCAACATGCTGTGAGATAAAAAGTCAATTTTTAAATAGGTTAGTAATTGTAAAGATGCAACGGATGGTCCATCTGTTGCTGTTGCATAGGGTTTTCTTAAATAATAATCCAACACAACTTGTGCAACAGATGGATAATAAGTTACAACAGAACCATAACCAGTTGCACGAGTATACCCAGCTGTTGCAACAGATGAGAAATCTGTTGCGTAGCTTCTTCTTCATGGGGTAGATTAGAAGGGCTAGGTTAGGAAAAGTAAACTTGTCTTGTCTTTGTTTGGCATACACATATCCGTCATAGTCTGGATGTCTTGGGGAGAAAAGAGACGCCTGGGGTAATCTGGTATGCCTGGCTTGGCATTCTTGGCCTGTCACAGATCCCTCTTCTCTTCGACACCAAGTTCCACGTATATGTCCACCTTCTTGACTGGCCTCGAAACTTCAACAGCTTTTGGAGAGGGAGGAATTACAATTTCTTTTGATTTCTGAGTTGAGAGTACGTCTCTAATTGCTCTTTTCTTTCTCCTAACCAACGCTGTAGGAGTGTGTGGCTCCCTCAACTTCTTGGATGGTATGACACATCTCTTGGATTTTAATTCCTGGATAGCTTTAAATATAGCCTCTACTTTTTCAAAGAGTTTATCTTGTTTGTCCTTGCACTCATCGCATTCGCAATGAGAACACAAGGGTGAACAGGGGTGAGAGGGATCTGTGTAAGGGAGAAAAGGGGTGTTTTCAAACATATTTATTCTTTCTTGAGTATCAAAATGCTCATCATCACGAGTGGTAGCAGCATCAGCATGCCTGCCATCAACACCAACAACTCCACCAGAAGAAGCACCCAGATTTGTCTTAGTAAAAGGTTGATCATGAAGAGCCTCAACATTAGGCTGACCTTGGCTAACTACTCTTCTTATGGCTGTTGATCCAGCCAATTCCTTCTTTATTAACTCCACCGTTGGGTCTGCAATAGTATCAACATGACCTAGAGTAATATAAGAAGTCATCACCAACTCCTCCTCAGTAGGCACGATCCATGGATGCACAACCTATAAAAAAGAAAAAAAAAAAGACAGATATATTTAAATCATATAATATAATAATTTTCACAGTTGGGCTACATTTCAAAAATAAAAGACCCATCTGTTGCATAGTTTGCAGTATATGGTTAAAATCCATTTGAGTCTGGTTCAGAGAAACAGAGCAACACATGGATAATCTGATGTAAAATATCAATCATTTGTTGCAACAGCTGCACAAGATGGGTAATCTATTATGCAACAGATGATCTGTATGTCACAACAGATGAACGATATGTTATTCGATTAAATATCTGTTGCATAATTTGCGGTAGATGGTTAATCTTTTAGCAGTCGAATTCAGAGAACCAAAGCCACAGATGGGTAATTTGATGCAAGATATACCCCGTCGCAACAGATATCCCATCTGATGCATCAGATATAACATCTTATGCACCAAATATAACATCTGTTCAATATTTTTCTTATCTTTGAGGAGAATTATTTTACTTGAAGAAGACGTACTGCATTATCCGAAGGGTTAAAGAGATCAGCCTCCTTAATATTGGTGTTGCTCTTTGCAGCCAACCACCTAAATATCCTTGGATGAGAAACCCCATCCCAGTAATCCATTAACTGCTTTCGGAGGGGAGAAATGGCTTCAAATGCCCAAGCCTAAAAAGTGTAAATAGGAAGCAAGCAAAAAAAATCATAATAACTATATTCAATATAAATTAATGGATGAGTAAAATTAGTGATTAATTTTACCATAAAAGTCATATAATGTGGTCGTCCCTGAGGATAGCTTTGTCAGTAAATATTGGATAGTCAAGTAGAAGTTGTCATATCCCCAAGGATAATTGTAGAATTTATCAAAATCCTCAGCACGCGCCAACAAATCATCTTCTATGACCTTGTTGACGTCTCTTGCCAATATAACCGAATAGGCAAACCAAACTAAGCACAATTTCTCCCTGTACTGCTCTGGTATGATTTTATCCTCGAGATTTGTCAACAAATCCGATGCTTTGTAGCCACGTCGAGCTATGTCAAACAACCCATCTATTTTTTCCTTGCAGTTTCTTGCCTTGGATCTTTTGTGGGGTGGTGGTCCTTCTGGACGATGGCATCTTAGGCCCGTCACTATGGCAAAATCTTGCAAGCCAAAACAAACAGGCATGCCACAGTAGTTGATCCAAATTTCATCCATCTTCTTTTTTCCCCCCTCCTCTAGATCTTTATCATCCCCCGTGTACTTGATCCTGCGCTTAAGAAGACCATATACCATTGTCATAGGGAAACAGATACGGGTAGAGTGGTCTGCAGGAAGCTCAAGAAAGCGTCCAAAACAGCTCTTCTTAAAAAGTCCGCCTATGTTTTCGTTCTTCATAATTTTCATAAAATGTTCAAAATTTTTCCCAATCTGAATTTAAGTACAATTTGACCAGTTAGTTGTTTTCCTTCTGGGTCATTTATCGGCATCGCAACTTCAAACCTGTCAATACTAAAAGTTTTGACCGGATCATGTTGGGATGTCGATATTAACTCATGCCCCATCGGTGATCCATTATCATCATGTTGATGATCATCCAGTTTCTCTTTCTGACTCTCCAGTTCCTCCTCTTTCTAATTTTCATTTTCTTCATCACCATCTACGGACCCTTGTCCACCTCCCTCAACGTTGTTTTCACATCTTTCCTTAGCTTTACTTTTCCCTGATTGAGATTGTTCAGGAAGCTCCTCTGAATCCCTCTGTACTGTAGCCTTTTTTTGAGTGGTCAGACGTTGATCCACTTTTACTTTCTTTTCTTTTGAGAGACATGTTTTACCTACAGACAAAGAAAAACCAAAAAATTCATTACAGTTGATGTATGCATAGATTTTAGAAAATACATTACAAACACCACAAATACCGACACACCAACAACCACCACCACAAACACCACCAACCAATGCCAACAAACAAATAAACACCACAAATACGGTTAAACCAATAGCCACCACCACAAACACCACCAAATAATGCCAACAAACAAACAAACACCACAAATACCGATACCACCACAAACACCACCAGCCAATGTCACCACCGGTTACACCATGACAACCACAAACACCACCACCACCACCACCAACACCATCCAACTATACCACGATAGTCAATGGAACACTGTGATAGAAACTAGAGATTTCTCGAGTTGTTCTTACGATTTTACCATCAAAACTCAAAATTGTAAACCCATTCTCGAAGATAATACAACTAAAAGTTTTATTTTTTATCATTAACTTAAAAGCCCTTATTTTTGAGGAAAAAAACAAATATACAACTCTTCTTAAACTCTGTTGCCTACAAAGACAAAGAAAACAACTGATAGAAGCAAGAATGATGTAAAAAATAACACCTATGTAATCAAAAATTAGAAGAAAAGTAATCTATTGTGGAGGGTTGAGCAAATTTATTGAGTAGGTGTTGTTTGTACTGTATTATTGAGTGAGAATGAGAGGGAAAAAGCTAGACCTCGAGATTTGAAATGATGAAACGTTTTGTATGGGTTGATTTATATTTTGGAAAAGAATGATATGTAGTTTTGAAAATGTTAATTTGATCGAAATGATCTTAATTATTTTTAAAATCATAAAATATATGCGTAATTTTTAAAATCATATAAAAATAACTAAAGTTGTAGTTGATCGAGTACTATAGAAGGTCAGGTGACCCTGTAAAAACTTACCCCTGGTCCTAGATTAATCAAT
This sequence comes from Capsicum annuum, assembly GCF_002878395.1. Taxonomy (NCBI): domain Eukaryota; kingdom Viridiplantae; phylum Streptophyta; class Magnoliopsida; order Solanales; family Solanaceae; genus Capsicum; species Capsicum annuum. The sequence goes on along the minus strand of NC_061111.1, from coordinate 250,949,426 downwards.
ATAGGAGTCTAACATATGAACTCAATTGAAATTATAAAAAACAAATGTTCAACATGTTGCGTTAGATTTCTCATCTGTTGTAAATTATCAATCAGATTAGGTAACAACAGATTACGAATCTGATGTAAATTATCAAACAGATTAAGTCATCTGTTATGACAGATTACCCATCTGTTGTAAATTATCAAATGAATTATCATATGTCGTAACAGATTACCCATATGTTGTAAATTATCAAATAGGTGCTGCCATCTATTGTGGCTGACCCTATGAGAACTCACCCCTAGTTAGATTAATCGATAGTTTACCTTATGAGAACTCACCCCTAGTCCCAGATTATTCAATCAAGGCATTAGTACCCTATTCTTAGATTAATCAATTAAGGTATTAGTCTAACATATGAGGTAGTAAGAATCGGTTCGACTCAGAGTGATCGATCGCTGACTCTAGTTAGGAGGAACGCAGGACCGTTTCATCATGCAATTGACAAAAGACTCAATTAAAGTTGTAGTTGACCCTATGAGAACTCATATTCAATTAAGGTATTAGTCTAACATGTGAACTCAATTGAATTATATATAAATAATTGCTCAACCTGTTGCAACATATGTCTTTTCTGTTGGATCAAATCAAATAGATTATGTAATCTGTTGCAACATATTACACATCTGTTGTAAACTATCAAACATATTAGGTCATCTGTAGTAACAGATTACCCATCTGTTGTGAATTATCAAATGGATTGAGTCATATTTTTTAATAGATTACCCATCTGTTGTAAGTTATCAAATGGATTGAGTCATATATTGCAATAGATTACCCATCTGTTGTAAATAATCAAATAGGCGCTGTCATCTATTATAGTTAACATTATGAGAACTCACCCCTAGTCCTAGATCAATCTATTAAGGTATTAGTCTAACATATGAGGTAGTAAGAATCGGTTTGGCTCAGAGTGATCAATTGTCGACTCTGGTCGGGAGAAATGCAGTACCGTCTCAGCATGCAATTGATAAAAGACTCAATTCAAGTTGTAGTTGACCCTATATTCAATTAGGGTATTAGTACCCTAGTCCTAGATTAATCAATTAAGGTATTAGTCTAATATATGAGGTATTAAGAATCGGCTCGGCTCATATTGATCGATTGATGACTCTGGTCAGAGGAACACAGTACCGTCTCATCATGAAATTGCCAAAAGACTCAATTGAAGTTGTAGTTGACCCTATGAGAACTCACCCCTAGTCCCAGATTATTCAATCAAGGTATTAGTACTCTAGTCCTATATTAATCAATTAAGGTATTTGTCTAACATATAAGGTAGTAAGAATCAGCTCGGCTCAGAGTGATCAATTGACGACTTTGGTCGGAGGAACGCAGTACCGTTTCATCACGAAATTGCCAAAAGACTCAATTAAAGTTGTATTTGACCCTATGAGAACTCACATTCAATTAAGGTTTTAGTCTAACATATGAACTCAATTGAAATTATATATAAACAAATGTTCAACCTGTTGCAACATATGTCTTTTCTGTTGGATCAAATCAAATAGATTAGGTAATATGTTGCAACATATTATGCATTTATTGTAAACTATCAAACAGATTATGTCATTTGTTATGACAGATCACGAATCTGTTGTAAACTATCAAACAGATTAAGTCATCTGTTGCACTTAAATATTTTTTTATCCTTTTTTTTATAAAGCAATTTAGGTATTTTTTGTTTGAGATAAAATAGTTAAAATACTAAGGCCGTAAAAAATATTACTCGGTACAACTTTGATAACTCAAAAATCACTTCTCCTTAGTGAGTAGTCTTATCTGGTCTTTTCAATGTCACCGTCTCCTTGTGCCCCTCAAAATTTATTAATGAATATTTAAAACCCCCCATATCTAGAACTCTCTCTCCTTCAGCCATAAAGTAGTCTAGACTAGACTCAACTCATAACTCAACTCATAACTCTTCTTAGTTCTTTATTCTCAATTATCTTTGTTGTTTTCTTTTTTTCTCTCTTTTCTCTCTTCTTTTGGATGAGGATCGTTTAGGATCTCAGCCAATCAATATCTTTTCTAGACTGAATTGGATGTTCTGATTCGTTTGCTTTTTTGACATTGAAGGTATGGTTCAAAGTTGCTCTTTTTATCTAGTCTTCTTCTTTGTATGTCATTTAAATTAGTTATTTACATCTGTTGCTATCAATGATTTACCCATTACCAGTTTGCTATTTATTGAGAAAATTAAAGAAAAGGTGACTTTTAAGTCTTGAATGAATGAACCGTTATTTTTATTAAAATATGCGAAAAAAGTCAATTTGTTGGGAGAACTTAAAAAGCCTTGTCATCAATATAGTTTTTTTTATGTCTTTTGTTTGGTACTTTGGTGGTGCTGTTGTTGGGGGTGGTGGTTGTGTTGGAACATGTGATGTTTGTGTTGTGGATGGTGTTGGAACATATGGTGTTGTTTTGTTAGTTTCTTTGTTATTGATGCTGTAGTTGGTGGTGTTGCAACAGTTTCCTCAACTGTGCCAACTGATGAATCAGTTGTTGGAACAGACGGAGCAACTTTTTGAAGAAATCAAACCAGTAGCAATGCTGGTTTGATTTATTCCAACAGATGGCCCGTCTGTTGCAATATGTCATCCATTCTTTGCAAACGATGCCTCATCGGTTGAACAGATGGGCAATCTGTTGCATCATATTGGTCATCTATTGATTCACTCAATTTTGTGTTACCCTTTTGAATTGTTCATTTTGTTCTTCTCTTGTTTGATATCAAATGTATTTCTTTTGTTTTCAGACAAAAGGAAGTGAAATTGGATCCACTTTTGCCCGGCCAGCATTAAAGGCTAGAGTAAAGATGGGTTTGGAGAAATAAGCTACTTGCAGATGGAACCACTTTATATATGGGAGGTATGTATTACTGATCAAGCTATCATGAAAACACACATCCAGTACAATAATTTTGTGAATGTTTGTTCCTTACCTTTTAGGCATTAATTCTTCAAACAAGATATGGAATTTAACAGTTAAGATTGTTAGGTTTGAACTGGTAAGGATGAGGGACCAAGATGGTGGTGTTGATATTCCGTTGCAATTTAATGATGGTTTATGCTCATGTTTTTGTGTCAAGTTTGGGGAAGGGTTTAAGTTTTTAGCGGCAGTGTAAATATCCAATAGTGATTGGACCGGTTTTAATGGCACAATGGACTTGTTGAAAGGCCTTCGAAGCCTCACACTGCCACAAACAACGATAGAACCAATAGAAATTTCCCTGGTCCAAATTTATACGAATGGATTAGTGGAGGAGACTATTATACAGCAGAAGGTGTTTGGGAGAAAACCTGTACTGTAAGAGGGAGGTTGAGAAGGTCATATATCATCTTAGTACTTGTTTAAGAGGATACACAGGGACGGAAGGAAAGTGTAGCGAAATTAGCTTATGAATTTGACATGAAAAATGAAAAAATTAGATGAGCTTCAAATGAGGAAGTGTATCAAAATATATATATCCGTCAGTCGATGAAAAAAAAGAACGGTCAACAGGACTGGAGCTGGACAAAGCACTTTGCTCGAGAATGCAACTAGCGAGCGTGGCCTCAATGAAGAATCTCACAAAGTGCAGGACAAAAACTCCAAGGAAAAAGCTTTGCGAGCACGGAAGGTGGTATGATTGTCGGTCAAAATTGAAACCTACATGTCACAATCTTACCACCCCCCGTGCTCGTGAAGATTTTTCCTTGGAGTTATTGTCCTGCACTTTGTGAGAGTCTTCATTGAGGCCACGCTCGCTAGTTCCATTCTCGAGCAAAGTGCTTTGTCCAGCTCCAGTCTTGTTAACCATTCTTTTTTTTTCATCGACTGATGGATTTTTATATTTTGATACACTTCCATATTTGAAGCTCATCCGGTTTTTTCATTTTTCATGTCAAATTCATAAGCTAATTTCTCTACAGTTTCCTTCTGACCCTGTATATCCTCTTAAACAAGTACTAAGATGATATATGACCTTCTCAACCTCCCTTTTCCCACACAGGTTTTCTCCCAAACACCTTCTGCTGTATAATAGTCTCCTCCACCAATCCATACATAAAAATTTGGACCAAGAGAATTTCTATTGGTTCTATCGTTATTTGCTGCATTGTGAGGCTTCGGAGGCCTTTCAAGAAGTCCATTGTGCCATTAGAAATGGTCCAATCACTATTGGATATTTACACTGCCGTAAAAAATTTGAACCCTTCCCCAAACTTGACACAAAAACATGTGCATGAATCGTGTCATAAAATTGTAACGGGGTATCGACACCACCATCTTGGAACCCTTTGGCCTTATCAGTTCGTACCTATCAAACTGAACTGTACAATTTAGGATCTTGTTTGAAGGATCAGTGTCTAATCATCGGTAAAAAACTGCATTCACAAAATCATTGCACTTTATGTGTGTCTTCATGGTAGCCTGATCAATAATATACATAACCCGCATGCATGAAAATGGGATCCATTGCACACATCTTATTCTTCCTACCCCATCAGGACATGTCAGTGTTGTTTATTCATCTGCACAAATGTGATGACTATTAAAATGAAGGTGTGAAAAGTCATGACTTTCTATCTTAACACATTTAAAATAGCTGATGAATCGAAATCTCCATCTGTTGCAACTGACAAATCAGCTGTTGGAAGAAATCAAAACATCTCTTCCAAACATATGGTCCATCTGTCGCAATAGATAATCTATATATTGCAACAGATGGTAAATCTGTTGTGATAGACCTGACTTTTTTTTTAATTAATCTGTATGCATGTGATTACTTCTTTCTAAAAATGTTTGTTTTAATTTAGTTTTCCTATTTATAAAATCAAGAGAATTTTATTATATTCTTTCAAGATTACCTCTATTATTAAATGACTATATAAAGTATATTATTCACATTTATACTTTCTAATCATAATTAATAAGGCCAATTTGGTAAAGAATCACCTAATTTATATTTTTATTAATTGGTGTGCCAAGCCGATGGGGCCCAACTAATACGTAATGGAGGGACTATTAAAAAGAGGTGAAGACTTTTTATCTCACACATTCAAAATAGCTAATAAATCGAATACTCCATCTGTTGAAACTGAAACCGATGAATCATCTGTCAGAAGATATCAAAATATCTCCTCTAACTTATACATATTGTCCATTTGTTACAACAGATAATACATAAGTTGCATCAGATGTCTTATTTGTTGCATATACAAACCATCTATTGCAACAGATGGTAAATCTATTTTGACAGCCGTCTGTTGCACATTCAATCCATCCATCTGTTGCAATAAATGCTAAATTTTTTTAAAATATTGGACGATCTGTTACAACAGCTCAATAATAACGGCTTTTATCGACTCTCAAACCGCTATGAAAAGGTAAGAAGTAATTAGTGTAAAAGAAAAAGTCGCAACTTTTCACAAAAAATAAAATACCACTAGTTTGAATGTAATTAATACAATGGAGTTGAACAGTCCTGCCTTTTGGCCTGACACGTCTAGATTATATTATAGGTCCCTCAATCTTCATTCAACTCTATTTATTTCTTGCATTTTTTCCTTTCATGTGACATCTTCAACCACTTCTCTTCAAAGAGCATATTAATTTCTCGTTGAGGTAAGTTTTTTTCTGGCATAAATTTATCAGTTGGTCGTATACGTTGTATTACATTGTGGACATTTTTCTTTACATTTGTCAATTCATGCGTGTTCTAGATATGGCTGATCCTTTTCTGGACATTGCTATTCTACGCGACACAGTGCGGGAACTTCAAAGACAGGTTAATGGCCTGCAGAGCGAGTTGGTCGCTGTGAGAGTGACAATGTTCAGAGAGATACAGAGGCTGATGAGAGCCCTGCTGCTGCGAGTTGATTGACCGGCTGTCATTAATGATGATGATGATAATAATAAGTAGAATGTGTTTTTTCTTTTAAGGTATGTATTTTAATTTTCCTATATTGGATCTATACCTAATGTATTTTATTTTTCATTTAATGAAAAATTTACTTTTAGTCAGACTTTGGCGTTTTAATTCTTATTCAATTTTCATTCTGTTTTCTTCTAATCTAATACATGTCAACATGTCGATGGTTGGAGGCAATGTTGAATACAGTAGTACTAGAAATTTTGTCTTTTGAATTCTTTCAACAGTTGAAACCGATTGGTCATCTGTTGGGTTTCAACAGATAATCCATCTATTTCGACAAATTTTCATCTGTTGGAGGAAAGCATTCCAGTTGTTTGTGCAACTGTTGAGAATAATTGTGGTCTGCTATATTATTTAGGTTCATGTTTTGCCTCATTTTATTGATGCACAAGTTATTTAAAAAAAAAGATATTTTATATATAATAAATGATAACATTAGGTTCACAACAATGAGTTACATATATAAAAGTCCACAACAAACAAACAAACAAACAACAACACAAGTTTCTGCAATTACAACGATCATGGTGGATTATGATTTGGGCATGTAGTTCTTTTATGGCAGCGCACTTACATATGGAGCACTTGTTTCTTCTTGATGAAAATGATTCTCCAACTCCACGCCTCCTTTTATATGGCTTTCTTCCCGGTTTGATAGTGCTCGGGTCAATATATGGAGGTATTAATCTCCTCATAAGCTCTACTGGAACAACTCAAGATTCTTCGGGAGGCACCGGAGTAATATGCCTACTATATGTCATTTCATATTTTTCCACCGAATAATATTAAGAGGAGTGCTCGTAAACTTCAGGTCCATATTTATGGCTGTATTGAGCTCGAAGGGATGCCATAGCATGTGGACAAGGTATTTTGTCCAAGTCAAAAACTCTACACGTACTAGATCTTGTTTGAAGATCGACCGTGGCAGCATGACCATGACCGGTGATACGAAATTTGTAATCTGCTATTTTATGAGAGAATAACCTATTCCCCAAACTGATGTTCGTTGATATTTTCTTTTCGACATCGAGAACAAATCGGATTTTTTTTTCTGGGCACTTGAACTGCACACGCCTTTCGTTACAAAAATTGCTATATTTCTCGCTTATTTTTTCAAACATAGCCTTGATGGGGAATTCTCTTTCATCGCCAAACAATGAATTCACCGATTCAGCTATGTTTGATGTCATAATATTGTACCTATAGAAAAGAATCACTTAGTACGACATCAAACTAAACTTGTAAATCAAACAAGACATTAAATTCATAAGAATGTACCTATTTGCTGGACAGAATGCCCAGCTACATCTCTCAAAACCAACACGTGCAAGAAATTCTGCTACCTTGGGATTCACATTCGCTATTTGATTGAAATGGTCTAAAAACTCCTTTCTACTGTATGCTTTAGCTGCTCTATAAAAAAGGGTGACGACCCTTTCGTTGTGATAGTTGTTTCGAATGTTCTCTCCAAGATGCCTGATGCAACAACCAAAGTAAGCTGAAGTGAAGAAAAGTGAACCCATCTTTGGAATACTTGGATACCTATCCGATACAAAACACAACTCTTCAGTATCTTCGACGCAGCGTCGCAGTTGTTCAAAAAAAAATCCATAAGAGGCATCACATTCCTTGTCCGCTACACAAAAAACGACAGGAAAGATGTGATTCTCCGCATCCTGCGCCACCCCGCTAGCAGAACTCCATTATACCTGCTCTTCAAGAAGGTACCGTTGACTGTTATGCCTTTTCTCAAATGTTGAAAACCTTGAATCCAAGCACCATAGGATATAAAAAAGTACTTGAACCTTCCGTTTTCATCCAGATGCAATGTCGTCTTACTTTCGGGATTTGTGGACTCAATCATGTAACGGTAAGCATCCAAAACTTCATACCCATGCTCGAGTGTTCCCCGAACCAGGTCCTTGGCAATCCCCATGGCCGTATATACCTTCCAATAACTAACCAGGACACCCAAATTCGTAAGGAGTTGATTGGCCATAAGCCTTATTGAAGGGCTTTTGCCATTGAGGAAACTACTCCTGAAAATTCACCGAGAACCTTTGTCGTGGCGTGAGAATTTTGGCTCGAGATGTGCTCCGAACCACATGTGTGATGCTTTTCATGTTTATGAATGACGAATCTGTCAGAACTTGCATACTTCACCGCTCTCAACCCCCACTTGCAGTTCGAATTAGCACATTTGAAGCAAAAGACACTGCTCGAATTAATCACCTTCTTTATTCTGAAATCTTTTTTCACGCAAGAAATAAACAAATTGTTAGGTAATTTATTCTTGTCCTTGAATGACATTCCAATAAAAAAGTCGGTCCCGTCGTCTTGAAGATTTCCAGATTGTGTCGATTGAGAAGAACTGCACATCGTATTGGTCGCATCAACGAGCGTTGGTGTTTGATCATCATCTGGAATATTCATGTCTAGATCATCCAACCTATCATCAAAGAAGTCTTCTTTTTCTTCTTCTTCTTCATCTTCTTCTTCTTCTTCTTCTTCTTCTTCTACGTTCTGGTTCTCATTCTCTCTTGTCTTTTCAACCATGTACACCCTTAACATCGACCTGGTTGAACACTTAGATAGGAACGCAACCGAACCTGATCGGTTATCTTGAAAGGCAGTACCCTCTGATTTTCAAAGGAGCTGGGTATGTAGCTGATGGCGAATTCTTTCGGTTGACAATTCAGTCCACAAAAGCTAATGATTAAGGTCACAAAATCATCATACGAAACATCACTTTGGACTATCATAGCTATCGTCTCTAGCATTTCACCCTTCTTCCAACGCCATACATATCGATTGCTCTTCTCGACCTAATGACTATGATAATCCACCCCTGTTGTTATTAATCCCTCCATTAGTGGTACCTAAATAAAGTCATTTGTTAAATAAAGTTGATAGTGATTTCATAGTGCCATGAATGAATCCCAACAGATGTGTTATCTGTTGCAACAGGTAAGTGAGTGACAACAGATTCTTACCTGTTGGGATTCATGTTACGGGTCTGAATATCTGTTACAACAGATGAATCGCCTGTTGGAATTGATGTTATATCTAAATCACCTTTGAAGCTGATTCCAACATATGAGTGACAGTTTCAACAGATAATTAACCTGTTGCGACAGATGACTTACCTGATGCAACATGTTATTAATATGTTGTAACCTATGTTGGAATCGTGTTCAGGTTCTATTGCAATAGGTAACTAATCTGTTGCAACATATATGTCAAATGTTGCAATAGATGACCTATCTGTTTAAACATGAATCCAATATATCAGTCTTCCTTTGAAACAGATGTCTCATCTGTCGCAACAGATGATTTATCTGTTTAATCAGATGGATTTTATGTTGGATTTATTATTGGGTTCTATCCATTGTTGGAAAACAACAACACAATAGCAGTTACACAGATGACAAATTCAACTGAAAATTATAATTTGACTTACCAACGTCTCCTATGAAGTAATGCCAAAGTGGAAAGTGATGTTAGAAACAAAATTTGACCTAAGAAATTGGTCAAATAGCAACGGTAGTAGTAACAACAACAACAACAAATGGTCAACAAGAACAAGATGAAGATGATAATGAAGTAGAAGATGATGATAATGAAGCAGAAGATGATGAATGAAGCAGCAGCAACAATGGACAACAAAAATCGCTAAGAGAGAGAGAACAACAAAGGGTGAGAAGAGAGAGAAAAACACTTTTTTTTCCTTCGTTTTCCGTTATATAGGCTAACATTTGGATCAAAGTATAAATTTAAAAACTTGTGGGTTATTTTCAAACTTTCCTAACTTTCTTAATTCATAATAAAGTAATTGTCACTTCCACCTAATAATTAAGACTTGTGTCACATACACCTAATTTTAAAACTTTTTTGTCACCTGTGGCCCAAACCCCCCTAATAAGTTAGGTTTGCTTTATTATATAAGTAGAGTTTTATTTGAGCAAGAAAACATCTAATACAGTTATAATTCTAATTAATTAAAATTTGAGTTATTAGAAAAATAGTAAAAAGATAATTTTGTCTATTACAAAGCGTTTTAATGAAGGATAAAAAATTTAAATCATTTTTAAGGGTCTTCACACTTATAATAGATTATAGATATAGATTATCGATATAAATTATAAATTATATATATATAGAGAGAGAGACCAATAAAATCAAATTACTAAAATCCTTGCTTTTAAAGAAAGTTGAAGGATTAAAATCTTCCTTCATCTCACAATTAATACGGGTTGTTTTCATTCATCGACAAAAATGTCCACCTTAGCCATGATTCATCTTTATCTAGACTTAATTAATATTTTAACAAATAAAATGTGGCTTTCAAGCTTTAAATGGTACTGCTTATTAGGCACCACCAATATTAATAATGATATTGCTTTTCTCTTTTTTGTATTTTTAGAATAAGAGGACATAGACGTGTTCATTGTATTCTCTACGTTATAACTAGCCAATAAATTTCATATAAGGAGGAATAAATAATTTGTTTGTTCTTTATATAAAAAAAATTGTTTTATGTTCTTTTTATACAATTTTTTTTATTTTTACGTGTAATAAATTTTTTATTTTTTATATATAAGAGATCTAAGAAAAATTAATTTCTTTTATTTAAATTTTAAAAAAAAACAATAAGAGATCTCGTTTCCTAAAAACTATGACATGTTCCAGAGATTCAGGGTGGGATATTATTTGATACCGTTTCGTTGAAATTTGTTTTAATACGCATGTAAATATCTGAAAAACTAGAAAATGATTTAAGAGCTCGTTTGGATAGAATTAAAATCTGATTAAATTAATTTTTAATCTTTTTTTTTAGTTTTTTTTTTTAGGTGTTTGGTAAAATAAAAAAAGTACTTAAAAAAAAGTTTAAAATGATATTTTTTTAAAAAAAAAAAATCAAAAGGTGAGAAGCTGGATACACCCAATTTTTTAGTTTTTAGATTAACTTGTTTTTTTTAAGTTTGATCAAGACATTTACTTTTTTTATCCCTTATATTTTCCTTCAATTTCAACAATACCTAATTTGTAGCTCTTAAATATATATTTTTTTCTTTCTTTTTCTATTTGTCGCTTCTCTCGTCTCTTTCCTCTAGTTTCTTCTTCATCTTTCTCCTTTGTTATTGAATTATTATAATTAAAAATTATATATACTTCAACTTATTTATGGTATCAACATTAAGAACATTTAAGTCATTCTGACAACAAAAAAATGATTAACAACAATTATTTATCAAACACAATAATAATTTTTCAATTTCACCACTCCTATCTAATCACTTATTTGCGTAATTTATAAATACTTATTTTCAATTTTTAAGCACAAAAGCTAAAAAGCTATTTTTTTAATTATATTCAAACAGATTCGAAATAATATAACTGGCATTACTTGAACAAATAAGCTTCCTTGGCTAGGTGTTTGGGCAAATGTTCAGCGTTGCTCCCGGGTTCGAACATCAGCAAGCACAACTTTTTTTAATAAATTCTTGACTCTGCTATAAAATAAATGACGTTAAAGAGTTTCGAAACCTCCAAGTAATAGTCTAATTGTAATAAAATAACCAAGTTGAACTACATTTCGATTTGTATAGTATTTTAAGAATTAAATGACTTGTTCAAAGAAAACTTTAGGCGAAATAGTTTCGTGAATACTTGTACTTGTTCTTGTCTATAAAGTAGACACTTCTACTTATATTTTTGTCATTTGGATCCGTTAACCCATTAAAAATGAATATTTTAAACTTCTTTTTTGCATACGTGCCATTAAATTGATGATTTGAAAAAAGCGTTTTCCGGCGAGTGAAGTCAATTTTTTTGGCTTTAATTTTTTTTCAAAGATATTAAATTTTTAAAAAATAATAAATAAATAAATAACTCTTCTTCCTCGTACCCACCCCACCTAACCTATCCCACCCCTCCGTTTTTCCCCTTCATTTTCACCACCACCAGTCCACCATCAAACACCTACTCCTCCATTTTCCCCATTCAATTCACTCCTTAATTGAGAATTTTGCATTCAATTCACTCCTTACCTTCCCAAAGTTTCAATGACATTGATAATTTTAAAATTCACCAAAAAAAATTTGGGTCACTAGAGTTTTGAGTTTTTTTCGACGATGTTGCGGATTTTTCTTGGAGCCACAAACAAAATGGTCTGGGCGCCTTGAGCTCCTCTACAAATGTCTTCATTCAAATCATGACAAATTTGCTCACAAGAAGATCGGATTTGTGGGTTGTTGTCTACGAATTTGTTGCGGCAGTGCTTGTTGTCTTCGAATTTGTTGCGGCAGTGTGTTGAGCGTTATGCACGATTTTTTTTGTCCAATTTTTTGAGAACTGTGAGAGGAATTTTTCTGCGATTCCTTTTGGGTTGGATTTGCATCATTGATGCTCTCTTGTTGTGATACTAATTGCAATGATTTAAAAATTGAAATGATACTAATTGCAAGTCTTAGGTGTCTTTTAGTGGTGTTCCAACGGTATGGTGGTATTCAAAAATGGAGGTGAGAGGAGAGAAGAAGAGATGTCATTGAAGAAAAAGGAGGAAGGGGTGGGGTGGGGTGGGAGGGGAGGAGGGGGAGGGAAGCTTATTTTTTTTATTTTTTTTTAAAAAATAATTTTCTATCTGTCATTGCAAAATGACGTGAAATCTATGTGTACTCGTTTGAATTACGCACACATTAATTAAATGAGAAAAGTGTTTTAAAATATGTATTTTAATGGATTGAAGGGGGTTCAAATGACAAAGGATTAAGTAGGAGTATCCACTTTAGGACAAGTACAAGTGTCAACAAGATCATTTCGTCGAAACTTAACACAATAATAAGTTTTGATTTATGTTTTCACATAGGTACCCACGTAATGCACAAAATATTTTTTAAAAAATATAATTGAAAATAATAATGTATTCATGTGAAACAAATCAAATTTTAAAATTTTCAATTGTATCATATTGACATATTTGAAATTGATAAGTTTAACTGCACGTGTCTCGCATGTATAACTTTTGATTATTTAAAATTACATGATTTTATCTATTGCAAAGATTTTTAATGAAGTGCAAAAAATTTGAATCACTTGTAAAAAGATCCTTCAACTTTAATATGATAATGTAAATATAAACATATATTTTAGTGTAAACACATATATTTTACCAAAGTTTTAAGTAGTTGATGGATTATCACTTTTGCGTTAGTACGATTGTTTTTCTCTTTTTTTTTTTCTTTTGTGTTTAATATTTTTACTTTTTTGCCTTGCTGCTAAAGAGTAAGAGAGACACATCAATTTGAACTATATTTGTAGTACGATTATTTTTTTTTCTATACTTGAAATCTTTTCTTTTTTAAAAAAAGTTAAAACTTTACAAAATCATTGATTACATTCTTATTCCGTATTTAAATTTTTTTAAAAAATTGATAATTTTTAAATTTTTCTTATTTTAATGCTTTTAAATTTATTTCTAGATTTTTCAACTCTTCTTAAAATCAAATTTACTTAATTTATAATTCTTAAACTAATGAAAAAAGTATTTAGTTGTCATTAGTTTTGATGACTTCTAATAAGAAAAGGTTTTATCATAAATATATTCAATTAATTTTCAACTCTTTAATATTAGGAAATAAGTGAAAAGATGATTTTATCTAAAGCAAAAACTTTTAGTAAAGGGTAAAAAGTTCAAACAACATTTTTAGGCTCTTGACGCTATTAATATAGTATAGATTGTAAAATATTAAAATAATAATTAATAGTGAAATTACTACTCATAGTTGCAATTATTTTAAATATTTTATATGAAAATAATAAAATTAGTACACAAAATATTTTGTTGTTCATTTTCAAAAATAATAAATATAAAATATTATTAAATATTTATTATTTTGTAGTTGAACTTTTATTATTATATTTTTAGCTGCGCATCCCTACCCCTACTCCACAAAAACTTCCATTTCAAATATATCAATAAAACTAAGATCAAGTATGAAAGATGATTTTAATAGAGAAGAATGTAACTTTCAAAAATACAACCATAAATATAAGATTTAATTACTCTTTTTCAGCTCTTCAAACTCTACGAATTATTTAATGCTAATTTTAAATCAAAATATTATAGATGTTATTAAATGATTTGAAAGTAAAAAATTATCTAATCAAATTTTTTTATCCTAAAAATCATCTTTATAAGAATTTTTAAAATCTTAATAAATCACTAAATATTGTTGAATTTAGCCTACTTTTAATTTATTTGCTCTTTTTTGTTAATAGTCTATTGACCTGTACAAATTGAAATTTTTACTTCTAAACTCTTTGACCTTTTATTACGTCGAATTTTGACACATTATAAAACTTGATTCTTTTTAATTTTAAAATTTAAAATTTACTCCTCTTAATTAAAAAACTATACACATATATTTATAATATTATTCATTAATTAAAAATATAAATAAAAGCTCTTTTTCAACTCCACCCCTATTTCAAGCGACCCCCCTCTCCCAATTGACCCAACCCCACACTTACCAAATTATTTTTTTCCTAACCCCAACACCCTCACTCCACCTACATCTATTATTCACCTACGCCCCATCCTCTATCCCACAAAACTCCAACTTCAATTGTACCAATTCAATTAAGATAAAATTAAAAAATATTTTTAATAAAGATGAATGTTGCTTCCGAAAATATAATCATAAATGAGACTTAATTATATATTTATAACTTTAAATCAAATATATTATACACTTTACTAAATGATTTGAAAGTCAAAATTCTCCTAACCACATAATCCTATAATTATCTTTAGGAACTGAATTTTCAAAAATGAAGTGTCATTTTCAATTATATTTCATCTCTATCTCTTATTCAAAATCTTAATTAATCACTCAATATTACTGAAGAGCCTACTTTTATTTATTTTTCTTTGTTAATGCATTGATCCGTTTCAAATGATTTAACTTTTATAATGTTAAATTTTGTGACTTTAAAAATAATGTTGAAATGATCTAATGTAACTTAAAGTTTTAGATCTCTTTTTAGAAACATATGAATTTAATAATGATATGTATGATAACATTAAACTTTATTAATATAAAAATTAAATATTACCATGTAACATTACTCTCTCTATATATATTGACTTTATAACTTTACAAAAGTTGTGTTCCTATTAATTTTCAGAAAATAAGTATGTCATACTTTATATTAGTGGCATGCCACTTTTGCTCCTCTTCTTTGTAATATTTTTATTTTGAGATTCTTCATGAAAATAATAACCACATTTGTAATATTTAGAGTAAATACATAATTACCCCCTGATGTTGGCTGAAATTTTCAAAAAGATACCTTAATTTTGAATTCGACCTATTACCCCACGACTCTTACTTAATCCGTTGCAAACATACCATTTTTCGCTGAATCTCTGTCACAACAAAGAGAGTGAACACACGCACCAATCAGGTGAAATACATTTAATTTATATTTTTTATTTTTAATAAAATTTTACTTTTTATTTAGTTTAACACCCCACCCCCCCCCCCCCTCCCCCCCCCCCCCCCCCCCCGTCAACCCCCCCCCCCCCCCCCCCGCGCCCCCCACGTCCAGTTCCTCCAAATTAATGGAGCTTTAAGCTCTATTTTTTTTTGTTCAAATCAATTAAAAAAATAGTTTTATGATTGAATTGAGTTTTAAGGATAGTTAAATGATTGGATTGAGTTTTAAAGATAGTTAAGTGAGCTTTAATGGAGTTTTAAAGATATTTTTTTTTTTAAAAAAACCTTCAATGGAGCTTGACGATGTTGCTCTAATTGATGTTGTTGTTCTTGTAATTGATATTTTTATTGTTGTAATTGATGTTCTTGTTGAGTTATGGTGATGAAGAAGAAGACCATGGGGAAGAAGACAATGGGGGGAGGGGGGGCGGGGGGGGGGGGTGTATGAAATAATTTTAAAAAATTAATAAATATTTTTTTTCAAAAAAAAAAAGGAAGATAAATTATATATAAAATTTTTTACACGTGCCAGCTTTTAATTGGTAAAAAAAGTCAGTCTTGAGCCTTTTCACGTGCCAGTTGCGCGTGTATACACGCAGAGGGTCAAAATGGTGTATTTGCAACGATTTAAGCAGGATTCGTGGGGTAATAGGCCGAAAGTAAAGTTTAGGTGTCTTTTTGCAAATCTCAAACAAGATCAGTGGGGTAATTATGTATTTACTCTAATATTTACATGTCTTGGTATTAAAAGTTCAATTAATTTAGAGTAAAAGAAAAAAAAATAATATCATAAAATTGATATTTTTAAAAGCATTAATATTTTTTAAAGACGAAAATTGTCATAAATTTCGTCTTGCCTTATCATGAAAGAGTAAGGCCTCTTCATGTTTTTTCCTATTAGCTAGCATGCAGTTATTTAACATAATTTTTTTTATAAATATCATGAACATTTAACAGATGAAATATGAAAAAAAGAAAATAAGAAAATTGTTATACCTTTTTAGCATTTTAATAATGTCATATCCTTTCTGCATATAAAAAGAAAAATGTTATAACAAAAAGCCGAAGAGTTTTTAAAACATGAAGAATATAAAGAATATAGTAAATAAATTCATGAATTCATGAATAAAGTTAATGATATAGGTGTCTATGTAAGAGATGTTAAGAAGATAGAACTCCATTCCAATTCAAATTTCATTCAAATTCAAATATCATATCGATTTATTAAAAAAGATTAGTTATTATTCTCTCTTATCCTTACTTTTTTTAAAATAAAATGTATATTTATCTTAAAATCTATATACTTAAATTGAGATAAATATTTGAAATCAATGAGATAATGATAATCAAAATAATAATAATTAAAAATTATTATTATTATTATTATTATTATCACTACTACTACATTTGTTTTTTAAAAAAAATTTAAAAATTAAAAGTACTATGACACGACCCGAACCAAGGTCTTGTCGTAATGGGTATCCCAAGTCCAACCGAAAATCACACTCGTTATCCAATCCAACCTCTAAATACGCATACCCTGAGCGAATGAATTTCTAACATTTAACAAGATAGCGTTTACTACAATTCCAGACTCTGTTATAGGTGTATAACCATGACCAACCCAAGCAAGTCCAACCATCCAATACCAACCAACAACCATAACCAAACCAATATAAAAACCAAGTTCCTATCCATAACATAACATAAAAGGATGGAACAATCATAAATTCAGTCCAATAGTATTAGCCCCAATACCAATGCTAATACTAAGGCTGACACCAATACCGATATCGCCCATTCCAATTCATAGTAGTTTCACAAAGCCTAACCGAAAGAAAAATAATATCTGATTGGGACATGTCCCCAACCATAGCCAAAACCAATGTCTATGAAATAACCAAAGTATATAAAGACATCCATGAGGTAGAGGTATGGACTGCGTACATCTTACCCCCCCAGACCCCACAAAGTGGGAATACACTGGGTTTGTTGTTGTTGTTGTTGTTGTATCTTTCTACTTCCTCCGTTCCGTGCTGTTTTTATTAGGTTTCTTTTCTTCTTTTTGATTTGTCATTTGTTTAGTTTTAATTCAACTTATTTTCTTGATTGTAACATAATTTTCCTTTTTATTTTTATTAGTTATTTGTTTGAGTTGTTTATGTGATTTGATGTCAAAGATAGTAGCAACGTCTATGTAGTTATTGTAACTTTCACAAACTCTATTTATGAGGTTATATAATAATTGTTATTGCAGTTTTTGTGATTTGATTTATTTTGGTATGGAATTGTTTGTTGTTCTTTTTAGAATGAACGTAAAGAACTGAGGTTGAAACTTCTTAAAGAATATGTCAATTCATGTTTGTTTGGTTTGAAGCTTTGAATTTTGAATAATTGGATAATTTGTGCAGAGTTGAACAAATGATAATTATAGAGCTAAATCTCAGGGTGGGGAAGTATGTCGTAGTTGTGTAAATATAATAATGGTTCTTCCCCCTGAATGAGGTTCTACGGAGCGCGAATCCGAATTAGTCAGACTCCAATGCGAGTACCAGACGCCGAATAAAATAAATAAATAAATAACGGTTCTTCAACAAACATACCCATATGGTTGCTTCTACAGACATATGTATGTAGCAATTTCTTGAGGCAACACTAATTGACATTAGTATCTCATAGTGATTTTTGTTGATTCGGCTATTGCTTTTTTTTTTTTTTTTTAAATTTTGCTGTTTATGTATGTTTTTTAATTAAGAAAATAAGTAATTATTTTAGATAAAAACTATTAGTTGAGTGACTTTTTTGAGAAATCAATCCTCTAAAAGAAAATGTATGATACTTATATGGTTTGGTTGATATCAATGATATATGTATGAAGTGTCTAAGTTGATAAATTATTTTTATAAGTTAAATATATCATTTATTTTAACATTAATTGTTATTTTTTTAATAATTTATTGACTGATTTCTTAGTATTTAAGAGATAAAAATTAATTAAATATATTTATGGTAAAATCTTTCCTTATTATAAATCATCAAAATTAATGACAACTAATATTTTTTTCACTAGATTAAGAATTCCAAATCAATTACATTTGATTTCGAAAAGTTTAAAAAAAATCTAGAAATAAATAAAAGCGTTAGAATAAGAAAAATGAAGTATCAAATTTTTTAAAGTTTTAAGTACGTAATCAATGATTTTGTAAAAGTTTAACTTTAAAAATAGGGGAAGATATATATATATATATATATATATATATATATATATATATATATATATATATATATATTTTATATCTATAATCTATATTTATTATATTTTATAATATATTAAAAGTGTGAAGGGCCTTAGAAATTTTGTTTGAACTTTTTGTCCTTCATTAAAAGACTCCACAATAGACAAAGTCGTCTTTTTACCTTTTTTGTAAATTCTTATTTAATTATTTTATATTATTAACCATAATCAGTAAAATTAAGGACTCCTAAAATATATGGTAATAAAAATATATATGGAGAACTAATGTTGCTAGGTTTTCTTTTCTTGTGTACGCAAAAAAAAAAAAACTCCTAAAATATATAATAAATAGAGAAAAAAAATGAAAAATTTGATGATTTCCATCAAAATTAGAGTAGTAATATTTAATAACGATTTTATTTCTTAAAAATTAAAAGAAGGTAAATAACAAAAGCACAACAAAATCTTTTTCTCCAAACTTTGTCCAGTTTTTGGACTCTTTTCTTATTTTTTGACGTAAAAAACACACGAAAATATGTTCCTTCCAAATTTTAATATATCTATCTATATCTATAATCTATCTATCTTTATCTATATCTATAATCTATCTATATCTATATCTATAATTTATATCTATAATCTATAATCTATAATCTATATCTATAATCATACCTTTTTCATTAGTTTAAGAATTCTAAATTAACTAAATTTGATTTTAATAAGATTTAAAAATTCTATAAATCTACATCTACATCTACAATATTAAACCCATTAACCACTTGAAACTTCTGGTGGTAAAATGGTAAAATAAATATATGCTTAGAATAAAATATATGTATTGAACTTTTTGCACTTCAATAAAAACCTTCATAGTTGATAAAATTGTTCAATTTTAAATAACGAAAAGTTACATGTGCGAGGCACGTGCGACTAAACTAGTATATATATATCTGTGTTTTTGTGTGTGTGTGTGTATATAACGATGCTTGAAAAATCATAACCAAGCATTTATAACTAAAGCCCACAATATATGTTTGCAAATCCAAAACCATACAATATTCATGCCATGAAAACAATTCATAGAACATGCCTTTAGTTGGAACTAACAATGAAGGAGAAGTATCTTGCCTTAGATTAAGAAGAAGATGAGAAGAAATCAACCCTATGAGCCTCAGTTGACCACTTTGAAGAAAACCTAGCCTTTGCTTAACCAAAGATCATTGAGAGATTTTGAGAGAGTTTAGAGTGTTTTATTGATTACAAATATTAATGAAGCCCCCAAAAGGTGTTTTAAGTCATGGGGTCCCAAGGAGTTATAAGGAAAAATGTTCAGATTACCCCTAACTTAAACTTCATTAATTACTTGCAGGAGGGTACAACCACCCCTCTATTCGTACCCTAGGGTACGAGTGGTACCCACCACTCGTTCCCCAAGCAGAATCTAAACCCCAGACTGACTAACCTACGACGCTAAAGTTCCACTCGTAACCAATAATATGATTGGTACCCATAAACCGTACTTTAGACAAAATCAAGAGCGGTTGACACTGTCCAACATACGAGTTGGATTATACCACTCATACCCTATCTCACAATCCATGGTGAGCCACTCGTACTCAGATCCAAGTTAAGTTACAAGTTTCAAATTAAGTGAAGGAAAACCCAACCATGCGACCTGTCACCCACCATATGACTCGTACCTACCGAAGTCGTACCCACACCGGAAACCAATCTAACCAACAAACCAATACTGGTTAACATACGACCAAGACCATACCAACCGTACCCCATCATACAACTAGTGCCCTCTAGTCGTATGATGTCCAGAAATCCAGGAAGTATTCTAAGGTTAAAAAAACCAGGGTGTTTCAGTCTCCCTCACTAGGATCATTCGTCCCCTAATAATGGACAAGGTAGTACAATCACGAATTACACTCCACTATAACCATTCCAAACTTTAACCAAGTTAGAAAATAAAAATGTAAGGAAATTAACCTTACTTTAACCAAGTTAGAAAACAAAGATGTGATCAAGAGCACATACCTTCCGCACGAATATCCGAAGCCAAAAATAAATGCGGATACTTGGAATTTATGTCCTTTTTCACTTCCCAAGTAGATTTTTTCACTTTGTGGTTCCTCCATAGAACCTTAACCGAAGCTACATCCTTGGTTCGCAATTGACGAACCTGTCGATCCAAGATCTTCAGCAGGATCTCTTCATCAGATAGAAAATCCGAGATACCCAAACCTTCCAAAGGAATAACCGATGAAGGATCATGTATACACTTTCTCAACATAGAGATATGGAATACTGAATGAATGGAGCTCAAACTAGAAGGCAATTCTAATTCATATGCAACATTACCAACTCTCCTCAAAACCACATAAGAACTAACATACCAGGGACTGAGCTTTCCTTTTTCCCCAAACCGCATTACTCTCTTCATGGAAAACACCTTTAGGAACACCCTATCCCCAAACTCAAACTCCAAGTCCCTATGCCTTACATCTGCATAGGACTTTTAATGACTTTGGGTAGCCTTAAGCCTATCCTGAATCACCTTTACCTTCTCCATTGCCCGATAGACTAAATATGGGCCAAAGATATCCACCTCACCAAGCTCAAACCATCTAATAGGGATCTATACCTCCTACTATACAATGCCTTAAAAAGGGCCATCCCAATGCTAGAATGATAGCTATTGTCGCAAGCAAACTCTGCAAGAGGTAGATGCTTAACCCAACTACCACCAAAATAAATCACACATGCACGAGCATATCTTTCAATATATGAGTAGTCCTTTTTGCTTGCTCATCCATCTACGGGTGAAAAATAATGCTCAAACTAACCTTAGTACCCGACCCTTTCTGAAACGACCGCCAAAAGTGAGATAAAAACTGCATATTGTGATCAAAGATAATCAAAACCGGTACCCATGCAGCTTTACAATCTCATAAAGATACACCCACACAGAATCCTCAGCCAAAAGGTTAGTCCTCACTGGAAATAAGTAAGACGGCTTTGTCATCTTATACACGATGACCCAAACCGAATCAAATTGGTTCCAAGATCGAGGAAAATCGGTAACGAAATCCATGTTGATCACCTCCTATTTTTATTTCGGAAATTCAATCTCCTAATACAAGCCTCCATGCCTCATGTGCACAATTTTCACTTGTTGACACACTAAATACTTGACCACAAAATTAACCACATCCTTCTTCATACCATTTCACCAATACATCTCCTTGAGATCATGATATATTTTTGTCAAACCGGGATGAAAAACATTGCACGATTCATGTGCCTTAACCAATACATTTTCTCGTAACCCATCGATGTCAAGAACATATAACCTCCCTTGGTACCACAAAGTACCATCACCACTGATCTCAAATACCATTACCTTTTTTCCACCTACATCACCCTTGATTTTCATCAAGATAGGATCTAGAATTTGCTTCTCCGTGATCTCTACGCCAAGAGATGACCGAACCACTTCCAGTACCAATCAACTACCATTCTTGAAATCCAAAAGGCAAACTCCAAGATTAGACAAACGGTGAATATCTTTCACCAACTCCCGCTCTCCTTATCCATATGAGCCAAACTCTCCATGAACAACCTGCTAAGACATCATCAATAACATTAGCCTTATCTAGATGGTAGTGAAGACTTATATCATAGTCCTTGAGAAGCTTTAGCTATCTTCTCTGCCTGAGATTAAGATCTTTCTAAGTGAATACATACTATAGACTCTTATGATCTGAGAAAATGTGCACGTGCACCTCATATAAATAGTGTCGCCAGATTTTTAATACAAACATCACAACTAATAATTTCAGATCATGAGTTGGATAATTCCTCTTATGCACTTTTAAAAGCATAGGCAATCACCTTACGATGCTGCATAAACACACAACCAACTCCCACCTGGGATGCATTGCAGTAAATTAGAAACTCCTCATTGCCTTCAAGCAAAGTCAAAATAGGAGCCGAAGTTAGCTTATCCTCCAGTTTCTTGAAACTACTCTCACAGGAATCCGACCAAGAGAAATTTACCTTCATCTGAGTCAACTTTGTCAATAGGGCAGCTATCGTAGAGAAATTTTTCATAAACATCCTATAATACCTAGCCTAACCCAAGAAACTTTGAATGTCGATTGGATTTATGGGTTTAGGCCACTTTTTAAACATTGTCAGCTTTTATCGATCCATAATGATCCCCTCACTAGAAATAATATGGCCCAAAAAAGTAACAACGTTCAACCAAAATTAACATTTAGAGAATTTAGCATACAACTGGTGTTCTTTCAAGGTCTGCAACACCATACGTAGATGATTGGGATGATCCACCTCACTCATAGAATATACCAGGATGTCATCAATGAACACAATGACAAAAAGATCCTGAAACTGATAGAATACCCTGTTCAGCAAATCCATGAATGCCGCCGGGGCATTTGTCAAACCAAATGACATGACTAAGAACTCAAAGTGCTCATACCAAGTATGGAAAGTTGTCTTAAGGATATCCACCTCCCTAATCTTAAGATGATGATACCCAGACCAAAGATCTATCTTAGAAAAGAATTTGGCGCCTTGCAACTGATTAAATAAGTCATCTATCCTTGAAAGAGGATACTTTTTCTTAACCGTCACCTTATTCAATTGTCGATAATCAATACACATTGGAAGGGAACCATCCTTATTAAGCATGAATAGCATTGGTGCACCTCACGGGGACACACTAGGATGAATGAAACCCTTATTTAAAAGATCCTTAAGTTTCTCTTTGAGTTCTCTCAGCTCCGCCAGAGCTTAGAATAGATATTAGACGAGTGTCTGTAACTAAATAAATCCCAAACTTAATCTCCCTATCTAGAGGAACACCAGGAAGGTCATCTAAAAAAACCTTAGGAAACTCATTCACTACCGAAATCAAATGCAAAGAAGGACCTTCCGAGTTAGAATCCTTAACCCATACCAAATGATAGAGACACCTTTTAGGTATTAACCTCCGAGCCCTAAGATATGATATAAACTTCCCTATGGGAGCTAAGAAACCACCCTCCCATTTAATAACTGGTTTACCAGGAGACTTAAAGACAACCCTACGGGTTCAATAATCTAAGGATGTTTAGCACGATATCCAATTCATACAAATCCACCAAAGTCTTCTTACTAACAACAGATATCGCACACCCCATATAGATTCTTTTAGCAACCATAGAGTCACCTACCGAGGTAGAAACAGAAAAGAATCTAAAATAACCTCAGATCAAAATCAAAATACACAGCCATAAATAGGTTCATATAATAGAGACTGGACCCCAGATTAAGTAAACATTAAATATCCTGAGAAAAAAGTTATAACATATCAGTCACGACATCAGGTGATGCGTTGGACTCCTATCAGGTAGCAAAAGCATACAATCGATTCTGGATTGTACCGATGCCAGAAGTAAAAATAGATGTAAAAGCAACACTCTTCGGTACAGGAAAAGATGAAGAGGCAACCGTAACCTTATTCTCTCTTGAAGCAACCTTACCAACTGGACAATTTCTAAGCATGTGGCCTGGTTGAGCACATTTGAATCACCTGTCCCTTCTTTTATCATAGAATCCCCAATGCAACCGATCACAAAACCTATAAGAAGGACATGATGTAGCCGACTGTGTCTCTCTTGCCTGAGATTAGGAATCCTATACCCTGAAGTTTTTGCCACCCTACTAACGCGTCTTACTCAATGACTATGGGTAAGGAGCACTAGCTGTGGAGAAGGAATCAAAACTCCCCCACTTATTCTTTGGCCACTTACCACCATCCCGACCACTTTAATGTTGACCAACACCTTGGATAGAGAACTGAACCTCTTACCCTGTCTTTCACCTATCTCAGCCTACTTTCTTTTTTCCTCCTCTACCTATTGCATATGAACTACCAACCTAGAGATATCCATATCCTTGATCAGCAATGCAGTACTGAGACAGTCCTAATGCAATTTTTTTCATACTGGCCCTCATATAAGACACTAATTTTGGAGCATACCTAAATAACTGGTGAAAATTCTAGGAATACTCCTTGACTAACATCTTTTCCTATTTCAGATTAACAAAATCCTTCAATTTCCTTTTCCTCAACTCTCGGGGAAAAAAGCGATCCAGAAATATGTTGGAGAAAGTCTCCCACAAGTATGATTCCTCAAAATTATGCCTTACCCTATCCCATTCCGCATATCATTGATACGCCATATCTTTGAGCTGATAAGCTGCAAACTTCACCTATTCCACATTCGTGGCATACATAATCCTAAAAAAAATTTCCATCTTATCCAAAAAACCCTGAGGATCCTCCTCTACCTTAACACCAGTAAAGGTTATAAGATTCATCTTCATGAACTAGTTAACCCTTGTGGCCTTAGAAGATGGAATAACAGATGCACCATGCTCAGCTTGAGAAGCCACCTACTGAGCAATCATATGGATCGACTGACAAAACTATACATTCATCATGTCGATATGAGGAGGACTAGAAAAAACTGGTGGAACTCTAAAATAATTAGGGATTGGACCCTAGACCAAGTATGGATCCCCTGAGTAAAATGTGTCCTATAAAGATCGTCCTCAGTTAGGATAGAAGAGTTTCTGTGAACTTCAGATTGTCGAGGAATGATCTGAAAAAACAAATAAAATTAGAAAAGATTTCAAGGCTCAAACCCCAAGCTTAAAAATAGAACACAAAGAAGAGAAATATTTCCTAAATGCCTTATAGCCTCTCTCTTATGAGTATGGTGTACTACACACCCTTAAAAGGGACTCTACTCGGTACAGCTTTGTGGAATACCAACTGACCATGAACCTGAAGCTCTGATACCAAATTGAAATAACCCAAACTAGGGCCTTATTATAATGGGCATCCCAAGTCCAACCAGGATAGAGGACTACCCTCGTTACCCAACCCAACCTCAAAATATGCATACCCTGAGTTGGATGAATTTCGAACATCTAACAAAATATCATTTATTACAATTCGAGACTCTGGGATAGGTCTATAACTGTGATCAACCCAAGCAAGTCCAACCATCCAATACTAACCAACAACCATAACCAAACCGATATAATAACCAAGTTTTTTTCCATAATATAACATAAAAGGATGGAACAATCATAAATTCAGTCCAACGGTGTCATCCCCAATACCAATTCCAATACTAAGGCTAACACCAATGCTGACACCGCCCATTACAACTCGTAGTAGTTCCACAAAGCTTCTAACCAAAAGAGAAAACAATATTCGATTAGGACATGCCCCCAACCATAGCCAAAACTAATGTCTATGAAATAACCAAAGTATGTGAAGAAATCCATAATATGAAATGGAGCCTTCCAAAGTATGGAAACTCACCACTTTAATCCAATAGATGATTCCAAATTTGATCAATAAGTAGGAAGAGTAGAATGGCTGATTCCTACATCGCGTGGGATACAGTTGCCCAAACATGGGTTAGCAGGTGAATGCTAGCAAGTACTCAGGATAAGGATAAAATAATGCTAACCTTTAAAATCAAGAAAATCAACCATATGCATTCATAACCATACATACATATATATATATACACATACATATTTATATATACATATATTTATATATATAACCATGCTGGGAAGAGGGAACTAGATTTAGCATGCATTTAAGACTATTAACCTGGGTATGTGTAGTTTAATCATCCTAGAACCATCCACAGGCTATATGGGTCCAGTGTAACCCCTTGAATGGGCCTCGGTGTAGATGAACAGAGATACTATAGAAGTAGAGGATTTCCAAGTACCCTTCGCTCTCCATGATACATATATGCAATTGTAATTTATGGGATTCCTATGTACCCCATATGGTCATCATGACCAAATCCTTATGTCAGCAAATATGATTTTTTAGTGTCCTTCTATTGGACTCACATATTCATGACTAACTATCACATCCCACCATTATTGCCCAATTAAAATCATTACCACTTAACCATGACCACCATTCCATTTGTTATTAATCAAGAAAATAAGTAGTGGTATCGTCATACTGACTATAGCTTACAAGAAATGTCCTTAGCCATCCTTTTTAAGAAGAAAGTATTCCCACACAACTATACACACAACTATATTTTTCGGATACAAGTACCCCTAGGACTCGATAGAAGAAAAATGACAAGGCATGACTTTCTTGAATACATGACCATCAATAACAATCTATAATACAATAGGTGGGGGATTTCATGAAGTACATGGTCATCATAATCTTGTACATAGAAGAGAATGCATATAACATGTAAATACTTGTCACAACAACAATACACATCAATAGCATACAATTCATGTTGAATCATAGTGGATAGGGCATGGACTTGTCATTTAGGTTCTATTGAGTCATGAAAACATGATTTCTAATCTCCTAGGCATTTTAGCAAACATCTTGCATGCACACTTTATAGCATAGGTATATTCATCAATTTAACTATTTAAACCATCCAAAAGTCATACATTTCAATTTACATATCATCCTAGTTTCATAAAAACACATAAAGGTTCCATCTTGGAATTATTCAACACATGAACATGATCAACAATAAAATCATAACATGAATAGCATGATATATAGTTTAAAATAGGGTTGTTGAGCTTTATGAACAAAAAGAGTCCATGAATCAACACAATGCATATCTTAGTTCTTGATTTTTACAAGGATTGGCGGAGAGATTCTTGAATTTGAGTCTTGAATTTGGATCCCCTATTGAAATCGTAGACTTGTTCTTGAGAGTTTTTGAGATAAACATCAATATTTTGGGTGAAATAAGGCTAAATCACATGTTAATGGACTTATATAGGGGCGGAAAAATGACCAAATTACCCCTCAAAGCACGAAGGTTGAATGCTGAAAAACTTGGCGAAAGGTTGCACCCTGGGCGGTGCCCTGCTTAGACCCCTGGTTTAGCTTAGGCGGCGCCTTTCTTAGACCGGTGGTCTAATTTAGGCGGAGCCTCCCCAACGCCTTTAGCTACTGGTTTGCAACTTAAAAAATGCCCTTATAATATCAAAAAAATTCCGAAACTTACCCGAGATGTTCTATAACCTTGCCCCATCGAAACGCAACTTGAAAATCTAAAAATAGAGGTCGGAAAGGTCATCAAATAAATCTCCAAAGTTCGGAGTCTTGAAATGAGACTAATTCTTAAACACTTAACTATAATTTTCTAAGTTTTGGACCTTCTATAGAGCTTCAAAGAGCAAAACAAGCTGAATTTAAACTCAAGATTTTGTGGGGTCTTACAATATTTCCCTCTTGGGATTATTTTTCCTCGAATGAGACTGACTGAGAGGGGAAACAATAAGCTAAATATGATTTGAACATAAATGACTGAAACATGATCTCATGACTGACATGACTGATAAACTGAATATATTGTACTAAACATGCATATATGATGCATGCGTAACTGATTCATGAGTGTATGAGTGAGAGTATTGATAAGCTAATCACGCATATTTGATGTATGAATATATGACTGAACTGGCTCATGAAAATACGACTGAACATGAAAGGGTAAATATACAAATTTTGAACTAGAAATTGAGCATTAGATTGAATTCCAAGTTGATAATGGTAGCTTAAACATGAAACTGAGTAGGTTCAAGAAAATTGTTATGGAAACTAAAGAGTATTGATGGACCCATGATTATGCTAGAAGTATGCATGTATGGGCATATGAGAACATGACTGAAATTGAAACGTGATGCATGAACGAAATTTCGTAAACTGAACTGAGTCTTGAACACATGGGGTACAACTGAGGTTTGAGCTTAAGGGTTAACTTATGAGTACCCCATACTCCTAAAATGGATTCATTACGTAAAGAGAGAATAGGATGCTTAGGTAATGAAAGTT
Source organism: Capsicum annuum (assembly GCF_002878395.1). Classification (NCBI taxonomy): domain Eukaryota; kingdom Viridiplantae; phylum Streptophyta; class Magnoliopsida; order Solanales; family Solanaceae; genus Capsicum; species Capsicum annuum. The sequence goes on along the minus strand of NC_061111.1, from coordinate 250,920,792 downwards.
TGGGGGATTATAGTGTATCTCCCTCTTGGGACACTAGGTCCCTAAAAAAATACTGACTTACCTGACTACTGAGGAAAGCTGAGGTGATGCACAAGGCACCTATAAACTAAATCGCGAATGATTATCTGAGATCTAAAACTGAGGCATGATACATGAACTGAGCTGAGCTTGCATCTACATGGTTGATCCATCTTAGAATGGTTTCATTCGCAAGACTTCAGATAGTACGTCTAGATGGAAGGGACAGGAGTCCAAAATAGGCTAAGTTGTCCGTCTTACTGCTAAACAGAATTACTGGGTATATAAGAATGGACTGTACTTAGTCTAAATAGCTGGATTAAAATTGTAAAGTATTATGCATATGAAAAGGGGACTGACTGAGTAACATGAGGTAACTGAGCATGAATTCATGAAGACTGTATTATCTGAGAGTGCAAGACCAAGTGTATGACATGATTTGGAAGCATTCCGAAGACTGGGGTACTGAAGTACTAATAACTGAGTAACTAACAACTGTACGCTATGGTCGAACAAGTCTGAAACTGAGCTAAATTTTCTAATTTATTTACAGAACTGAAGCTGATATTATAATTAAGACTGTAACTGGGACCCATACTGGAACTAACTGAAGGGTCTTGATAACTGAATATTGAAACTGAGGTTTGGACAGATACTGAAGTGCTTAATTCTGAGATGTAACACTGATTACTGAAATTATAACTGAGATGACAACTGAGTTATGATAGTCGCACAATGAAGGCTGATATAAGTCAAGGATCTGAATGTACACTCATACTATGAACTTTCCCAATTTCTAAGTACAACCTCTTGCTAGCCATTCACTTGGATATTATCATGACATTCAAGCCTATCTTCATAACTACACCTTCTTGTAAAACAAGTATGCAATAATCTTCTCTTAACATGTAATATTTATTCTCTCACTTCTAAGCAACTACTAATCACTACACTGTTTTCACAGAGAGAGCTCACTGAAGGGTTAAATTAGGAGGGCCTAAAACATGAATAGATACAAACTAAACTTGACACATGACTGGGACTTGAGGAATAGAATATCAACAGGATAGATTTACCAAAAGATCTGTACTGAGAATATATATGACATAGTCTAATCTTGGCCAATCACTAGGAGTGGAACATAAGTCATGTGGGCTGAACATACTGTAAATCATGGCATGAGTACGTGAGTCATGAGATGGATGACCTGAGTCTGAAATTTCTGAGTTTGTGAGACATGATTTGTATTACTTAGGGGAATTGAACTGAACCCCTTATGCTGGGGACTAGAATCGTACATGATTCTATGGAAAGCATTTGAATATAAGCTGGGTTTATTAAACTAAGATATGAAGCATGCAAAGAAATCATCCTGACTGAAGTACCAAACTTTATACTGATATAAGGATGGGTTGGGAATCATCTTCCCTTACTATTTTTCTATACGTACTGGCACTGCTACTGGAATTTGAGAGCCTGACTTGGTTACTTGATCTATCATCTCCCCCTTAGCTTACAGCCATCATTATAAGTCTGTGAACACTCTACTACTCAGAACTGAACTACAATCATCATAACATACTTACACTTTTTTGACACATGCATGCCCTACTAAACATATCATCTGCTTCTATTTTCTAGTAATATCACATCCACACCTTCATACCTAATTTTAAGTCAATAAATCTAAATTTTTGCTTGCTTGCACTATTTAAGCCTACTGGTTTACCTTGGTACAACTATCCCCATGAATACGTAATTTGTTCAATCTGGATATCGTTATCCCAACTCTACTACTGCTAAACTCCTGGGTTCATGCTTCTAACTCTAGGCCTATGCTATGATAGGATTCTAAGAAGGGATCTGATGACATATCTAAATTCAGGTTCAAGAATGAGTTGTCATGATCATGGATGAAATTGGTAAAACTTTGGAACATAACTAAACTGATGGGATATCTTTGACCCCGTAGGCAATTCCATAACTGTTGCAGGGACTATCTAAGAAAGCCCTATCTGTAGGACTTTAAGCTCTACTGTTTCAGTTACCTTGAAAGTAGGGTGGAGTTGACATGAGTGAAGCATGATGAAAATCTATATGATTTTCTTAGAGAACCTTTCTATAGCACTATCTGAGACATGAAAGAAGGGAAACTATTCCTAAAATATCTCATAGCCTCCTCTACATAAGTGTGGTGCATAACACACCCATATACAAGACTCTACTAAATGCGGCTTTCAGACTTCCTAGGAACTATTGAACCTTAGTCTCTAATACTAAGTTTGTAATGCCCCAAATCTGGTACCCGGAACACTACACGGTGCTCATAACTCCGATGGACTACAAGCTAACCTATGACTGATATCTGTACTTGAACACTGCATAATATATTATAAAAAATACAGAAACATGAACTGAAAGGCCATAAATTTCTATACTAAATAAACATGTGATAAAATAATGAATGAATATATGGTATAACAATACCAAAACTGATAACAACTATCTGAACATACTGTAGTCTGAAAGCCTCTAAACTGTCTGAATAAAGAGTTGATGGGACAGGTCCCCAACTAACTCCAACTACTAAAATAAACTAAAAAATAAAATAATAAAGTAATCATCATGTCCTCGAAGGATGAGTACTCACTACTGACTCTGAATTTATGAAATCTGGAATGCTACAGATGCTCTGGATCTTGTGCTTCTAAACGTATGGTGTAAAATAAAGCACCATTGCGCAAATGCGTCAGTGCGATGGAATGTACTGGTATGCATGTGAGGTAGGCTAAATTCAAGGGTTCACATGCATGATCAATACTAACTGACTATCTAAACTGAACGTAAGAATACATGCATGAATCCATAATAATTATAATTGAGTTCGTACTGACACTGGGTATTGAGTTTCTGAGTACTGAATTACTAACATCTTAGTTTACTGGTACTGATGTCTGAATTTACTGGTACTAATATCTAAGTCACTAAATAGTGAGGGATTGATACTGTATGACTGAATATTGAGAGACTGACAACATATTACTAATAAATGACTGACTATTTCTGACAATTCTAATTATGAAAAACCAGTCTGATTGACTATATCTGACAGTCTTAAAACTGACTACTGGAAACATGAGATTCGTATAATTGATATACTATTAACTAATTTTATGATAACATGATTACTGAGACTGAGTACTGATAACATGAGTGATTGTATCTGACAACCCTGATACTAATGGAACTAGCTGAGTTTCATACTATTCTAAGTTGACTGTATCTGACAGTCTTGATTCTGTAACTAAAACTATGGGTAGTAGTATCTAACCGACATGCCCCAAATAATGCATCATAGCTGAGTTGGGGTCCAATTTGTAACCTTAATTGGAAGGATGTCAATACTGCACCACTGGTAAAGACAAGTTGTGGGGAACCCTTATTTGACAGTGTCCTCAAAAGTGAATGGTGGGGCCCTCATCTGACAGTGCTTATCCACCTCATCAACCCTCATCTGACAGTATTGATATCTCAATATATGCTGGCTACATAGTTTTAAAATGCAAGGATGACTTCTAAGAATCATACCCTCATTTGACAGTGTGTGTTCCCATCCTTGGGTTTACTCGGTGCTAATTTCTACTCCCATATGAATAGACTCTAAACATAATTAACTGAACTGTACATGGACTGAGTTTACTGAATTCCGTTAACTGATGAAATACTACTGATATCTGATAACTGACTGAGTTCATGAGATTACTGAGATTTTTTGAGTCACACGACTGACTAAATTCTACTGAACATGGCTTGACTGTGGATATTGTGAAAACATGACACTGGCTCTATACATACAACTATATTTTTTGGATACAAGTACCCCCAGGACTCGATAGAAGAAAAATGACAAGGCATGACTTTCTTGAAAACATGACCATCAATAACAATCTATAATACAATAGGTGGGGGATTTCATGAAGTACATGGTCATCATAATCTTGTACATGGAAGAGAATGCATATAACATGTAAATACTTGTCACAACAACAATACACATCAATAGCAAGGAATTCATATTGAATCATAATGGATAGAGCATGGACTTGTCATTTAGGTTCTATTGAGTCATGAAAACATGATTTCTAATCTCCTAGACATTTTAGCAAACACCTTGCATGCACACTTTATAGAATAGGTATATTCATCAATTTAACAATTCAAACCACCCAAAAGTCATATTTCAATTTACATGTCATCCTAGTTTCATAAAAACACATAAAGGTTCCATCTTGGAATCATTCAACACATGAACATGATCAACAATCAAATTATATCATGAATAGCATGATATATAGTTTAAAATAGGGTTCTTGAGCTTCCTGAATGAAAGGAGTCCACGAATCAACACAACGCATACCTTAGTTCTTGATTTTACAAGGATTGACGGAGAGATTCTTGAATTTGGATCCCCTGTTGAAACCCTAGACTTGTTCTTGAGAGTTTTTGAGAGAAACATCAATATTTTGGATGAAATAAGGATAAGTCACGTGTTAATGAACTTATATAGGGGTGGAAAAATGACCAAATTATCCCTCAAAGCACGGAGGTTAAATGCTGAAAAACTGGGCGAAAGGCTGCACCCTGGGCGGCGCCCTGCTTAGACCGGTGGTCTAAGCTGGGCGGCGCCTCCCCAGCGCCTTTAGCTATTGGTTTGTAACTTCAAACACGCCCTTATGCTATCTGAAAAATTCCAAAACTTACCCGAGATGTACTATGACCTTTTTCCATTGCAACACAACTTGAAAATCTAAAAACGGAGGTAAAAAAGGTGGTCAAATAAATCTCTGATGTTCGGAGGCTTGAAATGACACTAATTCTTAAACACTTAGCTATAATTTTCTAAGTGTTGGACCTTCTATAGAGCTTCATGGAGCTAAACGAGCTGAATTTAAATGCAAAATTTTGCGAGGTCTTACACCATACCAACTGTACCCCATCATACGACTAGTACCCCTTAGTCATATGATGTCCAGAAATAAAAAAATTCAAGAAATTTTCTAAGGTTCAAAAATCCAAGGTGTTCATACTACCAACGTGCATTAACTACTACCACCACTGTTGTTGCCGCTGCTATCGTTGTTGTTGTTGTTGTTTAGTAAGAGTTCATTAAAACACTTCAATGTTAGGTTCCTAATTTCAAGTTAATGATAATATTTTTTTTTATAAAAATCTCAATATTTTTAAATTCAAATTCATTTAAAGCTCTTCGATGTTAGGTTCCTATTTTCAAGTCAATAATAATATTTTTTTAAAAAAGCCTCAATATTTTTAAATTCAGATACTTAATTTTTCAACTGAAAATTCAAATATTTAATATCCTTTAATTTAATGATATATGGGCATATATAAAAGGAGTTACGAAGATAGAACTCCATTCGAATTCAAATTCCATTCATATTCAAATATCAGATTGATATGTTACAAAGAGATTAGTTATTATTCTTTCTTATTCTTATTTTTTTAAAAAATATAATGTATATTTATCTTATAATCTATATACTTAAATTGAGATAAATATTTGAAATCAATGAGATAATAATAATAATAAAATTATCATTATTATTATTATTATTATTATTATTATTATTATTATTATTATTAT
>NC_061111.1:250863627-250912112 GCF_002878395.1 Capsicum annuum | reverse complement strand
TATTATTATTATTATTATTATTATTATTATTATTATTATTATTATTAAAATAAGAAAAATTAAAAGTACTACCTACGTGTGTAATTACTACTACCATCACTACTACTATTTTTATTATTTTATTAATGTTGTTATCTTTATTTAACATTTAAATATATTTTAAGGATAAATTTATGAGTAGTAACAGTTCATTTAGAACTCTTTAATGTTAGTTTCCTAATTTCCAGGTAATGATAATAATTTTTTTTTTTTTTAAAAAACTTAATATTTATAAATTCAAATACGTAATCTTTAAATTCAAAATTTAAATATTTAATATCCTTTAGTGTAATGATATAAGATTATATATATCTATATCTATAATATATTAAAAGTGTGAAGACCCTTAGAAAAGTTATTTAAACTTTTTTTCCTTCATTGAAAGTCTCCTCTTTAGACAGAATCGTCTTTTCACTATTTTACTCAAATTATTATTTAGTTATTATTAATATTAGAACTTTGAAATTAATTAAAATCCTTATTTGAGATAGGAAAGAAAGTTCTAAATTAATTCAAATCTTACCATATATGTAATTTATTAATAAATTAAATAAATAAAAAATAATGTTGATTAGAATTGAAAAGAACAAGAAAAAGAAGGTCAAAAGCAAAAGAGAAAAAAAATATGAAATTACGTAATTTGAAACAAAATTAAATTGAATTGAAAAGGATAAAGAAAGCACGTGGAGGAAAAGGAGAAAGAAAGAAAGAAAAAAGAAAAATAAAACAAAACATAAAAACAAAAAAGATTTACATTAAATAAATACAAATTGAATTGACAAAGAAGGAAAGTAAACTAAACCTAAAATTTCTTATAAACTGAGAATTCTTCCTTTCTACAATAATACGTCCACAATATAGTTCTCAAATATATATATTTTTTTTTATTATAGTTGTTTGTAAATTTGATTGTGATTTAAAGTATGTTTTCTAAAATTTTTGTTTTTGATATTTACAATCTTGATAATATCTATGATTAAAGAAATAAATTTGCTTGTGATTTAAGTTAACTTTTTAAAAATTTTAATTAGTATGTTCTTGAAATTTATAATAATAAATCATCATGTATTCGTGATAGACAATTGCTAATTGAGAAGTTTTTTGTGAAATATTAACAATATTTATGATCAAAGAGGCAAATTTACTTGTGATTTGAGGTAAGTTTTCTAAAATTTTAGTATGTTTTTTATGTTATACAAATAAATTATCATGTATTTTTATTAGACTTCTACTAATGAGAAGTTCTCTTTTATGATTTTTGTATGTTCTTGGAATTTAAATTATAAATTATCAGCTATTCTGGATTGGTAATTGATAATTGAGATGTTTTTTGAGATTTTTTTTATATATGACTTATATACAATAAATAATTTGAAATTCACTTATTTACAATTTTGACCAAATTCTTTGGATTATATTTCATCATCAGAAATTGGTTAGCCACTCTAATTGTATACGAATTTCTTTTTTTTTTTCCTTTTATCCACGTGAGATATTAGGAGATTTAGTTAAATTAACAATCTACCTTTTAGAAAAGTACTAACTGAATTGAATTCTAATGATATCATATAATTTTATCCAAAAATAAAATTTAAATAACTGAAAGTAGAATTTTAATCCAATGACTATACATTTATAGTATAATAGACATGCTTATTTATTAATCAAGATATATTTACAGTTTACACGTAGTAAATAAACTTATAGGTGGTAGATGAATGTCGGTCGGCTTTGAGGAATTTCTTAAGATAAAGGTTAGGTTTAATTGTATTGTCTTTATATCTTTATTTTGAGAATTTTTTTTGTATAAAGGTTAAGTTTAGTTATATTATTTTGATATCTCTATTATAGTATTGTTTTGTTATAGTTCACAGGTGGTAGATGAGTGTCAAGCTTTGAGAAAATGTTTGTGTAAAATTAGATTTAATTATATTATTTTGATGTCTGTATCATCGTATTGTTATGTTGCAGTTTACTGGTGGTAAATGAATGTCGATCGACTTTGATAAATTTTTTGGTTTATAGGTGGTAGATGAACGTCGATCGACTTTGACAAATTTTTTTAGTAAAGGTTACGTTTAGTTAATTAAATCTCCAAAAGATGTTGAATTTAATTATTGTATTCCTTTATTATTTAAATAATTATCCTATTTAGTGCAATTTTGAACTCAAAAAAGTGAGGTACACACGCAAGGCACGTACAGCTAAACTAGCATAAGAAAGGTTAAGAAGAGAACTCCATTCGAATTCAAATTTCATTCAAATTCAAATATTATATTGATTTGTTAACAAAGAAAATTAATTATTGTTCTTTCTTATCCTTACTCTTTCTAATATAATGTATATTTATCTTATAATATATTTAATTAAATTGAGATCAATAATAGAAATCAATGAGATAATGATAATTAAAATAATAATAAAATTATTATTATTATTTTCACTATTACTACATTTATTTATTTTTAAAGTACTACCTACGTGTAGTTGCTACTACCATCACTACTACTACTATTATTATTTTATTAATATTATTATCTTTATTTAATATTTAAATATATTTTAAAGATAAATTTGTGAGAAGTAAGAGGTAGTTTAAAACTCTTCAATGTTAGCAATGTTAGGTTTCTAATTTCAAGTTAATGACAATATTATTTTAATTTTTTTAATATTTTTAAATTAAAATATTTAATTCAAACCCTTATCTTCTCAATCAATTCCTCTGAAAGATATTCCAGAAGATCATCCATTATACGGACAATTGCAAACATACTTATCGGCACAAAGTCAAGGTGATACATTTGCCTCCATCGCTAGGGAAAATAATGATATCAAACCCTACGAGAAACTTGAAAATAGAGAAATGATATTTCTCGTCGAAAATTCTGAGATTCAGAGACAAAATGAGCCATGGAATATACTCCTCAAATATTTAATAAATAATTTATATTACTTGGGTGAATCATACAAGACCCATGCTTATTATGAGACCATCCTTATGACCACAGGATGCACATATTTCGAACACTTTTCCGCGTACAACGCAGAGCTTGGTGTTCATGGATTCTCTAAAGTTGTGATTAAACGGATTATATCCGCTGAAGATTGGGGTATGACCTCAATGACTGAAAGACAGATGTTGCTTAACGGTTCCAAAATTAATTTCACTTATTGGGACTACATTCAGGCTTTTACTAAATCCCTCTATTATAACAATGATAACACAAGCATACTTGGTTCATAAAATTTTTTGCAAAGATGTTTGATGAGCCAATTCCTAATTGGTTTATACATTGGTGGTCTTATCATGGTCTGACCATCCAGATATTACTAGATGCATTCCTCAAATTATATAAGAAATGGACCAAAGTGTCCCCTTTTCTAAATGAATTATATCACGCAGATCATATCTGCAACCTAGATAAAAGTGATCAAATGTATTTCTTTATCAAATTTTCTATCCCATGGATCCATAAATGGGCTTCGGAGTTTGGGTTCACTAAAGAACAAGTCCCTTGATTATAACGAGTATTCTATAATAATTTTTGGGACAAACTCATGAGGAAAGACCCAAAAATAAAATTATTGAATGGACAAGAACTCTTAGACTCTATTGAAAATAAGGTTCGAGAGTATGCCACCGCTCCTCAAAAGGATATTATTGAGGATAAATCATTAAAACATATTGCTCGACGAATCTTTGTACATGACAGAGATAGGATTTAGATGAAAGAGAAACATCTAGAAGAAGTAAGAAAATTTGATGAAATCAGTAGAACCACACGATAGTCCAGATGCCTCAATAAAAATTATAACCAGCGATGATATCGCAGACGAAGATGTTCAAGATTTCCAACCTATTCTCTCAAATCAACCACTAAATGACGCTGTTATTGCAAGAACTGAGGAATTTCTCAGAAAACTAAAAGGAAAAAACAAGGTGTGAAACACACAATATCTTTTTTTGTATATGGGACCCGTATGTGGGACCCTTACTATTCATACACAGTATATCCACTGTGCATAGGACCCAGAGAAGGAATGGATAATCTAGGAAGAAAACTCCCTGCAAATAGGGAAGATGTTGTTTGTACGCTTGTTCTTACGATTCTAGAACACTTTAATGGTAGATTTACCAATCAGTATGAAAATATTCCTAATCTCTTGAATAGGCTTAGATGTAAGAACCTAGGAGAATTTAGGTGGTATAAGAACACTCTTTTAAGTTAGGTCATGAAATTACCCGAATACAGATATGCACATTGTAAGACTAAATTCATAGACGGGACTTCCTCCTTTATTTGCTAAAAGAGTTAAAAAGTCTCTTAGAGGCTCCACTGGTGAAATCTCTTGGGAAAATTATACCTATGGTCTTTTGATATAAGCTTGTACACAAAAAGGATTAAACCTGTGTAACGAGTTAAAAATGTCTAGACAACTTAAGATTGATAGGCTTAGAGAAAAATCTTACATAGGAGATTTCTGTGCCCAGTTTGGTATACCTGAACTAGCTTCCATCACTAGGAAAAAAGGACATAGATATTCAAAAGATGAGCAGCCTTATAGGTAAAAGAGATCTAGATATAGGTCCAAAGAAGAACGTGAAACTAGAAAAGCCTATAGAAAATCTACTAGATTTTTCAAAAATAGGTCTAAGCGAGATCTTACTAAAATTAAGTGTTACAATTGTGGTAACTTTGGGCATATTGCTTCAAATTGTAAGATTTAGAAGCTTAAATCTTTAGGTCTTGCTGATGATGTGCATGATCAGGTTTATGGTTTGTTATACACTTTAGGTTCTGAATCTAATTATAATGCTGAATCTGAATCTGAAAATGATATTGAATTGCCTAATTCATCTGATAGTGAAAATGCTAATGCTTGTTATGATTGCCAAGGTGATACCTGTACTTGTGAGGACGCATTTTATAAATTGTAGTCTCAGTTTGAAGATTTGGATTTAAATTTTCAAACCATTACTTCTGATAATGTGTTAGAACTTCTAAAAGAAGTTTCGGATAAGAAACTACGTGAAGAAATTATTAACTTGTCTACTAGTTCAAAACCTAGTACTCCTAAAACTGCTGATAGCAATTATTTAATGCCTTATTCTATATCGGAGGTTAATAAACGTCTTCTGATGAGTTATATTCCTGGTAAAGATACTTCTTTTGATGATTTAAAAATTGAAGTTGAAAACTTAAAAAAGGAGATTAAAACTCTTAAACAAAATCAAATGATTTGTGATCACATGATTTCGAAAATTGAGAAAGATATTTCTCCCACACAAATTTTCAGAGGAAAAGAAATATTTTTCGAACAAAGTGATACAGATGATATTTTAGATTTGAAAAATGATTACTTTTTGAGTATGATGCAAATTGTAATTGTCCATAAATGGCATATTAAATGTATTATTTTAATTGATAATCACTTCTCTGTAATCAATATTGCTATGATTGATAGTGGCACAAACGTTAGTTGCATACAAGAGGGATTGATTCCCACAAGATATTTTCAAAAAACTACTCATATAGTCAAATTTGCGTCTGAACATGCTCTTGATATAGAGTATAAATTGCCTCATACTAATATTTGCCAGAATAAAGTATGCATACAGCATTTTTTTTGGTAAAAAATTAGTTATACCCTTCAATTATACTTGAAACTCCTTTCATAAATGCTATTTATCCTTATACTCATCTTGATGCAAAAGGATTTACTGCTACTTACAAAAATAAAGAGATATCTTATTCTTTTGTTACTGATCCAGTAACTAGAGATATTAATGCTCTAATTGATATGAAACAAAGACATGTTAATTTCTTACATCTTGAATTACTTAGCATGAATATTTTTGATACAATGAAATCTACTAAGATACAGAAAAGAATTAAATTAATTTCCAAACAAATGACTATTGATATTAGTGCTGATCACCCCAGTACTTTTTGAAATCGCAAAAAGCATATTGTTACTCTTCCATATGATGATAATTTCTCTGAGGATAATATCCCAATAAAATCTCGATCTTGTCAGATGAATGCTGAATTAGTTGAATTCTGCTAAAAAGAGATTGATAATCTGTTACAGAAAGGCTTGATAAAACCTTCAAAATTTCCATGATCTTGTACTGCCTTTTATGTTAATAACACAGAGAAAAAAGAACGAGGTGTTCCCAGTTGGTAATAAATTACAAACCTTTGAATATATATTTAAAATGGATTAGATATCCTATTCAATAAATATTTAAAATGAATTAGATATCCTATTCCCAACAAAAAAGACTTATTATCTCGATTATACGATGTCAATATATTTTCTAAATTCAATTTAAAATTTGGATATTGGCAGATTCAAATATTTAAAGAGCATACTTATAGAACTTCTTTTAATGTTCCTTTTGGGCAATATGAATGGAATGTCATGCCATTTGGTTTGAAAAATGCTCCATCAGAATTTCAGAAAATAATGAATGATATATTCAATCCTTATATGGATTTCATCATCATTTACATTAATGATATTTTAGTATTTTCAAAAACATTTGAATTGCATATCAAGCATCTTGATATCTTCATATCTAAACCAAAAATGAGTTTGTTTCAAACTAACGTCTGAGTTTTAGGACACAATATATGTCAAGGAAAGATTATTCCTATCCAATGATCTATTGATTTTGCTGATAAATTTCCTGATGTTATAACTGATAGAACTCAATTACAGAGATTCTTGGAAAGTCTGAACTATATTTTTCCTTTCTATGAGAATTTAGCTCGTGATTTATCCCCATTATACGATAGGTTAAAAAAGAATTATAAAGGTGTATGGACAGATAGTCACACTAATCTTGTTAAATATATTAAGTAGAGTATTAAGTCTTTACCCTGTTTAACTTTAGCAAATCCATCTTGGCAAAAAATTATTGAGACTGATGCTTCGAATATTAGTTATGGTGGACTACTAAAACAAGTTAATCCCCATAAAAAATTGAAGAATTGACAAGGTTTCATTCAGGTAAATGGATTGATAGCTAGAAAAATTATACTACGATAGCTCAGGAAATAGCCATGTTAAACATGATTCTTCAAAATTAATTTTTGCAAGGTGGCAAGCTCAAGTAGCCCCTTTTGATTTTGAGATTCAATATAAAAAAGGAATTGATAATTCTCTCCTCGATTTTTTAGCTAGGAAATTTCTCAGTTAGAATAAATTTTTATACACCGTTACTTACTGAAAAGATTCTGATTACCGTTTTAAAGGCAATACCATTATACAGGGACATTCAAAATCTCATAATTGATAAAATCATCCATGATATGGTTGAAGAAGAATTTTTAATATTTAATTATGAAGAAATTAGAGATATTGACTGGTATGATTTGGAACTATCTGATTAATTGTCCTCTTTGCAGTATGGCTACTGACCCACCATGGCAAATAGCCAGAGAAAAAGGACAAGGTAGATCAGGATGAAGATCAGTCTCCGATGCAAGGGGAAGATCATCCCCAGGATAATCATATTCTCAAGGATCATCAAATTCTCCATAATACAAATGGGAAATAGGAATTTGATAAACTCCAAGGTTTTGCAGAAAGGCGAACCCTCATCTTCTCAATCAATTCATCTGGAACATATTTCAGAAGATCATCCGTTAGACGGACAATTGCAGCCATACTTATCGACACAAAGGCAAGGTGATACATTTGCCTCCATCACTTGAGAAATTGATGATATCAAACCCTACGAGCAACTTGAAAATAGACAAATGATATTTCTCATAGAAAATTCTAAAATTCAGAGACAAAATAAACCATGAAAGATACTCCACAAATATTTAATAAATAATTTATATTACCCGGGTGAATCATACAAGACCCGTGCTTATTATGAGACCATCCTTATGACCACAAGATGCATAGATTTTGAACACTTTTTTGCATACAACGCAGAGCCTGATGTTCATGGATTCTCTAAAGTTGTGATTAAACGGATTATATCTGCTGAAGATTGGGGTATGGCCTCAATGACTAAAAGACAGATGCTGCTTAAGGGTTCCAAAATTAATTTCACTTATTGGGACTACATTCAGGCTTTTACTAAATCCCTCTATTCTAGCAATGATAAACACAAGCATACTTGGTTCATAAAAGTTTTTGTAAAGATGTTTGATGAGCCAATTCCTAATTGGATTATACATTGGTGGTCTTATCATGGTCCGACCATCCAGATATTACCAGATGCATTTCTCAAATTATATAAGCAATGGACCAAAGTGTCCCCTTTCTAAATGAATTATATCACGCAGATCGTATTTGCAACCTAGATAAAATTGATCAAATGTATTTCTTTATCGAATTTTCTTTCCCATGAATCCATAAATGGACTTCGGAGTTTGGGTTCACTAAAGAACAAGTCCCTTGTTTATAACGAGTATTCTATAATAACTAGTGATAAAAGCCGCGCTTCGCGCGATTAAAAATAACATTTAAAATAATTATATTAATAGATATTGTTGCAAATTATTAGAAAGACAACGATTTTGTTTAGTTATATGCATATGATAATTAATTGTAAATATTTGATTATATTACAAAATCTTTATTTGTGTTTAAGTATTCTGTTAGACAATAAAATTTTTGTTTCTTTTATAATTTCTTCTATTTAAATAACATGAAGATGAGAGTATAAAAGAAAATTGTAACCGTCAAAATATGAATTAAAAAAAAAAGATATTAAATTCTCAGTTAATCAATCTATATCTTTTTTGTCAATATTTTACTCTAGTTAAAATTAAAGTAATAAGATTTTTATTGCTTTGTATTTCATAATTAGTTATGTCAACCGAACCGATTTAGATCAGTAATATAATTTTTTCTGCTTTTACTAATAATTACAAGAAAGCAAATAAAGGTTATTAACATTAACTAAAATTGGGTAAAGAGAACTGCTAGATTGTTTTGATTTGTAACGTATTCTTACCAAAATAGTAATCACAAATATTATTTTTTCCTACAAAAGGTAATACAATTTCTTTGTTTCGATTATTCACAACTAATACTGCCACTATTTCGAATGTTTTCTCTCAGAAAAAAAGAGGCTATAAATAATAAATTTTATTATCCTTAATCCTACTATGTGAAATGAATTTTTTTTAAAACATATACAACATAGTTAGAAAAAAAAAACGCAGAAGATATCATAGTAAATAAATCCATGTATATTAGAAGCTGACATAGAAGCCGATGGCAAATTCAATAACTTTTTTTTAAAAAAAAGATGGATAGCATGAAAAAAATATAAATGTTAAGGCAAGTGAGCAATAAGAACCTAGGAGGAGGGAAAACACAATTTCAAAGACCAATTAGCAACTATCTATTTTTCGTCAATCATTTTTCATGCGTGATTCAAAGTTGGGTCTATACGTTTTTTATGCATCGTATTTATGAATTCAAGGAACAAACTAAATAATGAAAACTCTTAAAAAATGAATCGTGTTGTACAAAACGTAAGAACATCTAAATAGTTTTGTGTAATGAATTGAAGTCCCCCTCTAATGCGTTTATTTATTAGATTGATGATTTTGAAGGTTATGAACTTGAAAAGACATAGGAGTAATTAAAATAATTAAGAGTTGGAGTTATGAAATGAGAATGTGTGAGTTAAAGGTGTAAGATTGAATATTATTAAGTTATGAAAATGAAGTGGTTTGAGTTATGGAGTCGATTATGAATAGAATATTTTAAAAATAATAAATACAATATCTTTTATATATATTCAGAAAATATAGCAACTAAGAAGATATGAAAATATAGCCAAAAGTCAAAAGAGCTAATTAAAAAGAGCAATACAAGGACAATAAAAATGACATGAATTCCTAAATCCATTAAATGAAATTATAAAGTACAAACCATAATTTAAAGAATATTATTTAAATTTCATATTAAAATCATAGTAATTGAGATCTTAAGATAACAAGCCTCGGATATTTAATAAAGTTGTTGGTAACGTATAATAACCATTAGAGTTAATATTTCATAAGAATACCAACTTAAAAATTATGTACACATTTTTAAATGAAAATATTAATTTTAACCGTATTAATTTTCTTTTATAATAGAATTTTTCCCAAATAACATTTCAAGAAAATAGTCAAAATCTCAATTATGTGTTTGCCAGATGCAAGGATAATTGATCCTTTTAGAATTAAAAAGATATCTTTATATAATAGTACACTATATATATTATCTTTAGTGAGATTGGAATTAGTTTCCTAAACAAATAGTTTTTCGCAAGAAGTTTGGCCACATCGTTGCTTGCATGTATATACTGGTTGAAGTTCTCTTATCCTAAGACATTCTGACTATCAATGTCTCACTATATATACCGACGAAAAAAAGATGCACCAGAAAAAGCATTAGCAAATAAAATTGAGTTGAAAATAAATCATAAATTTTAGATTTGATAATTCCACAAATAATGAATGAGACGTTTACAAAAAAAAAAATCAACGAAAATGGTGGTAATATAGCTCTAAGTTATGAATTATCCTGCAACCAAAGAAAAACAAATGTAATAGAAAAGAGCAAATGAACTATATAAATAATAAATTCAAATCAACAACAACAAAAAAAATCTTATGAAACAAAAATATTACTTCACCTTAAATAAGTTGAACTTTCACTACCAATAAAAAATAGTGGTACACAAAAAAGAATTTATAGAATTCGAAGAAGAGTTAGAGGACGTGACAAGATTCATAATTATTTTGAAACTTAAGTGTTTAAAGACGAGTCATGCATTTTCAATTTTAATTAAAGCACATAAATATTTGTAAATACTAATATAAAATAATAACATTTGACATACAAAGAAAAATTGGAAGAAGTTCAAAGTTTTAACTTTACAATCAATGCAGACGACATACAAATTGCTCATATTGATTAATTAATTAATTTAAGTTATGAATATGAAATGTTTGTAGATTATGGATATACACTAATTACTAATTAAAAGTAGAATAAATATGATAATATTTTTTAGATTATTAAACAAATTGATGACTAATACAAAGAATGATGGAAAAAATAAAATTTTAAGACTTTGTCAAATTAATTAATTTGATAATATCTCTTGATGAATCTTTCAAGACACTTAAACTTTATTCTTTATCTTGATAATGTTGTATCAAATTAATTTGTTCTCTCTTTGATGAATTTGACACCACCATCAAACTTTTCTCTTTATCTTCTTGTGTTTTGCTATTACACAAAATGAAATTCTAAAGAATGTTTCTGTTCTTCATCAAAATGATGATTACAATTTTATCACATGAAAAATATATAAAGGAAAAAAAGGAGTACTATTAGAGGAGGAGGAGAAAATGTAAATGAGTATGCAACAACTTCATAGATGTTTGGTATTTATAGATTGATTAATTCATAAAAATTAAGTAGAATGAAGTTGAAAAAACATATAATTTTAAGTAGAGAATGCAAATAGATGGAAGTTATTTTATAATTCATGAGATATTATTAGATATAGTAAATATGATAGTATTTTTTTTAATTAATAAATAAATTGATTAGTGAAAGAATGAAAAAAAAAATCAAAAAGTGAGAAAAAAGATAAATAGAAATGGAGACCACAGAGAGGTGTCACATTACCTCCTCTATGTTTATATATATATATATATATATTGATTTGATAATCTCCCTTGTTGAATCTTCCATGACATAATCTCTCTTAATGAATCTTCCCAGACCATTGAACTTTCTTCTTTGTCATGATAAACTTGTATCAAATTAAATTAATTCTTTCTTTGATGAATTTTATACCAACATCAAACTTGCTTCTTAATCTTGATAAACTTGTGTATATTTGACTATTATTATACAAGAAGAAATTCTAAAGAATATTTAATGATCTTCATCAAAATGATGATTACCATATTATCACATGAAAAAGATGTAAAAAAAAAAAAGACCAAAAAATACTATTAAAGAAGAAGAAGGAGAAGATGAAAATGAGTATCCAATAATTCCTTAGATGAATGGTATTTATAGATTGGTTAATTCATAAGAATTTAGCAAAATGAAGTTGAAAAGACATGGTATTTAAGTGGAGAATACAAATAGATAAAAGTTTTTTTTATAACTTATGAGATATAATTACATATAGTAAATATGATAGAATTTTTTTTTAATTAATAAACAAATTAATTAGTAAGAGAATGAAAAAAAAAATCAAAAAAAGGAGAAAAAATATAAATGAGAATGGAGGCCTCTAAGACATGCCACATAGGATTGTCTTAAAGTCTCCTTTATATATATATTGATTTTTGGGACAAACTCATGAGGAAAGACCCAAAAATAAAATTATTAAATGGACAAGAACTCTTAGACTCTATTGAAAATAAGGTTCGAGAGTATGCCACCGCCCCTTAAAAGAATATTATTGAGGATAAATCATTAAAACATATTGCTCGACGAATCTCTGTACATGACGGAGATAGAGTTGAGATGATAGAGAAATATCTGGAAGAAGTCAGAAAAATTTGATGAAATAGTAGAACCGCACGATAGTCCAGATGCCTCAATGAAGAGTATAATCAGCGATGATATCGCAGACGAAGATGTTCAAGATTTCCAACCTATTCCCTCGGATCAACCACTGAATGATGCTACTATTGCAAGAACTGAGGAATTTCTCAGAAAACTAAAAGGAAAAAACAAGGTGTGAAACACACAATATCTTTTACTATATATGGATCCGTATGTGGGACCCTTACTATTCATACATAGTAGATCCACTGTGCATAGGACTCAGATGTGAGACCCATAGTACTATTTATAATTTTTTTTATCTATAAATAGATGTCTTCATTTTTTAGGGAAGACAAAACTTTTCATTTTTTCTCTTTTCATCTCTCTCTAGCTTGAAGTGCTCTCTCTTCTCTCTTGTAAAAATATTTTCAAGTGTGGAATAAAAGCTTGCATTTAATTACTATTCTTGCCTTGCATCTGTCCATTAAAGGTATCTCATTTTTTTTGTTTTAAGTTATATATTCAAGCTCTCTCTCTTCGGCCGTGACTATGTACGGCTAGATAGTTTTCATATCTATGCTGGAGATCTAATTTCTTTTGTATAATAACCATGAAGGATCCAGAATCTATCAAAATATAAAGAAAATTTTCTATTGTCTTTTGGCTTGGTTCCGAGATGGTGGTACAAACGAAGTTAGTACTACTTTTGTTGGCTTTGTCTTAGTGACTACTTCTAGCAAGCCGTGACCTTTAAGCCCGTTAAAAGATGAGAAAAAGGCGTCTTTCTTCATGGTTAGAACTACTAGACACACAGGCTCAACTAAAGTATGTATTAAATTCTGACAGACCCTTTGCTTGGGTGAAAGGCTTCCATACAGTCAATAAGCTATATAAAATTCCTATATATTTCGATTAATTTTCCGATTTGGTTTTTCGATATTAACCTATAGGTATGGATGGCCGCGTGGATTACCGCCCACCCTCAGATCCTGTAATCTGATATCAGAGCCTATGAAATTTCGTGATTTTTATGTAATAGATTTGAACTATTCAACATAGATATGAATTTTCTACTCATGGAAATAGGAGATGCGAGTACCAAGAGTACTCGGCTTGAAGAGGTAGATATACCTCAAAATCTTGACTTGTTAAACAAGTGGACTGTTTCAAAGTTGATATTAAAAACATTTATGATTATGGTTGGTTTGATAAAGTTCTTTCTAAACAAATAATAAAAATAACTAAATAATCTTTGACATTAAATTCGTCAGAATAGACGATTCATTTATTAAATAAATGAGATATTGATTTATATAAAAATCATTATAATTTTATGCATATTGAATTGGTTCAAATTGCCTTTAAGCCTTTAACCCTTAAGGGGTTATCAGAGACATTTTTAGCAGCTCTCCGAGATGCTAGAAATCTGAATTTCAGGCAGTCTCTAAAGGGATCAATTGAATTCACATGTAATATGTCCCAATTTGCCAAATTTGCAAATTATTTCATGCTATAATGATTTATTTCAATACTCAGCCAAATTTGTAATTATTTTTGACTGACATGAATACTCTTGATGCTCTAACATTAAATGTGAAAACACATGATTATAACTATGCACCTGGATCTGAACTGATCTGTCTGTCATATAGAATTTACTATAGATTATTATCTACTTTGAATCCTCGATGTAATTTATATGATACATCGGGTCAGACTATATTAGTCGAAACAAATTTTACAAGATCCAAGGTCACCACAAGAAGACCGATTAAATAGGATGAAATTAAATTTTCATCCACGTGGACCTTAAATTCGGTTATATCACCTAGTCAGGTTATTTATAATTTGACAAATAGTGAATTGTCTCATATTACTCAAAATTCGGATAGTAGGATTTGCATCCAATTTGATGATAAATCTACTGTTTATAACAGACAATTATTTTTCATGCCTAGATTATTACCTATCATGCATCATATTTCTCTTTTAGAACCATCATTTGGTCCAGCTAGGAGTCTTGCAGCATTTTTGCATACTATTAATACTAACTCTACAAGATTTGTAGACAAGGTAAAAATTGATCCTCGAACAAATATTGTTCAAGATAATGATAACGTCTCTGATAGGGATGTTCTTACTGCTTCAGAAATGGACTTTGATGTAAATAATGTTTAAATAATTCCACATCAAATAAATTTTAGTCCTGGATTCCAGGCAAGAAGTTATATGAAAAAGGAATTTTTTGATAAAAAATGAAACCAATTTATAACTTGATTTTTTGAGACTTATAGTCCCGATGAGATGAATAATATTTCTCAAGAATTCTATGAAATATGTGCATTTCATAATCAAATTATGTATTTGTGCTTTGGTTTATAACCACATATTTTCCATTGTATGTTAAGATGCTTGAAAGATCATATCAATATGATAGTGGTAACAATGTTAAAACTGTTTACCCTCCCTAAACTCCTTTTATATTACCAAATAATACTGGTATACATTTTCTGCATTTCAAAAAAATTCATTGATAATGAAGTAACAAAGGTAACTGTTGCAAAAATTAATAATTTAATTTCTCAAAATAATTACTTGAGCTTATATGTGAAAGTCTTAGGAGAACATATTTCTTCTCTTGATAAAAAAACTTGATGAGTTGATTGATCTGATAAAAAAAACTAAGTATTAGTGAAAATTCTACTGATATTGCTTCTTCTATCGAAAGTAAGACAGAAGATTTGACGACTAAAACTAGTATTCAAAGACCTCCTAATATTGAGAGATTTCAACTTAAATTGTCTTTGCATGATTTAGAACAACTTCTTGATAAAAGGCTTTCTGGTTTAAATATTAGACCTATTGATTTATCTAACGTCTTTGTTGATAGCTTAGAATCCACTCCTGATTTGAAAAATTAGACCAAATCAGAGCTTAATAAGCTCAAAAAATGATTAGAAAATAGCCGGGTAGAAATCTCAAATATGCTGATTTGCCCCGCATGGAAACTTATTACTATTCGCGACCCACTTCTCAAGATGTTTTGATAGAGGAAGGGGATTGGAATCAAAATAATACATCTTATAGCGGAGATGATATTTATAAATGGAATCTTGATGGCTTAACCGAGAGGAAATTAACTATCCTTGTACTATTATGATATATTCAATGGTGTGCAAAGCCACTGGTAATAGTGAAAATAGAACTGATAAAGTTATTTGTAAAATGATAGTTGTTGATTTTACTGGCCAACTTCGTGGCTGGTGTGGCAATTTTTTAACTAATGAACAAAGAGAAAATTTTTTCAATACCATAGATACTACTAAAGGGATGGATAATCTAGGAAGAACCCTCCCTTCAAATAGGGAGGATGTAACACCCTGAAAAGTTCTGTTCTAGTCTGAGCCTTAGAGCGTGTTTAGTGAAGCAAAAATTCAGTCCTAAATGATTAAGAAGTGCCTTCCCAAAGTGAGAAGTATTTTAAACCGTGTAGAATTTTCCTAATATCAACTTTTTCTCATGTAGAGCATTGAATAAGCTTTCTATAGATACCAAATTCGCCTAAATCCGACACTCGGGTGAAGAGTTAGAGCCATTTTAGTGAGACAGTGTGCCACCTGATACTTTAGCGAGTCGCGGAGCCATCGAAAATGGAAATTGTCAAATTCCAATGAGCCTCCATGACTTCCACCGCGTCACGGTGTAGTTCCAGTTCGCAATCAAGGTGGCAACACGATTTCCACCACGTCACGCCGTCAAGCAGTTTCCCAATTGTCCAATTTCCAGTGGGCTAGCGCAATTATGGCGCGTCACGCCAGCATGAAAAATTGAGATTTCTTTCAGTTTTGGAATTTAACTCTAAGGGCTTTTTGGGTCTTTTCCCACTCTTTTTTAGCCCCTATAAATACCCGATATAAGGCTCTCAGCCTTATTTCCCATCTTCAACATCAAAACTAGGGTTTTACAAAATCAAAACTCTTATTTCTTATTCAAGCAAACTCAAGAGAGATCAAGAGAATCAAGAGAAATCAAGAATCTCTCCAAAAACTTTCAAGAAAAGAGTTTTCCCAAGGTATGTAGATGTTGATTCTTGGGTCCCTTTCATCGAAGAAACTCAAGAACCCTTTTATAAATCTGAAAGATTTTATGCTTATGAGTTTTTCATGATTTATGTGAAATAAAATCGATGTGTGTGGAATTCATGTGATGTTTATGATAAACCTTCTTCAAGTTGCTTTCTATGTGATGTGTTCATGTCAATTAGGTGTATAAATGGTTGAATAATAAAAGCATGCTCCCTATATGTTTGATAAAATGCCTATGTAAAGGAATTAGGGCCATTATAGCATGTTTATAATGAAACCCCCAATTGTGTGCAAGTTAATGCCTGCCAAGTGTTTGTTGAAATGCCTTAGTAAATGAATTGAGACATAATAGTATGGAAATGCCCTAATTAGGTGCTCTATGATACATGCCAAGACTTTAATACGTGCTAAATGATTGATGCAAGACCTTGTTGAAAGGAATGTGAGCCTATAGCATGTCTCGCTATATTATCGCATGCCTATGATTCCAAAATGCTCCAAGTGATGCCTTAGTAATTGTGATGGTGAATACATGTTATGATTCCCAAATGCTTGAAAGATGCTTTAGTGATTGAGATGATGAATGAATGACCGTGGTCATGGTTAGTCAAGAATGGCTATGTTTTACTTATACGTTATCGAGTCCTGGGGGTATTTATACCCGATAATTTAGCTGATGTCTAGAGCCCATGTCAGTTTCTACGATAATTCCAGTTGATCCATGATTCTCAGAACTCAGTAAATTATAGAACTTTGTATCCTCAGACAGATACAGAACGTAAGAACTCTCAAAAATCTCTATAATCTCTGTATCGCTACTAATCTAGCCTCAGCATTGTACCCAACTCAGATCTTGTAGTATTCAAGTGTTCAGTTCTAGCCTCGATAGTGGTCGATTAATATATTCAAACACTGTATCGTCAGTTAGATACCATGATTCAGTAGTATTCCATCAGATAACGGAACCAAGTGAATTCAACTTTACTCAGTCAGATCATTTGAGAAATGTGATTAGTGTCAGATTTAGCTCAGTTTGTGTTTAGTTGAGAATCAGTTCAGAGTTTTTCAGTTGGGAGTAAGAGCTAGCCCCGAGTGAGGAAAGGGATGGCGGCTCTCCGTCAGAGAAAGTGGCTGAGTCGTTAGGAGCAATCCCTGAACTCCAGAACTGCATAGCCAGCACAGGATGCATGAGTCTCCGTCAGTAGAGACTATCACCCGTAGAGAGAGGTTTGACTATTATATTGCCTTAGGCTGACTTTCTGTGTGGGTCATCCGTCAGAGAGGTTTAACCAGAGAGGTCTCTACCCGTGGTACCGTATTGACACCCTTCCAGCTGGGGTTACAGGTCGGACCCCACCAGTGGGAGGTCGGGGCATGTTGGTTAAGTAACTACTTCCCACAGTTGCAGTTTCAGTATCAATCTTCAAAAATCAGGACTGTTAGGTACAGTCGTCTATCTCAGTGAGGGACTCAAATAGTTCTATTAATTCATGGACCATGCGTCAGATAGGCTTGGTCTGATATACAGTTATTCATTATCATATCTAGAGATCATCCGTTAGATAGGCTTGATCTCAATCTCAGATCCGGTTGAGTATTTTTGTTACCATATCTAGAGATCATCCGTTAGATAAGCTTGATCTCAGTTTCAGATTCTGTTGAGTATTCTTGTTGTCATATTCATACATGATCATTTTCTTATCATTGATAATAGATTCCAGAATCATCCGTTAGAGAGGTTAATCTCCGATCCAGTCAGTCGAGAGTAGTGAGCTTAGAATCCAGTCATTGATATGAGTATATTTAGTTAATCAGTTATCAGTATCAGATAATTCAGATGATTCAGTGATTTAGTATCTCAGTGTTAGTAGTGAGTTCAGATGACAGTAAAATGGTATCCGAGTTCAGTATCTAGAGTTGTGATGATTGTGATTATGGTTTGTGCATTCATGTGTGTGTTCTTGTTCGGTACTCTTATGATTATTCAGTTAAGTAATTGTTCATGCATGAGCCCTTGCATTTAGCCTTACCTCATCTGCATCCTCGATACATTCTCATACTGACGCATTTGCACTATGGTGTTTTATTTGACATCATAGGTTCAGAGGCACGAGATCCAGAGTTCCCTCAGCAGTTCAGTCCCGGTCAGCAGCAGTAGTCGTAGAAGTGAGTCCTCTTCATTTGAGGATGATCCTTAGTTTACTGTTATCGTATCAGACTTTATTTACTTTCAGTTGACGGAGTTAGTTGGGGACATGTCCCATCAACTCCACAGTTTAGACAGTTAGAGGCTTTTTGGATAGATATATTCGGTATTCAGTTTTCAGTTTTGAGTATTTTTAGATGTTTTGAACCTTATGGCCAGTTTCCGTATTTATTTCAGATATTATGTTGGGTTCAGGTATAGATATGAGAAAAATGCTTAGCTTGCGGTCCTTCAGGGTCATGAGCATCGTGTAATGACTAGGGGGTAGTCTCGAGTCATTACAGAAGATGTTGTTTGTACACTTGTTCTTACGATTCTAGAACATTTTACTAGTAGATTACCAACCAGTACGAAAATATTCGTACTCTCTTGAATTGGCTTAGATGTAAGACCCTAGGAGAATTTAGGTGGTATAAGGACACCTTTTTAAGTCCGGTCATGAAATTATCCAAAAACAGATATGCACATTGGAAGACCAAATTCATTGACAGATTTTCTTCTTTATTTGCTGAAAGAGTTAAAAAGGCTCTTAGAGTCTCCACTGGTGAAATCTCTTGGGAAAATTATACCTATGGTCATTTGATAGCAGCTTGTACACAAGAAGGGTTAAACCTGTGTAACGAGTTAAAAATGTCTAGACAACTTAAGATTGATAGGCTTAGAGAAAAATCTCAGATAGGAGATTACTACATTTATTTCTTAAAAAATAAAATATTAAAAGTACTACCTACGTGTAGTTGCTACTACCATCACTACTACTATTATATTATTTTGTTAATATTATTATATTTATTTAATATTTAAATATATTTTAAAGATACATTTGTGAGTAGTAAGAGTTCGTTTAGAACTCTTCAATGTTAGCAATTTTAGGTTTCTAATTTCAAGCTAATGATAGTATTTTTTTAAAAAAAGCTTAGTATTTTTAAATTCAAATACTTGATCTTTCAATTCAAAATTCAAATATTTAATATCCTTTAGTACAAATTTTTACTACAACTCTATTAAGTTTTGTCCTAACAACTGTCACATGGCTTTTTAATATCTTACCACTTGACTTCTAGTCTTGCTTTTAATTTTACCCTTATCTATATAGATATATATTAAAACAAAACTAAAAAAGACAAGATGCCACATGGCAGCATAATAGAAAGCCACGTGGTATTTTTAGGATAAGATTAAACATTGTAATAAAAATTTAAATTAAAATATAAGATATTTATATTTAAAAATATTAATTTTATTTAAAAAATTATCATTAGCTTGAAATTAGGAACATAATACTATCCCTTTCAAATATAATTTAAAATTTATTCAAATATTAAATAAAATATTAACCTAAATAATAATAATAATAATAATAATAATAATAATAATAATAATAATCAGTAGAATTTTACCAAGAAAAAAAATAGTAGAAGAAGCAGCAATACACGGGATATAATAATAATAATAATAGGAGATTTTAAAAAATTAATATTTTTAATAAAAAAAGATAAAAGAGAACAAAAAGGAAAAAACATATGAAAAAGTTAAAATAAATTGATATTAATATTTTAATATCGATAACATTAATTTGAAATATTCTTTTTTATTACATTTATTTTTATTATAGAAAACACCTAATTGGTATCATTAATTTCAAATATATATTTTTTGCAAACTCAAAAAATATATAAAGTGTAAGATAATTATGACATTTTAGAGTCTTATCTTTCTAAGATTCTAACAAATTTAAAAATCTTAAATTTAAAATATATTATCCTTTTTTCTAAAACAAAAAAGAAATTTCATTATCTTAAAAATAAAAATCCATAGTTGAAAAGTTCTAATAGACTTTTATTATTCTAAACTTATCTCTTTTAAAATATAAATGCTATAAAGTATATTTAAATATAATTTATTTACATATTAATGAAAGATAAAAATATTATCAAAATAATAATAATTAGTAATTGTAGTATTACATAGGATATATAGTAGAAGAAGTACTACTAATTAGTAGAAGAAGTAGTAGTATGCAGGATATGATGTAATAACAATAACAATAATAATAATAATAATAATATAGAAGTATTATATAAGATTTTAAAAAAATTAATTTACTTTTTAATAAAAATCATAAAAGGGGAAAAAAAGGGAAAAACAAATGGAAATGTTAAAATAACTTAATAGTAATATTTTAGAATCAATATCATTAATTTTAAATATCATTTTTTTATTTTATTTATTTTTATTATAGAAAACTCCTAATTGATATTATTAATTTGAAATATATTTTTTTTGGCAAACCCAAAATATGTAAACTATAAGATAATCATGACATTTTAAAATCTTATCCTTCTAACAAATTGTTATCAGTATTCAACTTTGAATTTGAATGTAATTTTAGTATGCATGAATATCCACCTTTTTATATACACATACCTTCAGTGACGCATATGTCAGTATAAGCTTTCTTCTTCTCTATTATTGTTAATTATTTTCAAATTTTATTATCTCGAGAGATTATTCCGTGATCGTTTCATTCACAAAAGTACTAATTAATCTTTCTTTACATTCTTTATACTATTTTGTTGCATACACCAAAGGTTAGTTTGCTGTTTACTTTTTTTAAATTACTTTTAATTTTGATGTCTCGGCATATATAAAAATTTATACAATGATTAGTTCCTCTAATTCTTCTTTGATATCATTATATAAATATATTCTAATTATTTTTTTTAATTCATTTTTTATAAGAATAATTGCATTTATTTGCTCACAGTTTTTGTTTGGTGATTGCCAAGGTTATTTGCTTGAATCTTGATTTTTTCATTTGTCAGATACTAATTTTGATAGTAAAAATTTTGACCTTTGGCATGATCGATTTATTTTTTTTATTTTTTTGTGTGTGCTCGCATATGCATGCTTTTATTGTTTATTATGTGAATTAGTTCAGACATTATGATGTAAGATGAACATTGTCATAAAATAGCATCCTTTTTATGTTCTGAATTAAATTAGAAGCTATACAAATTCAATAGAAATAATAAGATCTTGTAATCTCAAAAAGTTTCACTTCTTTATTTTATTTAATGAATTATGTTTAAAATATTCTCTTTCATTCTTGAAAAATTTAATCTTAAAATATATCTATATTTAAATTTGAGTTAATTAGCAAAATTTTATATTGAAATGATTTTAAAAATTAATTGAAAGCTTATTATTGAAAATTTATATTTAATACTAAACAATTTTAAGGTGGTTACAAAAGTCTATTCTTTTGTGGGAGTTTTAAACTTCAAATATACCTTTTGTAGGAGTTATATTAAAGGCAAGAATAACTATCTATTTTATACACAAATTTGCACAAAAGAAAAATAGACTTTTTATTTGTAACAACAAAATACAAGTTTTAATATCTTTTTTTTTTAAATTTTTTTGAAAATTAGTTGTGTGTTTATGAATGTTTCTAAAAATTTTCTTTATTTTTATCTTTTATATAATTGTTCACTTTTAAATAAACTTAAAATTTTCAAAAAATAATTATTAAGTATCTGTTCTTTATCAATTACCTGATTTTTTGTTGCCAAAATGAATATTGTTTGAGTCATCTAACTCAAAAACACCTTTAAGAAAAGTGTTAATACTTTAATCAAAAAATCTTTGTGAATTATGTTTAATTTATATTTTTTTGTATGCAATTTATGAAAGTGAATAAAAAAGTTATAAGTAATATTGCTCATCAAATTTTTATAAATAAATAACTACCAAGGTATGTTGTCATGCTTAGTTAGCTTTTTAATATTTATATTATTTATTATTAAGATTAATTATTTTTTTAATCACAGTTATATACCCAAATATAAATTGTAGAATAAACAATAAAAAGTCACCTAAAGATAAATTATAGGACAAACAAATTTAATTAGAAAAATTTATTTCCACGTCATTTAATAAACTGTATAATATTTTAACCTTAAACTATGATCAAATAATTTGAAGTATTTGAAGAGTCAAAAGAAGAGTAATGAAATCTCATATTTATAATTATATTTTTGAAAGAATTTTAAATCATCTTTCATACTTTATCTTAAATTTATTGATACAGTTTGAGTAGGAGTTTATGAAGTAGAAATAGAGTGCGGGGCTAAAACAAATTGTGGAGGTAAATTTTGGTGTTTGGGTGGGTGGGCTAGAGGTAACGGTAGAAATAAAGTTTTATATATTTTTTTGCAATGAGCAATATTATAAATTGTATGTGCATAGATTTTTAATTGAGAGTGGTAAATTTTTAAATTTGAAATAAAAAATTTTGAATTAGAGGAATTAATTACTTTTAGTCCAATTAGCTATTGATTTTGAATCAATAGACCGAAAAATTAAAATTAAAAATGAAAGACAAAATGTTATCACGTATCTTAATTAGTTAAAAATATAAATGTAAAAGTCCAACTACAAAATAATAATCATTTAATATTTTATATTAATTATTTATGAAAATCAGCAACAAAACATAGTTATATAAGAATGGTAATTTCATGCTTTTCATATAACAACATCTAAAATAATTGCGACAATGATTAGTAATTTCACTATTAACAATTATTTTTAGTATTCTATAATCAATTTAAAATATGTTAATATGATATTAAACTTTTTAAACAGTTTATTAGTTCAAAAGAATAAGTTAGTATTTTTTTAATGAGATTCTTAAAAATGAAGTATTCTGTGCATCGCGTGAATACTTATACTAGTTACATATAGAGAGATAAATAGATAGATTGGTATGTTTTACATAGTTCTAATTAATATAATATTGTTATACTAACTATGCATTTGTTTATTTTCTAGAACGTTGACACCGCTTGAAACATGGAAAAACTACCGAAATAACAAATCATCCTCACAGAATTAATAATTCTCTCTCTACTTTGAATCAAGGAAAAAGGGTGAAATTCACCCCTCTAGGAAAGTTGACTAAATATTTCTTTATTATATTTTGGGTTAAATTTATCCTCGTTGTTATATTTTGAAATCAAATTTATCACTCTACTTTGAAGAATGGTCTAAATATATTTTTTATCATACTTTGGGATCGACTTTACCTCGATGTCATACTTCAAAGTTAAATTTATTGTCGTTGTTAAAAAAAATCATATACACCTTTTTTTTAATAAAAAAACTCAAATCTATGATAAATGACTTATTTTTTATTTTTTTATATAGAAAGATGAGTTGAATGGATGATCCAGAGTAAAATTGTCTTTTCATCATTCAATAAGCTCACTCTAGAAGCATCCCCTCTTGTTCAAAAAATTTGTAGAAAGATCTGCCATTTTAACAAATAGAAAAATCTTATATTCTCCTCCAACTTTCTTTTACACAATCACAATTGGAAGTAATAGTACAGAGAAAGAAAGGATGATTCAATGCAATTCATTGGTTATGGTTTGTATCGTCTTTCTCTCTATTGAAGGAGTAGCCCTTAAATTGTTCAGGAACCGAGCTATCCACCTCGAATAAATCTGCGAGAGCCACTGCTGAAATCTATCACTATACGGTCAATATATGGGTCAGCAAAGGTCAGTAAAAATTCCAATTTTAGGCCAATTTTTTAACTTCTATATGTAGTACTCTATCATATAAAATTTTTTGGTTTGGTTTATAAAAATTCTGATCATTTCACCAAAAATAATGTTTCACTTGCAGCATGTCCTTTTTTGACATAATCTGCATCTTTGTGAGGATTATAAAGACTCACCTATTGAGTACACAGTGGCTGATAAGCTCTACAAAAAAAAAACTTCTTGAAGAAGCTTTCTTTGCCCCATGAATTTAATTTCTGTTTTTTACGTGACTAAACACCTACCTTAAGAATCATATATTTGATGACTGGATTTGTTTTTTATGTTTGAAATAGTTCTTAATTAAGAATCTTTACAAGTAAAAGGTCTTAGCAAGGATTTCAATAAATGCTTCTCTATTTAGTAACTTCTCCGTCAAAGAATACTTTCAAAATGCATTTGCTTCCGATATTATGTACCAAATATTCTGCTAAAGATGTAGCATAGTATAATGATTCTATTTCTTGACAACTCTATTCTGACTGGAACCTTTTTGGCAGGTGAAAAATTTCCACTTGATTAAGTTCGGGTAGTGAAAATAATGGTCTCATTAATCTATGGAAGATGTTAAATGTAGTTAATTGGTAGGATTTCTATAAGATGTGAAAATGTTAAGGTAACATTAAAACTGAAATGTACCTTTTCTTCTATTATATAGAAACAGGAAGAATGGAATGATCAAGGGTAATATTATAATTAAAGCTAACGTTAATGGCATTTACCCTGCATAGTTGAATAAGAATTATATTTCTACTGTATAGAAATGTGAGCAATGGGACGGCCAAGGGTAGAAAAATCACTTGCGGAATTCAGTATGATTCTATTTACAATTTTCTTCGGTAATTTTTTTCTAAACTAACTACGCTGCTTGAGCTTTCATTTGATAATTGTATAAGTCTCCTTTACTTTGTCTGATGATATATACTTTTATTTGATTGTCACATCTATTGTTACATTTTTATTATAAAAATAAGCAAGATTATTTCAAAAAATATAACTCCAATGCCTCGGAATACGACCAACGATATTGAAAAATTAAATGGTACATAACAACATTGACGACTCTCTCAACCTTCAGAAAATGTAACCGACAGATTCTCGATATTATTATCAGTATGAATTCCGTGTTTCCAAAGCTTTTCATTCTGTTTTCTGATAAGGTTGTCAATTTTTTAATCTCAAATTATTTATGATGTATAACTAATTAATGTTTTTCGGTGTTCTTTGAAGGATTATGAAATCAGTTAATGAGATTACAAATTTTTGTACATTGGCATATATGGTGTTATTATTAATCATTGCTTTAGGGAAGTCAACCAAGTGGCAGATAAGCTAGCTTCCATGAGCCATAACATGAGTTCTGTTAGAGCGTTTACACATCCCAGCTCTATGTGCAAGCTAAGGGGTTGCTCAACATCAATAGATGGCAACTCGCGGCCTTATTCAGAGTTAAGAAAAGAAAATCAGAATTTCTGTTTTGAACCTCCTTGAAGTGAGCCTTGGTTGTCACTGACTGAGTCTACTTTTAGTCCGCCTTCCTCACTTGTAGTAATTTTCCCTGTGGCAATGATACAACAACCAATTATTCTTGTAAAAGAAGTTCCTTTTTTTGGGCTCAAATTTTGAAAGTTGGATATTTTTAATCCTCAAAGGAAGATTTACATTTTGTCTATTGTTTTAACCATTCTGGTGAAATTCCTTGTGTTTCTATTTCTTTATTGTTTGATTACATGAAACTGAATGCTTGTGGTAAGTATGCCAAAAAATGAGAGTGCTTAGCTCAACACAAATCAGCAAAACGACGTCTTAATTAGGTTGGAAAGAGAAGTGGAAGTAGGCGGAGAGAGGTGGTGGTGGGTGGGTTTGGAAATGAAGGGAGGTTGTGGTTTGAAGGTGGTGCAGGTGTGTTTTCAAGTGGTGTCGGTAGGCCTAATGGGGATAATAACCAGGTTATGGAGAAATTTGTTGACAGAGCTATTAATGCAATTATTGTTTTAGCTGTTGTTTTTTTTTGCTATTACTAAGTTGCTCACTATTGATTAGGATTATTGCCAGGTAAGTTACTTATTACTCACTCCATTTCAATCTGTTTGTTTGATTTTGACTTTTGAAGTACAGTTTAGATAAAATGTATCAAAATGCTATTTAATTTTGTAGGCTTAAACATGACACAGAGAAATTTATATAACCAATCATCTCAATAATTTTGATACTTTTTTGTATTTGGGTTTTGTGTTTCTTGAAAAAGTTTCAATCTTTGAGCTTTGAATTAGTATTTGCTTGACCTCTTCTTGTATACTTATTTTTCTTTCTGTGTGGAAGTGGGAAGGTGTTGGTGAGGAGTGAAATCTCACTTTTTATTTTGTGGGACGTTATGAGTGCAGAAATGTTCATTCAGATTTTTATTGCCACTATGAAATGAAAAAGAAAAATGATAAGTAATGTTAATTAAGTATTAATTGTTCTTGGTTCTATTATGAATATGTATTTCTGAATGTCTTGGAACTTATTAAGTAGTTTGCAAAGTACAGAAATATTCTCAGTTGTTTTAATGCTCACTTGTGAAAGAGCTTTCTTTTGATTAACCAAGTCTTGTTTATATGAAGTAAAAACTTGTTTGTGTGTTAGTGGAGGAATCATAATTTTCACTAAGGGGTTAAAGATATAAAAAAGTAAACACACTAAGAAGTCGAAGGAGTTCAACACCTTCTATATATACAAAAAATATAATTTTAATCATGTACAAACAATGTAAGTTCCTCTGTACAACTTTTTATACTCAAATTTGTTAGTGCCTCACCCTTACATAGAATTGAGAAGAAACACTTGGTTGATAATTCGACATTAGAATGTTAACAATTGTGGATATAGCCTGCTCCTTGTGAATTAATTAACTAGTTAATGTTTTTTAATCGAGTGAAACATCATTTGAAAGATGTTGGAGTTCAAAATGGCATCATTATTGGTAAGAAGATTATCAAACCTCTATTCGATTCATTTAATTTTCTCAGTATTTTCATAGTGCAATTTGTAGCAAATACTAGTTATAATTTCATGACCCAAATGTTGAACACTTGTCAAGCCCATTATTATATGTTCATTGTCATTATTCTTTGTTAACAACTTCAATTTTATTGGTTGTCAAATGGGATTTTGTTCAAGGCATTTTTCAGGCTTTCATAAGCCCTGTAGTTTGATGTAATGTAGATTGTTTTCTTCAATTTGTTGTGATTAACAATACACTGGAGCATGCGTTTGAGTGCTCATTAGGTCTCTCTTTCGAAAGAGTGTCTACACACTAAACATGGTTGGCAAATCAGTACTTTGATGTGAAGAAAAGATTATTGATGAACATTTGTGGAATCTAGAATAGGAAAGAAAATGTACCATAAGAAAACTAGTAATTATATTTTAAATGGATAGTTACCAATTTCAAAAAACTGGTAAATATATTTTAAATGAGATAATTTTAATTTTGTATTTGAATAAAATTAGTTTTCAAGTGTGGTTGATATATTTTCGCTTACTATGTGTTCTATAACTCTTGATCTGCTAAGTTATTTGAATTTATGTTGAAATATAGTGGGTGTTTCGTGGAGGTGTGTTGCAAAGTGGTATGAACACCACCATTGTTCCAAATCGATATTTTTGTTATTCCAACTGTTATTTTTGTACTTTTGTTATATTTTCGTGTTTTCGCTGTAATTTAATAATCAGTCATCCTTAGTGTAATTTTGCCAACTAATTGCTCAATAGTATTATTCTTGATGAACTATTCAAACTATTTTTATTTAATTATTCTTGATTAATAACTAAATTAATTTTATTTGCAGGAAAGAAACTTAGGAGGTCGATAACTCAGGTTGAGACATTCAAGGCTACACACACTAGGAAGAAAATCTCTGGAGATGTTCAATGAAGAAGTGCGATAGAGGAGCACAACAATAATGAGAATGATCATGTGGCAAATACACTGTCGCTTGTTAAAGTTTAGTGTTGCATTAGACATCTAAATTATGTATTTTGTGGTGGTTAATTTTAATTATTGAGTGTTTTTGTAACTTTGAACTTGTCTGAAATAGAATTGTATATATAAATTATGACTTCTATGTTTTCTCGCTCAATTTTAAAGTATTTTAAAGTTGATTTTTGGATAGTATTGATTGAAGGATATTTAGTACATGTGTTGTTGTTGTTTGATTGATTGGTGGAAGCTCTTGGAGCTTGATTTACCTATTTAGATTGTATATATTTTATTGAATTGACTTAAAATGACAGGTAGACATCTGTAAAGTTGCCATTTACCACTAGTTTTTTTTTTTGCAGAAAAGAGACCTTGTGAGGTCACTTTTTTGCATTTTCATTTTCCAGAATATTAATAAAAGTGACCTCATGTGGTCTCTATTCAGCAATTTCTTTTTCCAACAATGCAAATAAGAGACCTCAAGAAGTCATTTCATTTTTAAAAAATATTTTTAGTAAAACATTAAGAAATAATAGGGACCTCATGAGGTTACTTTCAATTAAAAAAATAAAAAAAAATATAACCAAATAGCGACCTTATGAGGTCTCCTTCAAATAATAATAATAATAATTAAAAAATAGTTTAGAGACCTCATGAGGTTTCTTTTTAAGAATTTTGAAAAATTACTTAGTGACCTCGTGAGGTCGCTTTCTGGTGGCCTCATGAAGTCTCTCTCAAGAAGCGACCTATGTTTTAGAGACCTACTGTTGAGGTCGCTTTTGAGGTCTCTTTTTACAGTTTTTTTAGGATTGGCATAATGAACTGGAGTCCACACCACCTAGATCTTTATTGTTCCAAACAACAAGCTTCTATCCTTTAACACCATCTCTACCGGGTCGCATCAAAGAAGAGCTCTATCCGAGTTCATTTGCAAGCCCACTATCTAGTCCGACCGAACAACCTGCAAGGGTAAAAAGTTTTTAACCGACAAGAATATTTCATCCAGAAGAAACTTATTAGTACAGACATATGTTTCTAATTAGATGCGTATATATATAAATTGGTTGTATTGAAAGCTATTATGGTGTTCTTCATGCCCGTAAAGTTTAAAGTCATCATGTTATTGGTTTGAGATTATTTAATGCAGATTTTATTTTACTTCATAAATTTTGCATACCCTATCATTTCTATCAAGGATTATATCAAAGGAATGTTGATAGAAAGGTTGCTAAATTTATCGAGGAACTTTTTAAACTTTGCATTTTTCCTTTTTTTTGAACCGTTGAGGAAAAGAGGGGGGAGGGGATTGTGATTGGTGGCATGGAGATAATTTGACATTATTTCATCCTTGAATTTTTACTGATAACCTCACTTTTCCTTAACTCATCATCATTTGACCTCTTTCTCCTCACATTTGTTTGCTCATTATTTTCTATTTCCCTGGGGTCATTATCAAGCTCCATGCCCTTGCCAATAGCTTTTCCACTTTGAGTGACCATAGAATTTTTTATCATACCGCTCAATATCTCTTTATTTTGCCTTTCCATGAGGTGCACCGGTATTTGATTCAATTTTGCCCTCTAATTTTAGGATGGCATTTGAATGAGACTCAATGGTTTGATGTAGCTTGGAGAAATCATTCTTTACCCTCGACTCCAACCAAGATTCTAACCAAAATTTCTTCATTAATGCATCCCTTCTTTTCGTATTGAGGCATTCCTCAATTTTCATTGTTTCGACCTTGATTCCCACATTTCCCTTGAGAGGCAACCTAAAAACTCTTCGGATAATTTGGAAACCATCTCCTCCCATCATTAAGTACCTCTTCTACCACATCTTCACATGCCTTGGTATCTTCTGCATCTATAACACTGACTCTTTCAATGGAGTTTCCCAACATATGTTTAGTAAGAAGTTCAAGGTGTGACATCACCTTAATCATACTTGCAACTCTTTCCTCCTCTTGACATCTTCAATCTTGACACACAAAGGATGAGGAGGGAGTCTTCATTGACACCTTGACATCCTTAATATACCAACCCCTAGCTAAATTATCCATTTGATCTAACATATTTGATGCAACTCCATTCGATGATTTAACAAATGATCCACCAGTTGCATTATCCACTATGGCTTTATTGATTTGATTCAATTCCCTATAGATTATTTGGAGAATCATGTTCTCCAGCATGTCTTGGTTATTCATAAACTTATCCTTAAATCTCCCCCATTCTTCATACCAATGCTTCCCGTGAAATTGACAAAAGTTTATGATTTTATCCCGCAATTGTAATATATTTGAAGGTGGAAAGTATTGATCCAAGAAAGTCTCTATGACCCATGAGGTTATAGACACAAGGGGTAGAGAACGTATACACAAAACCACCTCACCCAATATAGAAAACGGGAAGAGGCGCAACCACATGGAATCTTATGAGATGTGGCAATGTCAAAAGGGGCACATACTTCCACAAAATTCTTCAAGTGAAAGTTTGGATATTCATGAGCTTGACCCCTAAACAAACCCTTCATATGAATCAATTGGAGAATCACTCTTGTGACATAAAATACTCCATTTCCATCGGTAGGGGGAATATGGATTGCACTAGCATGCTCTTTATCGCCAAGATAATCCATAGTTTCAACATGTTCATATGATGGATTGTTGATGATTCCCTTTTGACTCATGGTTATTTGGATGGAATAATAATTGCCAAATCAAAAATCAAAAACAACAAAGAAAGTAAAATATCACACTATAGGTAAACTCAAAGTTACAAATAACACCTCACAAGTGAAAACTAAGTTTCACTCCCTCACAACGGTGCTATTTTGACAATACTCAAAATACTTCATAATAAATTTGTAAGGCGATCGTTGTCAAGTATATTAACCCAACGTAAGTTGGGGTCAAATCCTCGAGAAGTGATGTAATACCCCAAAAATCCAAACCAATGCTAGAGTCATGTTTCAAGCTCATTCATAGTACATTATCATTCTTTGATAGTTTTATGAGTTAGTTTGAGGTATAATAAGGCCCCAAATAACTCTCAGCTATTAGACGAATCAAAATAATTCT
This sequence comes from Capsicum annuum, assembly GCF_002878395.1. Taxonomy (NCBI): domain Eukaryota; kingdom Viridiplantae; phylum Streptophyta; class Magnoliopsida; order Solanales; family Solanaceae; genus Capsicum; species Capsicum annuum. The sequence continues at coordinate 250,880,584 of NC_061111.1, read as the reverse complement.
TACCGATTGAAATTTTTGATAAGAATGTTGCCTTCGTCAACTTCAAGATCATATCTTTTTCTCTACTCAAAAATCTCCTGCTTATGACCCACCAAATGGTAGAAAATTGAACTAGCCTTCCAACGATACCAATTTCTCCTAAATTAGATGCTCGGGGTGAGAAGTTATGACACTTTTAGTGAAAGCAGTAGCTCAATAAGAGCAACACCGCATCGCGGTGACCCCAAAAATGACGTTCGTCCTTTTCTAGTGTGTTACCGTGATTGCCACCATGTCACTCCAAGGGGACATTTTGCAATTATCCTTTTCCAGTGTGTCACCGCGATTGCCACCGCATCATGCCAAAGTACCAGTTTAGGATTGTCATTTTTCAGTGGTGTAACGCGATAGCACCGCATCGTGCTATTGGGTAAAATGGGAATTGTCAGCTTTCTAGTGGCCCGAAGCAATTGCACCATGTCGCGTTAGAGCCAAAATTTGGGATTTCCAATTTCGCGATTTTAATTCCAGAAACTGCTTGATCTTTTCCCATAGCCCTAAATCCATCCAAACACGGGATTTAAGTCCCTAAATACCACTTTTACATCACTTTTAACAATTTTCCCCAAATTGAAATCACTCTCTCTCAAAAGAATAAACCCTAGCCTTCAAAATTCAAGATCAAATCTCAAGAAATTCACCATCAACTCTCACAAATTCATAAACCCAGGTATGTTAAGTGTTCATCCATGGGTTCCTTCCATCCATGGAGTCCAAGTATCCTCTTTTAAATTTAAAGTTGTGGTTCTTACAAGTTATTATGATTTTAAGTTGTGATTTTAACCATGAACCCCCATGAATTGCAATTCTATATCATGTTTACATGAAATTGTTGTTGTTTATCAGACCCCACATGTTCTAATGTTGTTATTCACTGATTTAAATCATGATTAAGTGTTATTGATGTAGAAATCATGCTATTACTCCAAGTCCCATACTACTCCTATGATTAGCTTAAAATATGAATATCAAGTGTTTGAAAAAATGCCTACAAGAATGAATATTTGATAATAGATTTCATGTTATGTCCTCCAAGCTTAAGTACTATTTTACTATGATTACTATTGAGTCCTGGGGATTATGAATATCCAAAAAACTTAGTTGTTTACGTAGTCTTAATATCTTCATAATAGTTTCAGAATATATTATGAGCATTATCAGTTTAGTTAGTCATCAGAACCAGTTAAACTTAGAACAGTTCAACATTCTGAGTCAGTTCAGTTGGGAGTAGGATTTAGCACTAAGCGAGTGTAGGGATGGCGGCTTCCCTGTCAGATAGGCTGAGTCATTAGTAGCAGTCTCTGTACTCTAGAACTAAGTAGCCAGCGTAGAATATGAGGAGTGACCCATCAGTTTAGGCTTGACTACCTCGTAGAGGTCACCCGTCAGTTTAGGCTTGACACCCTTAGTCCTTCGGGATAGTACATCAGTATAGTGGATCCACACAACCAGCGTTAGTACCTGTGGTATGATACTAACACCCTTCCAGCTTGGGTTACAAGTTTGACCCCGATTAGTGAAATTGGGGCATGTAGGTTAGATGATACCTCCCACAGTCTTTATCCAGTATCAGTTCAGTAATTTAGTTTCAGTTGCTTGACCACAAGATGCAGATATCATTGATTTAATTATCATATTTTAGTATTTCAATATTTACAGATTTTATTCAAAACATGTTATATGCTTGGTCTTGCATCCTCAATATTTACAGATTTCACACATTCTTAGTATTTACAAATTTTATGCACTCTATTCAGTACTTCATGTTATATATATTCAGATAATTACTATTCATGTTTATAAAACCATGCATATCAGCCTACCTCATTTAGCATACCAGTACATTCAAAGTACTAATCACATACTCTTTTCTTGTGTTGTGATTATCATATCATAGGTTCGGATGCCCAATTCCTGGATCGCACATAGACTTTCCAGACTATCAACAGTAGCAGTGGTGAGTCCTCATATTTTGAGGACAGATTATTTTTCATTTTTTCAGTTCAGTAGATAGACAAAGTTAGTTGGGGCCTATCCCATTAACTCCCATTCAGTCAGTTTAGAGGCTTTCGAATATTTTAGATAGTTAGTCAGTTCTCAGATTTCAGTTGTCATTGTCAGATATTTTATTAGTATTATCAGTTTTGTTTACAGATTTTATCAGATTTATTACTTAAAACCTTATGATATTCCTCAGTTAAATTCTGCATATGACCTTTTGTTATCAGTTTTACTAAGTGCTCACAGGAGGTACCAGATCATGGGTTAGCTTATAGTTCCTCAGGACTATAAGTATAGTATGAAGCCTAGGGTGTACTCTCGGGGTACTACATACTTGGTATCAGAGCCTAAGGTTTTAAAGTGTCCTAGTAATTATGAATGTCGCATCAAGTAGAGTTTTGTGCATGGGTGTGAAGCGCGTCACACTTATGGGAAAAAGGCTACAAGGCATTTAGGAAAATTTTCCTTTCTTTTAGTGTTCATGTCATGCAACTGAGCATAAGCTCAAATTAAACTCTCTATCTATTCTATTCTTCCTTCTATTTGAAGAACATGCCTCCCAAAAAGACAAACAAAAGAAGAAACGTAGACCGCTCAACACCTCGCCCTTTCAGGAAGATCCCCTAAATGAGCATGTTTTTAATGCCAAGTACAAGGCTCCATTCACTACTTTAGCCCATTTTGTAGTGGCTCAGAATGCTCAGCCAACCGCTGTTCTAGCCAACCCAGTTGCCAATACTACCACAGGTAGAATTCGGGACTTCATCCGAATGAATCCTCCTCTATTTTTGGGATCTAAATTTGAAGAAGATCCGTAGGAATTCTTAGACACGATGTAGAAGGTAACAGATGTTATGGGAGTAACTGCTAGTGAGAGTGCTGAGTTAGCTACCTATCAGTTGCAAGATGTGGCTCATACATTATTTAAATAGTGGAAGGTAGATAGAGACGCAGATACAGGGCCTATAGAATGGGAAGAGTTTGCTACAACTTTCTTAGATAGATTCTTCCCGTTAGAGCTGAGGGAAGCCAAGGTGTTAGAGTTTATTAACTTGAGGCAGGGCAACATGAGTGTGAAGGAGTATTCCCTCAAGTTTACTCAGTTAGCTAGGTATTCTCCTCATGTGGTAGCTGATAGTAAGCCTAGGATGAGTAAGTATGTGACTTGTATATTTGACAGTGTGGTCAAGGAATATAGGACCACAATGCTGATTAAGGAGATGGACTTGTCTAGGTTGATGGTCCATGCTAAATAAGAGCGCCCAAGCACACACGCAAGTGTACGTAGTCTTATAAAGTAGTAAAGTGGCCTTCAAGAAGCCAAGTATCGATCCCACACAGACTTGATTTAACAATGATTCTATTTTAGTTCACAGTTTAGATTCAATTGATGCAAACATAACCAAAAAAAAGAGTTTGTAATTTTGTAAACAAGGAAAAGTAAACAATGCATAAATAAGAGTCTTTGAAATAATCAATAGGAGAAAACCCAGGGGTAAAGCACTTTTTACAATCATACTATGTTATTGAATTTCATTCATTAACTTTCTTATCTTGGTTGTAGATTCATAAGGTCAATGGTAAGATCATGGTTTCCCAACCTCTAATCCTTTATCTAAGTTAAACATTACAACTACATCGTTGAGTGGCGATGTAATAATTCAATTAGGTTATTTAAGCTATCATCCTACGTGTGAATCAAGTATGGTATCTAAGTACATCCTTGTCCTAGATACTTATTCAAATTTCTTATTTCATAAAGAAATACAAACCATACTTTGTTCTTCTCCATGTTCTATCCCCTATTCCCTCTCCCGAGTTTAAAAGGTAGACAATTGATGTATCTAAGGGTCGCGAATCCTCAAAATAGTTAAATCAAAGATGAACACATAACCAATAACGATAAGCAAAATTAATGAACTTAATTCAAAATAATAGTACTTATGTCTTTAGATTTAACCCCGAAAAAGGGCGTTTACTAAAAATATGAATGAACTAAATAAAAATAATAAAAACCTAAAGAAGAAGTTGTAGCAGCCCTTTTCTCTCCAAAATATGCTCAAAGATGTGTAAAAACGTGATACAACATGTATTTATAGTATAGGAGTAAGCCCATTCCGTGTTGGACAAGCAAACCTTCAGCTATTGAGATCGGGACTGGGTAGGGCATCTCATTGGATTCATCCATGCTCCAAGAAAGGTGTATACCTGGCTATAGACCAGCTCCAGCTGGGGTGGCACCTCCAAATCGCCCAGCTTCTCTGGAAATTGCTCTCCGAATTTTGGTTAAGTGTTGAGTCTCCCCTCTTGATCCTTTGTCTTGTAGAGTCTTTTCCATGAATTCCAAGCCTATTTAACATTAAAATATCATCATAGTCAGCTCCAAAATCATCCTAAATCATCAAACCGCATGAATTAAGAAAAAAACACAACACTACATCCATAACGACGAATCAAAACAAGAGCTAAGCTAAGCTAGTTCGCATTGATAGCTGTACACTCATTCAAATTGAAGTTTTCTCACTACCAACACATTATTCCACTCATAATTACACATGAAAATAATTTTGAACACTTTTAATAAATTAGAATACACCGAAATCAACTAGACAAGCACCTAGCTCAAGCTAGTAATGCTAGTTTTCTGGGTTGAAATCTAAATGAATCTTTTAGGTACAAACTTGTTTGAAACTAACTTCCAACATCATAAACACATGATTTAACACTATGATACATATTTATCTCGTTATACACCCATATATCACATGAATAATCCTCAAAACAAGGATAAAAAGGCAAGAATAGTGATAATAGAATGCATAAATACACCTAACATCACTCAACAGATTGAGGAATAGAAGAATAAGGAGAAAGAGAGGAAGAACAAGATGGATAGAATGGGAATTATTGAGATTGCTTTTGAAACTTGGGGGATAGGGTTTTCTATCTTTGAGACAGAGTGATTTATTTTTTGAGAGATGTGAGTAAATAATGAGATAATAGGTCTTTTAGGGGTTTAATATTGTGTATAGACTAATTTGGGGATCTGAGAAATTACCAAATATTCTCTGAAGTTAAATAACGAAACCTGAATAAAAATACCGATTTTACATGCTGGCGTGATGCGGTGAAATCATGCCAGCTCACTAGAACTGGACAATTGGGAACCTGGTCGGTGGCGCGATGTGGTGGAAATCATGTTGCCACCTTGGTTATGAACTGGAATGGCACCGTGATATGGTGGAATCATATTGGTGACTGGAAATTGATAATTCTGAAATTGATCCTTGGCGCAATGTGATAAAGTAGCAGGTGGTATACTGTCTTACTAAAATGGCTCTAACACTTCGCTTGGGTATCAGATTTGGGAAAATTTGGTATCGACAGAATGCTTATTCAATTTCCCATGTGATAAAAAGTCAAAATCCTAAAAATACCACATGGAATAAAAGATATTCTTCTTTGAAGCAAATCTTTGAGGTGCTAGGGACGAATCGAAGCTAGGTATAACTACGGGGTATTATAGACAATTTCGTAGTCTAAGGAACAAAGAAGTTTTCCTAGACAAAGTTCATTGGCGAAATCATTCCGTTGAGGGAGCCACTTGGAAAGAAGAAGCTGATATGTGGACCAAGTACCCTTATCTTTTCTTCGCAAATAGTTGGGGCCTGTCCCATCAACTCTCATTCAGTTAGTTTAGAGGCTTTCAGATATTTCAGACAGTTAGTCAATTCTCAGATTTTAGTTGTCATTGTCAGACATTTTATTAGTATTCTTAGTTTTGTTTACAGATTTTATCAGATTTATTACTTAAAATCTTATGGCATTCCTCAGTTAAATTCTTCATATGACCTTACTTAGTGCTCACAGGAGGTACCAGATCATGGGTTAGCTTATAGTTCCTCAGGACTATAAGTATAGTATGGAGCCCAGGGTGTAATCTCAGGCCGTTACAAGTGAATCTAGTATTCAAGGCCTATGGGTATTGAGAGCAACTAAACAATTACCCGCAATGTAGACAAAAAGTAAAAAATGAATTTAAAAATTATGTGGGGGGAGGGGGGAGTTTATGGTTTGGAAGATTGTTTAAATGACACTACTTGAACTACCAAATTAGAGTATCAAATATAGATAAACTTTCAATAGGAGAAGAGTCGTAGGATTATGTCTTCCTAGGGGCAAATAATGCATGGTTTCATGATAATCAAATATAAAATTTGAGTTAACGACTACATTGGTAGGCCAGGTGAAGGGTTCTTGATGCTAGTTTCTCAACCAAACATCAAGATTTTCACCCATGGACCCTTTTGGATATCTCATGGATGTGGCTAGAAAATCCACCTAATAACTCAATTTGGGCATCCCTATTTCTAGGAAGATATCCAAGACCTAGATAATTCTCCTTCTACCCTTATTTCTAAGATAATGAAAAGGGACTAAGATAACATCAAACCATTGTTTGCTAATACCTTATCACCAATATCTCCCTTTATAGGATGATATAGGATCCAAAAGTATACTCACATCCCTTTTTTAAGGATGATGTGAGATTTTGGGAATTTGGGATTTTCACCCATAAATTCTAACTCACTCAAGAAAGAATTAGTCAAAACCATCCTCATTAACCAAGAATCTACGCTAATAAATCACAACCCACACATATTTGCACCCTATTTCAACATAATACCATGATAAATGGTTAGCTACTCATGAAAATAGGAAGAAAATTACCCAAGTTGACATTCACTTCCTCAATTGAAAATACAATCTAGAGTAATCACGAAATACCAAGCTTAAATTACAACCAAAAGTATCTTTCTTGAAAGATTTAATGCAATGCTCCTCTCATATAAATTGGAAGCTCTCTCTTTCTTCATTCTTTAAAAAAGGTCTTCAAAGATGATTCAAAGTGAAAGGGTTTATGCCTTTTTTTAGAACTTTAGATCATGTATTTCCCCAAATTTGGTACTCAAAATGGTACATGGTGCTTATGACCCCGAAGGACCACAAGCTAACCTATGACTGATATCTGTACACTGCATGAAATACTGTATATAATGTCAAAATATAGGCTGAAAGGCCATAAGGTTCAAAGTTGAATCATAATGTCTGATAAAATATAGTTTGAATAATGTGGTATAATAATACCAAAACAAAACTGAAAATACTAAAGTCTGAATCAAATCTAAAATCTAGTCTGAAAAGCCACTATAACTGAACTGTCTGAAATAAGAAGTTAAAGGAATATGTCTCTAACTTACTCCATCTACTGAAAGCTAAACAAATACTGAAACCTGAAATGATAATGCATCCTCAAATGATGAGGACTCACTACTATTCTATCTACTGAATATTTTAAATCTTACTGCTGCTTTGAAGCTCATGTCTCTGGACCTATGGTAGTAAAACAACATAGCGCGAATACGTCAGTACGACAGAATGTACTAGTATGCAGGTGAGGTAGGCTAAATGCAAAGGGTTTATATGCATGAACAAACACTAACTGACTATCTAACATGAATGTGAGAATACATGCATGGACATGGAACTGTAGCAAAATTCATGATAACATAATTGTTGAGTATGAGTACTGATAACATAATCTACTGATAACTGATATAACTGAATACTGTTACTGAGTGACTGTATTTGACAGTCTAAGTTCTAATGGAACTAGCATAGTTCTATACTGTACTAAGTTAACTATATCTGACAGTCCTGAATCTGAAGAACTACCTAAGTTTTTTTACTGAGAATGGGTGACTATTTTTTATAGTCCTAATTTTGTAACTAAGATTGTGGAAAGTAGTTATCTAACTGACATGCCCCTGATAAGCTATTATACCTAAGTTGGGGTCCAATCTGTAACCCTAATTGGAAGGGTGTCAATACCATGCCACTAGTAAGGACAAGCTGCGAGTGAACCTCATCTAATAGTGTCCCCAAAGAGAATGGTGGGACCCTTATCTGACAGTGTTAATCCACCTCATCAACCCTCATCTGTCAGTGTTGATGTCTTAACCTGCGCTGGCTACATAGTTCTGGAATGCAAGGATTGCTTCTAGAAATCACACCCTTATCTGACAATGTGTGTTTCCATCCTTGGGTTCACTCGGTGCAAATTTCTACTCCCATCTGAATGGACACTGAACATGACTGATTGAACTGAATTGCTGAGTTTACTGGATTCCATTGACTGATGGAATACTGCTGGATTCTATTAATTGACTGAGTTCATGAGATTACTGAGATTTCTTTAGTCGTTAGACTGACTGAACTCTACTGAACATATCTTGATTGAGAGTATCATGAAAACATGACATGGCTCTAAGCACACAGCTAAGTTGTCGGGTACAAGTACCCCCAAGACTCGATAGAAGGAAACTGACGTAACTTGACATTCTTGAACAATGACTATAGTCCACAATTCATCATATAATCATTTGGGAACATTTCATGAGGTGCTTGATTTCCTTAATCTAATACATGGATAAGGGAGCACATAATCATGGCTTGTTCGCATGCTTTTAATATCATGATCATTTCATCAAGCAAGCATAATACATAGTCAATAATATGGTAGTTATGTTGAACATGAGAAAATAGCATACATTTAGCATTTAAACCACAATTGAGTCATTATACATGATTTCTAGTATACTAGGCATTTTATCAAACACCTAGCATGCTCCATTTAGGGCATAGGTATGTTCTTCAATTGATTCCATTACAATTCCACAATTTGACCCTATTGCATAGGCTTTTAACCCTATACTAACATGGTTTCATGAAAACATAGCAAAGATTTAATCTTGGTAGTCATAAGCCCATAACAACATGAACATACTCAATTCACCATATAAATATTATATTCATAGTTTAAAATATGATTCTTGGGCTTTATGAATGAAAGGGATCCATGAATGAACACTGTGCATACCTTAGTTCGTGATTTAGTGAAGATTGACGGTGGAATTTCCTTGAAATTAAATCCACAATTGGAACCCTAATGAGTTCTTTAGAGGATTTTTGAGAAAAGGAGTATGTTTTGGTGTATCTGAGGCTTAATCTTGTGTTTGGGACTTATATAGGGGTGGGAAAATGACCCCTATTCCCTTAAAAATATGGAAATATAATGACTAATGACTGGGCATCGACACTACAGGCGATGCGGTGCATTGACCCATTAATATGATGGTCGATGCATCACGCCATGATCGTGCCAAGCCTTAGTACTTTTGGCTCTGCAACCTGCACAATTATTGACCAACGCGATAGGCTACGCGACATGCTAGATCATGTTAGTTCACTATTTTGCAACTTCAAACATGGCTCAAACGAGTTTTGAAAAATCCAAAACTTATTTGGGAACACTTATTGACCTTCTGGATCATGAATTACTCAAGATATGGACCATTAAAGGATATGGAGGTCGCAAAATGAGATTGCAAACTCTCATAGGTCAAAAATAAACTAAGTCTGAGAAACTTAGCTAAGATTTTCTAAGTATGGGACCCCTTTAGCAAGCACAACTAGACTGAATTAAGCTTAGGATTTTGTGGGGTCTTACAATATCTCCCCTTGAAAACATTCATTCTCGAATGAGACTGTCTGAGAGGGGGAAAAGATAAGCTAAAGTATGTGCAAGACATACACTACGGTAACATGAATTCATGACTGACATGATGAAGAGCTGAATATATATCATACTGAACATGCATAATGAATGCATGACTGAAAATGCAATGATACTTAGTACCAAGTCTCTAATGGGGTTCTGAACATGAAATAGATACCAAGTGGTAACTGAAATCTGATCATGGAACTAAAAAAGCTTAAGAAAAGCTATTACATTGAGCTGAGTCTGAGTTAGCGGGGAAGAGGAGAGAATACTTGGTATGCATATCTGCTTTTGCTTCCTAAGTAGCTCCCTGAACGGAGTAATTCCGCCAAAGAAATTTGACTAGAGTGACTTCTTTGTTCCTCAGTCTACGAGTCTGATAGTCAAGAATTTTGACTGAAATCTCTTCATAAGAGAGGTTATTCTAAACATCAATGCTCTGAATAAGGAATACAACTGATGGGTTACCTATGCACTTCTTGATCAAAGAAACATGGAAGAATAGATGAACTGAAGCTAGATCTAAAGGCAATTAGAGCTCATAAGCAACCTTGCTAAAACGACTTAGAATTCTGAAGAAACCGACATATCAAAAATGAGCTTCCCTTTCTTGCCGAATCTCTTCACTCCCTTCATATGAGAGATTTTAAGATAGATAAAGTCACCAATCTTGAACTCGAGATCTATTTTGCACATATCTATATAGGAATTCTGTCAGCTCTGAGCAGCCCAAAGTCTTTCTCTGACCAACTGGGCTTTCTCTAAGGTATCGAATACCAAGTCAGGCCCTATGACTAAGGCCTCACTAACTTCAAACCAATCTAATGGAGATCTGTATCTCCTACCATAGAGAGCTTCGAATGAAGCCATCTTAATACTGCAATGATAGTTGTTATTGTATGAAAACTTAAGCAAAGGCAAGTGGTCATCCCAACTACCATTGAAATCAATTGCACACGCTCGCAGTATATCTTCTAAGGTCTAAATGGTCTTTTCTGCTTAACCATCCATCTGAAGATGAAAGGTTGTACTGAGCTGAACTTGGGTACCTAGACCCTTTTGAAATTTTTTTCAGAAGTAAGAGGTGAACTGGGTACCTCTATCTAAAATAATGGATAATGAAATACCGTTCAATCTGACCAACTCTCTAATGTAGAGTTTGGTGTAATCCTCAACTGAATAATAGGTATAAACTGGACGAAAATGAGCTGATTTGGTTATTCTATCTACAATGTCCCAAACTGAATCATGCTGATGATGAGTTCGAGGTAAACCCATCACAAAACTGAATCATAATGTCTAATAAAACATAGTATGAATAATGGTATAATAATACTAAAACAAAACTAAAAATACTGAAGTGTAAATCAAATCTGAAATCTAGTCTGAAAAGCCTCTATAACTTAACTATCTGAAATAAGGATTTGAAGGAACATGTCTCCAAATAACTCCGTCTACTGAAAGCTTAACAAATAATGAAAGCTAAAATGATAATGCATCCTTGAATGATAAGGACTCACTAATAGTCAGTCTGCTGAATATCTAAAATCTTAGTGCTACTTTGGAGATCGTGTCTCTAGACCTATGGTAGTAAAATACCATAGCACGAATGCGTCAATACGACTAAATATACTGGTATGCAAGTGAGGTAGGATAAATATAAAGGGTTTACATTCATGAACATACACTAACTAACTGTCTAACATGAACGTGAGTGTACATGCATGAACATGGAACTGTAGCTGAATTCGTGATCACATGATTACTTAGTCTGAGTATTGATAACATGAGATACTGCTAACTGATAGAACTGATAGAACTGAATATTTTTACTAAGCAACTATATCTGATAGTCTAAGTTATGATGCAACTAGCTGAGTTCCGTACTGTACTAAGTTAACTATATCTGGCAGTCCTGAATCTGAAGAACTATCTGAGTTCTTTTATTGAGACTGATTGACTATTTTTGATAGTCCTGATTAAATAACTGAGACTGTGGAAAGTAGTCATCTAACTGACATGCCCTTGATAAGCTATTATAGCTATGTTGGGGTCCAATCAGTAACCCCAATTGAAAGGGTGTCAATACCACGCCACTAGTAAGGACAAGCTATGAGTGACCCTCATCTGACAGTGTCCCTAAAGAGAATGGTGGGACCATCGTCTAACTGTGTTAATCCACCTCATCAACCCTCATCTGTTAGTATTGATGTCTCAGTCTTAGCTGGCTACATAGTTCTGGAATGCAAGGATTGCTTCTAGAAATCACACTGTTATCTGACAATGTTTGTTTCCATCCTTGTGTTCACTCGGTGCTAATTTCTACTCCCATCTGAATGGAGACTGAACATGACTGACTGAACTGAATTACTGAGTTTACTGGATTCCGTTGACTGATGGAATACTACTGGATTCTTTTAATTGACTGAGTTTATGACATTAATGAGATTTTTTGAGTTGTGAGACTAACTGAAGTCTACTAAACATGGCTAGACTGAGAGTATCGTGAAAACACGATATGGCTCTAGTCACACAGCTAAGTTGCCGGGTACAAGTACCCCCAAGACTCGATAGAAGGAAAGTAACGTAACTTGACATTCTTGAACACATGACTAGAGTCCACAATTCATCATATAATCATTTAGGAACATTTCATGAGGTACTTGATTTCCTTAATCTAATACATGGATAAGGGAGCACATAATCATGGCTTGTTCGCATGCTTTTAATATCATGATCATTTCGTCAAGCAAGCATAATACATAATCAATAATATGGTAGTCATATTGATCATGAGCAAATAGCATACATTTAGCATTTAAACCACAATTGAGTCATTATACATTACTTCTAGTATACTAGGCATTTTATCAAACACCTTGCATGCTCCATTTAGGGAATAGGTATTTTCTTCAATTAATTACATTGAAATTCCACAATTTGACTTCATTGCATAGGCTTTCAACCCTATACTAACATGGTTTCATGAAAACATAGCAAAGATTTAATCTTGGTGGTCATACACCCATAAAAACATGAACATATTCAATACACCACATAAATATTATATTCATAGTTTAAAACATGATTCTTAGGCTTCATGGACGAAAGGAATCCATGAATGAACACTGTGCATACTTTAGTTCGTGATTTCGTAAAGATTGACGGTGGAATTTTCTTGCAATTAAATCCCCAATTGGAAACCCTAATGAGTTCTTAAGAGGATTTTTGAGAAAAGGAGTATGTTTTGGTATATCTGAGGCTTAATTTCGTGTTTGGGACTTATATAGGGGTGGGAAAATGACCCCTTTTCCCTTACAAATACGGATATTTAATGACTGAAAACTAGGCATCGATGCTACAAGAGATGCGGCGTGTTGGCCTATCGACGTTATGGCTGACGTGTTGCACCATGATCGTGCCAAGCCTCAGTAATTTTGGCTCTGCAACCTACACAATTATTGACCAACGTAATAGGCGATGCGGTGCGCCAAGATTACGTTGGTTCACTATTTTGGAACTTCGAACATAGCTGAAACGAGTTTTGATAAATCCAAAACTTATTCATGAACACTTATTGACCTTCCCGATCATGAATTACTCAAGATATGAACCATTAAAGGACATGGAGGTCACGAAATGAGATTCCAAACTCTCGTAGGTTAAAAATAAACTAAGTCTAAGAAACTTAGCTAAGATTTTCTAAGTATGGGACCCCTTTAGCAAGCAAAACTGGACTGAATTAAGCTTAGAATTTTGTGGGGTCTTACAGATCAACTGTGGGAAATTACAACTGTGTTCCTGGGTTGAATTGCGCTCACTTGTGGTCTCTAGAGTGGCTCCCACAATTTCAAAAAAAATTCATTACGGTCGCCATCTTTTACTAAGTTGGACTTACTGCGATCACGACCCTCAGACCGCGATTGCGGTAATTGAGGGTCAATTTCTGCTCAGGGGTTTTTCCAACTTTTGCACTACGTCTTTCTTTTTTGATCTCTTTTCAGCTCATTTCACTTCTTTTCTTCCCATTACCTATATACCTAAAAAACATATGAATTAGTGCAGTCTAATGATAAACTCGTCTCATTAACATCTTCAAGACATAGTAGTTTGCACAAATTTAGGTGTCAATGAGTGGTAAATTTACCACTCATCAACTGGCTATGTGGATCCACTAATCTGACGTACTGAAGGACTAGGTTATCAGTCCTCTACTGGTGGGTGCCATCTCACAACCAACAATGGCTACGTTGTTTTGGAACTTAGAGACTGCTATTACAGGTTTCAGTCCTCTACTGGCGGGTGAGTCTTCATCCCTAGGTTCGCTCGATTCTAAATCCTACTCCCAATTGAACTAACATTGGTACTGATTTAAGTTAACTGGACTTGTAACTAACAATTGATAAACATGAAAATTATAAATTGAATATGATGATAAAATTATGATCTAACTAACTTGAAACGTGAAAATTTAAAACATGTGTAAACATACAGGTATCGAGTGTTCATAACCCATCAACAATGAACAACACTTTAGTACAATAACATAATCCCACTCTTATAAATAAATTCATGATTCGTATACCGAAACATAGTATATTTCACAAGGCTGATGAAATCCATGGTTATGAGTATGGAAATATGTTAAACTTATAAGGACAACATGATCACATGATTTATTTCATAAATTGACATGGTATCAACTAACAATGATATGGGTTATTGAGATTATAAATCATGTAGGAGTATAATTCACATGGGAAATCACAATGTCATGGTTTTTATTCAAAACTATTAAGAGCAAATTAAGAAAATTCATACTAAACATTGAAATTTCATGAAAAGAGGGAAAAGGGTTTATACTTGAAAATAAGGGATTTCTTGGAACTCAATAGGTGAAAGGATCCCATTGTTGAATATCCCACATACCTAAGTTGCTTGAATCCTTGAAGAAAACATGGAATTGGGACCTTGAATGGTGAATTCTTAGGAGAAACATCCAATTTTTGTGTTCTTGGGAATGGGGAATGATTTTATGTTGTTTATTGATAAGGAATGGGAAAAATAATGCCCCTCTTAGGTTTTAAAACATCAATTGGGTACTTAGGAAGAGGGGGAAAAGACCAAAACTCATAGCCTCCGTGGCACGAAGGTTATTGTGAAGGCTAGCCGTGGCACGAAGGTTATTGTGAAGGCTAGCCTCCTACCACGACGTGTAATGCGGAAATTAACCTTCATAACACTCTATGTATTACGGAGGTCCAGTCTCTGTGACACGTTAAAATCACAGAATCATTCTGCCTCCGTGGTTGAAAAACACCCCGAACCCCTTCCAAAATTTCTAAAACTCTCCCAGATGACCCTTTTAACATCCCTAAACATATTTCAACTTATAAATAAACATTTTAAACTCAAAAAGGCAAAAAATAAAATATTCAAAATCTTAGGGTCTTAAAAAGGCCATGTCACTTGTACTTAGTGTAAATTAAATGGCTTTGGGACTTCTAAACATTAGACGAATAGCTGAAAACTCGTCTAGAATCTTGCGGGGTATTACAATATCTCCCTCTTGGGATTATTCGTCCTGGAATAAAACTGTCTAAGCTGAGATACTAAGAATACTAAGATCATGTACTGAATACTTATGTCCTGAATCATGATTAAGTAACTGCATTTGAAACATCATGCATGGACTGAACTGAATTCATGAATGCATGCTATGACATGAGGATGGTTAGATAGCTGAGATAGAAAATGGGAGAATCAATTTAAGGGAAACCATTACCTCAAACTGAATCTAAATTCATAAAGAAAAGATGGGGATACTTGGCTCACTTATCTACTTCTGCTTCCCAAGTATCTCCCTCAATGGACTAATTTCTTCATAGAACCTTGACCAAAGGAGCATCTTTATTCCTCAAACTACAGATCTGATAATCAAGGATCTCAATTGGGACTTCTTTATAAGAAAGGCTATCTTTCACCTCCACACTCTCTAAGTGCATGACTTAAGCTGGTCGCTAATACATTTCTTTAGTAAAGAGACATGAAATATGGGATTCACTGATGCTAACTCTACAGGAAAATCCAACTCATAAGTTACCTTTCCTAAATGGCTCAAAATCCTGTATGGGCCAACATAGCTGGGACTAAGCGTCCCTTTCTTGTCAAATCTTTTCACCCCTTTCATGGGTGAAATTTTCAAATAAACCAAGTCACTGACATCAAATACCAAATCTCTTCTTCTTACATCAGCATAGGATTTCTGTCGGCTCTGGGCTATCTATAACCTTTTTTGAATCAATTGAACTTTCTCCATCGTCTCATACACTGAATCTAGCCTTATTAAAGTAGCCTCACCTAATTTAAACCAACAAATAGGAGATCTACACCTCCTTCTATAGAGAGCATCAAATAAATCCATTTGAATACTAGAGTGATAACTGTTGTTGTAAGAAAACTCAATCAAACGTAATTGGTAATCCGAACTACCCTTAAAGTCAATAACATAAGCCCTTAACATATCCTCTATGTTCTGAATGGTCCTCTCATCCTGACCTTCTGTTTGAGGATGAAAAGCTATACTGAGATAAACTTGGGTACTAAGACCATTCTGTAAAGACTTCTAAAAATGGAAGGTAAATTGAGTACCTCTATTTGAAATAATAGTCAACGGAACCCATTTAAACTTTTCCAATTCCCTGCGATATAGTCTAGCATACTCTTTAATTGAATACAAAGTATGAACTGGAAAGAAATGGGATAACTTGGTCATTCTATGTACAATGACCCAATTTAAATCATGCTGACAATGCATACAAGGTAACCCTGTCACAAAATTCATGTTCTCCACTTCCCACTTCCATGTAGGGATGTTGAACTTCTAAAGAGTACCACTTGGCCTTTGGTGTTCAACCTTAACCTGTTGACTATTTGAACACTTAGCCAAAAAATCCATAATATCCTTCTCCATACTATTCCACCAATCGATTTTCTGTGAATCATGGTACATTTTGGTGGCTCTTGGGTGAATAGCATATCACGCACTATGAACCTCTGCTAATATTCGTTGTCTTAAACCATCCATACTCGAACAACATAATCTTCCCTGACAATGAATCACACCATCTCCCTCCTTGAGGGAAAAACCTCAACCTTCTGATGTCGAACTACCTCCTTCAACTTGACCAAGATAGGATCCCTGTCTTGCTTTTCTTTCACTTTATCCACTAATGAGGATTCTGAACCATTCTAAACCCATATACTACCTTCGTCCAAATCAGCTAACTGACGCCT
>NC_061111.1:250844598-250860627 GCF_002878395.1 Capsicum annuum | reverse complement strand
ACGCCTAAACTAGCAAGTTGATGAACCTCGTGGACTAACTCCTTCTTATGCTCCTCAACATATGGACCACTTTTCATAGACAATCTACTAAGGTTATCGGCCACTATATTGGCCTTACTCGGGTGATACAACACACTCATATTGTAGTCTTTTAATAATTCAATACACCTTCTCTAACAAAGATTTAGATCCTTCTAAGTGAACACATACTGTAAACTCTTATGGTTCATAAACACGTCAACATGGAACCATAAAGGTAACGCCTTCAAATATTTAAGGCAAAGACAAGTTCTTCTAACTCAAGGTTATGGGTCGGGTAATTTTTCTCATGGGGTTTAAGTTGTCTAGAGGCATAGGCTATGAACTTACCTCGCTGCATCAATACACAACCAAGACCAACTCTAGAAGCATTGCAATAGACTACAAACCCATCCAAACCCTCTGGTAGAGTCAATATTGGAGTGGAAGTGAGTCGAGTCTTCAACTCTTAGAAACTCTTCTCACAGAAATCTAACCACCAAATTTGGATTTCTTCTGAGTCAGTCCAGACATTACGTGACTAATAAAAGCTACTAATCTCAACCAGAATTCACACTTGCTAAACTTAGCAAATAACTGGTTATCCTTAAGAGTCTATAACACAATCCTTAAATGGTTTGCATGATCACCTTCACTATAAGAATAGATGACGATGTCATCAATGAAGACTATGATGAACTGTCCAAGTACTGCTTGAACGCCCTGTTCTCAAGTCCACAAAATTTGTAGGATCATTCGTTAGTTCAAAATACATAACTAGAAATTCAAAGTTACCATATCGAGTTTTGAAGGCTATCTTCCGGATGTCACATTCTATAACTCTAAGCTGATGATAGCCGGATCTGAGGTCTATCTTAGAGAAATAGCTTATGCCCTAAAGTTGGTCGAACAAGTCATCAATCCTGGGAAGAGGATATTTATTCTTGATTGTGACTTTCTTCAACTAATGGTAATCGATGGGCATTCAGAAAAAACCATCTTTCTTGCGTACGAAGAGAACTGGAGCACCATAGGGAGAAATACTAGCCTGGTGAAACCATTATCTAAGAGATCTTTCAATTGATCCTTCAATTCCTTAAGATCAATTGGAGCCATTCTGCATGGTGGAATTGAGATAGGCTGGGTACTGAGAGGAGATTTATTCTGAAGTCAATTTCCCTCTTGGAAGAAACTTCAGGAAGATCTTTTAAGAACACTCCTGAAAACTCATTAATTATTGGAACTTACTCAAGACTCAGAGTTTCAAAATTTGAGTCCTTGACTCGAATGAGATGGTAAATAAAACCCATGGATATCATCTTTCTTGCCTTAAGATAGGAGACAAATTGACCTTTAGGCAATAAAGTACTACCCCTCTATTCTATGACAGGTTTATTAGGAAACTAAAACTGTATTATTCTATTTCTACAGTCAACAGAGGCATAGAACGAGTGGAGCTAATCCATGCCAAGAATGACATCAAAATCATTTATCTCTAACTCCACAAGGTCAACTGAAGTGATTTTTTAAGACACTGTGATCAGAAAAGTTCTATATATCTATCTGGCTGTAATATAACTATCTATTGGGGTAGACACTAAGAAGGGTTCTGCTAAGATTTCAATACAAATGCCAGAGTGTACTAATATATAAAATTCACAAAAGAAAGTGAAGCTCCCGGGTCTAACAATGCATGGACATGAAAATAGAAGACCTGTAATATACCAATAACCACATCAGGAGAATTTTCCTAATTCTGTCAAGTCTGGAGAGCATAAATTCAGTTCTGACGTTGTCCACTGGTGGCACTAAATTTTTCACCCTGCTGAGTTAGGCAACCTACTAGAGTTGATGAAAAGTTAGACTGACCCTATTGACAAAAATCTTTTTCCTTTGGTCAACCAAAAGGCAATCCCTGATCCTATGACCTGGATTACCATATCTAAATCATGCATTCTTGCCTACTACTCACTCTTACTGATGGTTCCTACCATATCTCCTTCAAAGAAGATTGATACGACCACTATTTATGCTACCTTGGGACTTATAGCCTAGCGCTCTATCCCGATTGTCCAGTCTGAACTTTGGCACTAGCGCACTAGATAAAGCCGGGGCTTGAGATAAGGATTTTTGTCAGAACTAAGAATGATTCCCACCATCAAAACTTTGTTGTGAGAAGTTGAAGCTAGCATTTCTGGCCTTCTTATTCTCTTTTTCCTTTTCTTTGAGGTTTTACTCCTCAATCTGCTGAGCATGGACCATCAATCTAGAATGGTCAATCTATTAACCAACATAGTTATCCTGAACTCCTTAACTATATCCTTCAAAACCCTAGACACAAACTAACTTATTCTGGCCAAAGAATCAACCACCATTGTCGAAGCATACCTCACCAACTGGGTAAACTTGAGTGAGTACTCCTTCATACTTATGTTACCCTACTTCAAATTTATAAAATCGTTTTCCTTGGACTCTCTTAACTTAAGTGGGAAAACCTATCTAAGAAAGTCATAGAAAACTCCTCCCACTCTATAGGCCCTACCTCAACACCTCTGTCCTCCTTCCACTGCTTGAACCAAGTATGAGCCACTCCTTGTAATTAGTAAGCAACTAAATCAGCATTATCACTAGAAGTAACACCCATGTTGTCTGTTACTTTCTGCACACCATCCTGAAACTCCTGCGGATCTTCCTCAGACTTGGATCCAAAAAACAATGGAGGATTCATTTGAGTAAAGTCTCAGATCCTAGCTGCTACCGGGACTACTACTGGATTGGCTGGGCAACAACTTGTTGGTTATTCTTAGCAGCCATAGTTTAGGCCAAAATAGTGAAAACAATCATGAATTCAGCATAGGAAACATGTTTGTTCAGAGGGTCTTCCTGAATAGGTGGTGGTGCGGGATGATCCCTGCTCCTTCTTTTGTTATTTCTTCTGGGAGGCATTTTCTATAAATGGATGAAGTATGAGTTAGAAAAAGGGATTAAATAGAGCCCATGCTTTCACACAACATGAATACTGAAAGAAGGGAACTTGCCTTAAATGTCTAGTAGCCTCTTGCCCTTAAGTGTGGCATACTTCACACCCTGCACAAGACTCTACCCAACATGGATTCTAGCCACCCTAGGATAATGTAAAGCCTTAGGCTCTGATACTAAGCTTTTTCATGAACCGAGGCTACCCCTAGTCGTAACATGGTGCTTAAGGACACAAGTGGACCCAATCTAACCCATGATCTGGTACCTATTGTGAGCACTGAATACAATAATAATAAAAGAATCATCTATGAAAATTAAATTAATAAAAACTCTATCAAGATAAAATAGTAAAACAATACCCAACATGTCTAAAACTGCTAATAAAACTGAAAACAAGTCTAAACATCTGAAAGCCTTTAAAACATGAAAAGTTGATGGGACAAATCCCCATCTAACTCTAGCTGACTGAAATAAAAGAAATACTAAAAATAACTTGTCCTTAATAGATGAGGACTCACCATAACTACTGCTGGGTGGTGCTGAATTGACTAAGTGTATCGGGGAACTGAGTGTCCAAACCTATGTTATAAGACAACATAATGCAAAAGAGAGTATGCGGTCGGTACTTTGAATATACTGTTACATGAGATAGGGACTAACTGAAATACATATGGATACTAAACATGAATACATGAACATGTAAAATTAATGCATTACCATGTAAAGCATGTACTGAAATAATCTATAAAACTGACTGACTGAATAGCTGATAAATTCAGTACTTGGTCATGTAAACCTGAGCTAATGTAATTTGAATACTAGACTAAAACTGTGGGAGTTATCATGTAATTGACATACCCTAATCTGAGTTAATCGGGGTCCATCCTATAGCCCCAGTTGGAAGGGTGTCAGTACCTTACCACTAGTATGAACACTAGCTGTGTGGATTTATTAATCTGATGTCCATAAGGAATAGTGTGTCAGTACTCTACTAGCGAATAACCCCTAAGAGAGTGTCAGTCCTCTACTGGTAGGTGACATCTCACAACCTATGCTAGCTACGTAGTTCTAGAACTTAGGGACTACTACTAAAGGTCTTTGTCCTATACTAGAGGGGGAGCCTTCATCCCTAGGTTCACTCGGTGCTAAATCCTACTCCCAACTGAACTGACACTGGTACTAATTTAAGTTAACTAGACTTGTAGCTGAAAATTGCTCAACATGAATATGATAATATGAATATAATTATAAAATCATGATTTGACTGACTTTAAACTTGAAAATATGAAACATGTGTAAACATATAGGTATTGGGTGTTCATAACGCACCTTCACTGAATAAAGTTTTTGTACATTAAAATCATCCCAATCTTGTAAGAAAATTCATGATTCGTAGACCCAAAACATAGTATATTTCACTAAGATGATGAAACCCATGATTATGAGTACGAAAATATGTAACCTTATGAGGACAACATGCTCACATAGTTTATTTCATTACTTGATAAATTGACATGGTATCAACTGAACATGATATGGATGCCTGAGATGATAATGCATGTAAGAGTATAATTTATATGGGAAAACATAATGTCATGGTTTTTCTTCAAAACTATTAAGACCAAATTGAGAAAATTCATACTAAACATTGAAATTTCATGAAAAGAGGGAAAAGGTTTTATACTTTAAAACAAGGGATTTTTTGGGACTCAATGGGTGGAATTGACCCATTGATGAATATCCCACATACCCGAGTTTCTTGAATCCTTGAATAAAACTTGGAATTGGGACATTGAATGGTGTATTCTTGGGAGAAACTTTCAATTTTTGTGTTATTGGGAATGGGGAATGATTTTATGTTGTTAACTGATGAGGAATGGGGAAAATAAATCCCCTCTTAGGTTTTAAAACATTAACTGGGTACCTAGGGAGAGGGGGAAAAGACCAAAATACCCCTTTGAACCTTAAATGAAAAGCAAGATCTCACAGCCTCCGTGACATGACGTGTATAGTGAGGACTAACCTCCATGACATGCCGTATATCACAGAGAACCAATCTCCGTGACACGTTAAAATAGCAGAGGTATTCTGCCTCGTGATCCAAAAATACCCTGAACCCCTTATGAAAATTTCAAAATTCTCCCGGATGACCTTTTAACATCGCTGAACATATTTCAACTCATAAATCAATGTTTTAAACTTGGGAAGGCCCAAATTAAAATGTTTAAAATCTCGGGGTCTTAAAAAGGCCATGTCACTTGTACTTAGTGAAAATTAAATGGCTTTGGTACTTCTAAACATTGGACAAATAACTGGAAACTAATCTAAAATCTTCCAGGGTATTATAATTAGTCAACCCAAATGACATAACCAAGAACTCATAATGGCCATACCAAGTTCAAAAAGCAGTATTAGGGATGTCAGTCTCCCTTATCTTCAAATGATGACAACTTGAATGAAGATTAATCTTAGAGAAGCATCTAGCACGCTGAAGCTGGTCAGAGAGATCATCAATCTTCGAAAGAGGGTACTTATTCTTCACTGTAACCTTATTCAACTACTGATGATCTATACACATCCGAAGAGACCCATCTTTATTACTCATGAAAAGCATAGGAGCACCCCATGGAGAAATGCTAAGGCGAATAAAACCCTTATCAAGGAAATACTTTAACTTTTCTTTCAGCTCCTTCAACTCAACCGAAGCCATTTTATATGGAGTAATAGAGATAGGACACGTATTTGATAGAAGATTAATCCCAAATTCTATTTCCCTATTAGGAGAAATGCCAGGAAGATCCTTAGGAAACTCATTGATAACAGGGATAGAATTAAAAGAAGGGCCCTCAAAACTAGAATCCTTAACCTAAACCAGGTGATACAGACACCCCTTAGATAACAACTTTCAAGCTCTAAGATAAGAGATAACCCTCCCATTAGGCACTAAGAAACTCTTCTCCTATTCAATTAATGGTTCATTACGGAATTAGAAACTAAATTTTTGGGTCTGACAATCCAAAGAAGCATAGCATGAATAAATCCAGTCCATCCCCAAGATCACATCGAAATTTGCCATATCAAGCTCTACCAAATCCACCAAGGTCTCCTTATGAAGTATAGACGCCACACAACCCCTATAGATCTTTCTAGCAACTATAGAATCACCCACTAGAGTAGACACAAAAAAAGGGTCAGAAATACTTTTGGGACCAAAATCAAAATGCCCAACCACATAAGGGTTTGCATAAAAAAGGGTAGACCCTAGATCAAGCAAACAATACATATCTTGAGAGAAAATCTATAACATACCGTTAACGACATCAGGAGATGCCTCAGATTCCTGATGGGTAGCAAGAGCATAAAGATGACTTCGACTAGTGTTGGTCCTAGATACAGCACCATTTGGTGTAAGAGCTGAATAAGTGGCGACCAGAACCTTATTATCCCTATTGGCTAACTTAGCTGCGGGACAGTCTCGCTGCATGTGACCAAGCTAACCACAATTAAAGTACTGATTTCTCCCCTTATCTTAATAACCTCGGTAAAGCTGACCTTAAAATTCACAAGGGAGATATGTGGGGATGACTAAGCTCCTCTAGCCTAAGACTGGGCACCCTATACCTTAGGACCACTACTAGTTTGAAAAAGAGAATCACCGAATGGCTTTGGATAAGGAGCACTAGCCAAAGAATATGAACCAGAATTTTCCCAAGTCTTCTTCTCGCTCCACTGTCAACCATTCTTCCCACTAGCTTGTTGACCTACACCTTGCCCTGAATACTTGAACTTCTTATTCTGCCTCTTTCCATATACGTTTGTCTCTTCTTTTCATCCTCTACCTACTCTATATAAACCATAACCCTGGAGATATCTATGTCATTATTCAACATCGTAACCTTACACTCCCATACGAAGTCACGCAACAAACCCAAAGCAAACTTCCTTATTCTAGCACCAACTTTGAAGCATAACGAGACAGCTGATGGAACTTCAGATCATATTCCTTCATACCCATCCTACCTTGTCTCAAGTTTACAAACTCTTCATCCTTGGCCTATCTCAATTCTAGAGGAAAGAAACGATCAAGAAAAACACCAAAAAATTACTCCCACATTGCCTGCTCCACATCATCGCCCCTTAACTGCTCCCGCTCCTCATAGCATTAATAAGCAACAAACTCCACACCCTCTATATTTGTAGCATACATCACTTTAAATATTTTCTCCATATCATTAATGAATCCTTGCAGATCCTCCTCAAACTTAAAGATTGTAAAGGTTGGGGGATCTAACCTCATAAATTGACCAACTCGAGTAACTTCAAATGAAACCACAACAGAACTAAAGGACCAAACTGATGAGACTAAGACGCTACCAATTAGGTAAGAAGATTAATCGACCGATGGAACTCCGCATTAGAGATATACCTTTGAGGTGACTGAACATGAGTGTCACCAGCCAAGGAAGGACAAGTAGGGGCCAGTGGTGTAGACACCTAATTTTGTCCCTCCAGAAGTTGGATTTTATCCATTTTTAGCTCACTTTACCATTCACCCTCACCCATGTGATTATACCCCCACAAAAATACAAAAATAACAACTCTTAACAAAATTCCTGACAAATTTTATCTTGTTTTAATCATCCATAACCCCCAACCCTCACATACCCCTACCCCTACGCCATTCTCATGTATATTCCTTTTTTCTTAACAAATTGGCAAAAAGACAAAAAAAAAGAAATATACACTCACACTATATTTATTGGAAACTTAAAAAAAGAAAGGGAAAATTATTTCATAGACCCCATCGAATATTTACATCACTCACACCTATACCCTATCTTCCACTATAATAGAGAGAGAATTATATACGCATACTCACAGATAGATAGCATCAATGACATACACACACCTCTATTCTTCCTTTTTATTACACCATCATAATTCACACACTCCTCACAACCACACAGCTACACACACAAATATAGAGATCATACACATAGGACCTCACAAGAAATTCTGATATATGATACACTGGTCACACACACACAATCATCTTCACACAACCTCATACATGGATCAATATACAGAGAGAAAAGACAGATTTGGAAAAAAAGAAGGGATATGGGTTTATTTCTTCTTCACCTTCATTCATGCACATAGTAACAAAAATGACAGGGAGAAATCGAGAGACGAGAAAGATAGAGAACAAGAGATTCAAGTGAGGGAGAGATCATAAGTTCAGTGAGAGAGGGAGTAGGGTGATGGTGAGCTGAAATCAATCAGAGAGAGAAAGATATTGCAACTAAGATAAAAAAGAGGGAGGCAGATTGAAATATCAGAAAGAACAGGGAGGAAAAGGCATCGGGTTTGACTATTTTGGTGAATTTCTTATTGGAAAACATTGCAGAAACAAAAACGTGACCCACTCTCCGATTTTCTTCACTACCAGAGCTCGTCGGAGCTTCGACGAAGTCACAACAACAAACTGACTTTCTCTCATCCTTATTTTCCAACCCAAACATTTCGTTTCTTTCTTTTTTCCATTAAAACCCATCAGAAAACGATGAGACGGAATCATGCGTAAGGAAATGGGTTCGGGCCTTCTCTATTTTTTCATGATTTTATCGGAGTTGGATATATCAAAGTTAGACTGGATTCATCATCGAGGTTCAT
The DNA here is from genome assembly GCF_002878395.1 of Capsicum annuum. Classification (NCBI taxonomy): domain Eukaryota; kingdom Viridiplantae; phylum Streptophyta; class Magnoliopsida; order Solanales; family Solanaceae; genus Capsicum; species Capsicum annuum. The sequence goes on along the minus strand of NC_061111.1, from coordinate 250,851,957 downwards.
TCGATGTTTTTGGGTGCAGACTCTCTTTATTCGAATAACATTGAGTCTGAAATCTTCAAATTGAGGTCCAATTCTACTCCTTCACTCTTTTTATTTCATTGTTGGTAATATTTGGTGTATTGGATTGTATCTCGTGTGTTGTTTGATCTTGATTGGTGATGAATTGCTACTTTGATATTGATTTGTTACTTAATTTTGTTGAAAAAGTGATTGTAGATTGTTGAAATAGTGATCGTGAATTTTGGAAATTTGGCGTTAAAATGGAATTAAGGGTGGGAATTAAAAATTTTCTAAAGTGAATTTGGATTAATTTTGATTTATTGACATCGTCAATCGTGATGTGTCGTCGAGGGGGTAAGCAAACAGTAGGCTCGGGTAGACAAATTTAGCATTGGTGGATTGTTAGAATGTTTGGAATATTTGTTGAATGTTTTATTTATCGTATTTAAAAAGTGTATTCATTTAGTCAGGGAATGCCCTAAGGTTATTTGTATTTACTCATCGGAGAATGCTCCGAAGAATTTTGTACGCGGAGGATGTTTGTGATCAAGTCCCAACGCATCTGGTAGAGCATAGTTTAGGACTAGTGTAGGTTTATTTTATTATTTTCTATTTTGATTTGTAATAAATTGGACTGAACATTATTATCTTGGTTTTGGACTGTTGTTTGATGTGTTTGTTGTTTGTTTATGTGTTTTGTGTGGTTTATACGTTCTTAGTGTCAAAATCAGCCGACACGCTCCACAAAGAGACCGTGGTCAAACTATGGGACCGAGGGGTGCCTAACACCTTCCCCTCGGTCAACAGAATTCCTTAGTCAGAATCTCGATTCGCAAACCAGTTTTATAGAATCAAATCATTTTGAAAAGGATCTTTCAAAGGTGACTTGGCACACCCGATTATGTCAAGTGGCGACTCTGAATAAAAAATATAAATAGTCCTTTTCGAAATAAATTTTCAATCTTTTTGTTACTTTAATAATAAAAACCCTTTCGAACATAAAATCAATCATTTATCTTTTTGGTTAAAAAAGGGGTGTGACTGCTCTGGCGACTCTGCTGGGGAATTTTCAAAATTCGAGCTTATTTTGAAGTTGTATCGGCTTAGTTTGGTACTATAGGTGTATAGACACTTCGTTTGTGTTATTGTTTATCATTGACGAGTGCCTACGTGCTCTTTGTTTTTTTGTTTTTATCTTATGTTTTACCGCTTTATATCTAGCATCATGTGCATAACCCGAGTCATTCTTTCTTCAACATGTCCGTAGTACACATGTGTATACGAACTCTAGTTGAGTTACCCTGATTTTAGGAGGGGGATCCATTGGGCTGTATGGAGTAGGTGGAAACCTGTCACAGCTACTATCGACCATACGCTCCCCCGAACAGCCTTGTTTGTGAACCCCAACGTATGTCAGCCTTTAGGTCATGCTTATGTACATTATATTGAGATCTAGTGGGGCCTATTTGGTCCTTTGTAGGAGACTCACCTCTAAAGCATCCCTACGTGCTAAATGTTGCATCTCTGAGGGTAATGTGGTCATTTAATAAACTGATTTGGGAAAAACATGTGCTAGAATTGAAGAAAGTGTGTTGGCAAGGAAAAATCAAAAAGAAAAAGAAAAGTGAGTCGAAGAGAAAAAAAAAGATAGCTTCGTAGTTTTTAGAGTTCTTTATGACTTTTGATTTTTTTCACAATCCAAAAATTCAAAAAGATTTTTTTTATCTTTCGCGCTCATTTTCTCAAAAACATCAAAAAGATTTTCCTTTGTCTTCTTTAGTAACCATTAACAATTCAAAAAGTCCAAAAAGATTTTTTTATAGGAGTTTTTTATAAATGGAAAATTCAAAAAAGGGTAGGAGTTTTGTACATTTCATATAACGAAAATACCAAAAAAAAATCATAGCTATTGGTGTTAGTTTTACGGGAAGTGTCAAATTGGAAAAAAAAGATTTTATTTTCATCATTAAAGTTGCATCTCTTATGTCAAGGGTCAGTCATTTATTTAATTCTTAATTGTCCTATCTGGACGAATTACGCACCCCTGATTCTCCTCTCTCGGGAGTGAGATACGTAGGCAGCCTCTTGTGGGTTCGGGGACTTATTTCAAAAAAATCCAAAAAAAATATTTTCTTCACTCTTCCTTTAAAGTAGGTATTTCATATACGTCTTTAAAAGAAAACGACAAAATATTTTTCCTTTAATAGGTTCAAATTTCATTTTCGTATGAAATTCAAATTCAAAACCCAAAAAGATTTTCTTTGGTAATCATAGATTTCATTTTGTATAGGGATGTTAAAGCTGAAAAATTCAACACAGATTTTCGTCATTTGTTACTTTCTTTTCTTCTTAAAGTTCCAAGAAAAAGAAAGAATATGGAAAAAGAGTTTAATTGGCCATTTTTCCAAGACTTCACGAACTATACACATCTGATTCTTCACTTTTGGGGTGAGATACATAGGCGCCCTTTATAGTTCGGTGATCTTTTATAAAAAAAAAAAGAGTTTTGAAAAAAGGGTGTTGAACTCTAATGCATTTGGTGTTTCTATTGTTCAGTTAGTTTTAGGTGGTTGGTTTGTGGCATTTTAGCTAGTCCTCCATCGCACCAAGTCGAAGAGAAAGTTATGGCCGACAGGAGTATCAAAGTTGTGGTCACTAATCATATAGGGAGTTCGGGAAATGAGAATCTAGGAGCTAATGAAGAGATTCAAAAATTAAGGCAGCAAATGATAGAAATGCATCGAGCTTGGGCTAATGGGTTGTCACCTCCTCCATTTCCCGCTGATAATTTGGAATATCTTTCTAGCTTACCTCCAGTGCCACATACCTCCAGTGTCACATACACAATTTCCTATTATTGTTGACACACCACAACATGTATCAGGATCTACTTCGGGGCAGCAATATCCAAACATTTTCAATATTCATTTCATCACTTCTCAACATAAAACTACCACATACTTTTCTCCACCTGTTGTTTATGCTTTTGCAGTGCCACCCTCGTCTGAAGCTTCTGCTTTTAATGTCAATCCAACAGTTGTGATTCCTCACTCTACAAGTGTCCTTGCATTAAATATTTCTAGTGATTAGCATTATACTCCCGAGCCCATATTTAAGTCGATTGGTCCTTACAGCGACACTCAATTGCCTGGAGCTCCTCTTAACAATGAGAATCCTTTTATGATAGAAGAACAAGAGGAAATGACCAAAAAATTGAAAAGTTTGGAACTGACTATGAAAAACTTGCAAGGACTTGGGAGGGGGTACAAAAGTATCTCATATAAAGATCTGTGCATGTTTCCAAATGTTTATCTTCCTCTTGGTTTTAAAATGCCAAAGTTTGAGAAGTATGATGGACATAGCGATCCTGTAGCATATTTGAGATGCTATTTCAACCAACTAAGGGACACTGGGGGGAAGGAAGAATTACTCATGGCATATTTCGGTGAGAGTCTTTCAGGTCTAGCTTCAGAATGGTTTGTTGACCAAGACATCGACAAGTGAAATAGTTGGGATGACCTGGCTAATGAATTCGTGCAACAATTCCAATACAATATGGAGTTGATTCCTAATGATAAATCCCTAAATAATATGAAAAAAAGAGTACTGAAACTTTCAGAGAGTATGCGATTAGATGGCATGAACAAGATGCTAGGGTAAAACCGCCAATGAAAGAAAGTAAGATAGTGAAGGTGTTTATTCAAGCGTAGGATGAAACATATTATAAACACTTGTTACTTGCATTAGGAAAGCCATTAATTGAGGTCCTCAAAATGGGGGAGATAATAGAGGATGGAATTAAGACAGGTCACATTTGTGAATTTTGCAACATTAAAAGCGACTACTTAAGTAATTCAAAAGCATTCGGGAAGTGATGGAGGGAAGAAGTATGAGGAAGATACATCTGCCATTGTAGTTAGACAATAGGGACGAACAAGAGGACCACACCATCGTTACCCACAAGCTCAAACCTAAGTTTATGCCCAAGCTCCACAGAATCATTCCCAAAATCCATTATTCTCTATTCCTCCACTTTCATATTTAGTACATAATGCACAACCACATATTCAACCATCGTCTTACCCACAATGGCACACGCCAACTCCTAAGATTCATCCTCCAACTCCACAAACATACCAAAGCACTTCTAGGCCTGATTTTTTATTTAAGCCAAACAATGAAATAAGGTAGAAGCCAAGGGATAGTTTCACACCAATTGAAGATTCGTATGCCAATTTATTCCAGAGATTGGTACAGTGAGGGATAATCACTCCTCTGGTACAGTGAGGGATAATCACTCCTCTTCTTGGGTATACTCCTGACCCGCATTCAAGAAGTTTTGATCCTAATGTACAATGTGCATTTCATTCTGATGTTCAGGGTCACAGTATTAAAGATTATCGTGCTTTGAAAAGAGAAATAGAAAAGATGATTTAAGATAATTCAATTATGGTGCAGAACATTGACAGTGAGGAAAGCTCTAGTCATGATGATATGCAAACCAGTGGCTAAGATGTCAAGCTGAACAATTGAGAAGTTATCCCTCTCCCTAATAGGAATAGGTCTAGTAGTTTATTTTGTCTTATTTTTTGTTATCTGAATTATTTCAGGGTTGTAGTTTGGGATCTATCTTGTTTGTTCCCTTTGTCATTATGTTTAAACCCTTCTATCTTAATTAAATAGAGTGTCCCTGTTTCCTTTGTCTTTTAAATATGTGTTGTTTGTTTGTTTTCTTTCATAGTACATTTTATGTTGATTCTAGTGATATGACATTCTAGCAGAATTTTCAATCAGATCTTAAAATCCAGTTTAAGTATGAACATTTATTTAGAGGGTTAAGGTTATGAAAGGAAGTATCTGAGAAAATAGGTAGAGTGCTGAGACATTTGGTGACTATTTTGAAGCCTTTTTTCAAAATTAAGGCAACTATGTTGAGAATCACAAGAATAACTTGGTCATCAATTGAAAAACATAGCTCAATTAGGCCAAATAGCAGATGTGTGATCCCTATATCAAGAGGAACAAAACAAAAATCGAATTCACAAAATCAGGAGTCATTCAATGTGAGGGATGTAAAACAAATGTGGAGTTATATGCTTGATAAGTATAGAAGAAGAGGTGACACACATGCTCGGGGTAAGTTAGTGTTGTAAAACTTTTCATAAGTGATGTTGATCATGCACTTTCACATTGCATGCTATGTACTAATATTTTCAAGGATTGATATGATGAAGGCATTTTATTCTGCTATCCAAACATTGTGTCATCCTTTGTTTACCCCATTTAAGCTTTAGTGTTATTTTCTTTCATACCCCTCTTTTGGAATCAAGATAGAGTCAACAAATCTCAAAAGAAAAGTTTTGAACAAAACAATAGAGTCAGGAAAATTTCAAAAAAAAAGAAAAGAATATGTCCAAAAAGAAAGAAAAGAGAAGAGTGTCAAGAAAAATAGAGTCAGAAAAAGTTTCAAAGAAAAAAAGAGTCAATAAAAGGGGAAAAAAGTCAGAATCAATAAAAATAACAAGCTACCAGAACTACGGGTGACCTGATTCTCCTCTCTCGGGAGTGAGATACGTAGGCTACCCTACTTTGGTCTTGGTCCAACCAAATAAACAATTTAGAATTGCAAAGTCAAAAAAACGGGGCATGAGTTAATCCACATTGTTTGAGTTGATTCCAAAGTCAAAAGAAACTGAGGCATGAGCTAATCCTTATTGTTTGAGTCGATTCCAAAGTTTTAAGTCCTACCCACTTCAAGTGTCATTTCAAGTGTCGTTTAAGCCTCATGTCACCCTTTCTTTCTAACCTTATCCAAAAGCCAAGTTACAACCAAAGAAGACCTTCAGATCAATCTTTGAGAATGTTAAGTCTAAGAGTGCAATGGATATGGTGACATATTTTGGGTACTACTTGTCTTCCTCAGCATAAAAAATTAAGAGAGAAACAAAAATGAGAGATCCTTATTGGTGAAAACCCTCACGGGCACCGTAAGGTGATGGTAAGTTGAGAGAAATAAAAATAAGAGAGCCTTATTGGTGAAAACCCTCACGGTCACCATGAGGCGATGGTGAACTGAGAGTTTCATTACTAAAAACCCTTATAGACACCATAGAAAAATGGTGAACTGAGAGAGGCTTGTTGGAAAAAACCTTCAAGAAGTCACTAGCCGAATGAAGTCTCCGAATGCAATTGGCCCAGGGAAGTAACTCAGTTTCAGGGCCATTAACTCAAGAACAATTGGTAGAAAGTTTGGATGGAAAGATCAGAAAGCTTAATCCAAAATGCATGGCATAATCATGAGAGTTGACTGTCATTTTTAGATTAACTTTTCATTCATTGTTTCAAATAGGGACATTCATTGTCTTTTCTTTCTTATCTTTTTATTTTATTTTATTTTTATTGAGTTATTTATCCAAATATAAAAAAAATCATTGTCATTTTTCTCGTATCTTTGAGTCAAGTCCATGACAACAAGTGAGAAAAGATTTCAAAATTGGCTACTAGCTTCTTCAATTCACAAAGCAAGACAAAACCAACAGATGAAAGAGACATGATTGTGAGTCGAATAAGACATGCAAAAAGTTTTATCAACAGACAAGCTTGGGAACTCATGGAAATACCAAGGTTTAAACGGTTTATCTGAAAAGCATGGCAAAGCAGAGATACTTTGTTTATTTTAGAGTCACTCTTAATAATCTGAGTTTGGGTCAATGACGCGACAAAGCAGGGGCAAGTGCCAGCAATCTGAAACAAAATGAAGGGAATGAACATTGGAGCAGGTGTCGAGACAGCCAAGTTCCGCAAGCCACCACTAAGTTTTTAACTGACAAATTTTGTTTGTTGAAACAGGGGCAAATTCGCTCTACTTAATTCAGCTACCACTGGAAAAGCAAATTTGTGGGAATTTACTTTTTGTTTAGGACCCTCCTGGAAAATGAGAATTTACTTTTTGTTTAGGACCCTCCTGGAAAATGAGAATTTACTTTATGTTCAGGACCCTCCTGGAAAATAGGAATTTACTTTCTATTCAGGACTCTCATGGAAAATGGGAACTTACTTTCTGTTCAGGACCCTCCTGGAAAATGGGAATTTACTTTATGTTCAGGACCCTCCTAGAAAATGGGAATTTACTTTCTATTCAGGACCCTCCTAGAAAATGAGAATTTACTTTATGTTCAGGACCCTCCTGGAAAATGGGAATTTACTTTCTGTTCAGGACCCTCCTGGAAAATGGGAATTTACTTTCTGTTCAGAACTCTCCTGAAAAATGGGAACTTACTTTCTGTTCAGGACCCTCCTGGAAAATAAAAACTTACTTTCTGTTCAAGACCCTCCTGGAAAATGGGAATTTACTTTCTG
>NC_061111.1:250842716-250844498 GCF_002878395.1 Capsicum annuum | reverse complement strand
AATTTACTTTCTGTTCAGGACCCTCCTGGAAAATGGGAATTTACTTTCTGTTCAGGACTCTCCTGAAAAATGGGAACTTACTTTCTGTTCAGGACCCTCCTGGAAAATAAAAACTTACTTTCTGTTCAAGACCCTCCTGGAAAATGGGAATTTACTTTCTGTTCAGGACCCTCCTGGAAAATAGGAATTTACTTTCTGTTCAGGACCCTTCTAGAAAATGAGAATTTACTTTCAGTCAGGACCCTCCTGAAAAATGGGAATTTACTTTATGTTCAGGACCCTCCAGGAAAATGGAAATTTACTTTATGTTCAGGACCATCTTGGAAAATGGAACCATGCTTTCAAAAATGAAATCCTTATTTATCATAATCTTTGTTTTGGTAATTTAAGTGGTATTTGTAAAGAGAAACACTTCCTTGTTTGGTAATTCAAGCAACATTTGTAAAGAGATGCACTTCCTTGCCTGGATAATTCAAGAAACATTGGTAAGGAAATGCACTTCTATGTATGGTAATTCAAGTGGTATTTGTAAAAAGATGCACTTCTTTGTGTGGAAAATTCAAACAACATTTGTAGGGAGATGGACTTCCTTGTTTCGTAATTCAAGCAACATTTGTAAGGAGATGCACTTTATTGTCTAGGTAATTCAAGAAACATTGGTAAGGAGACGCACTTCCTTGTTTTGTAATTCAAGCGGCATTTGTAAGGAGACGAACTTCCTTGGGTGGGTAACTCAAGCAACATTTGTAAGGAGAAGCACTTCCTTGTTTTGGTAATTCAAGCGGAATTGGTAAGGAGAAGCACTTTCTTGTTTTTGTAATTCAAGCGGCATTGGTAAGGAGACACACTTCCTTTCTTGGGTAATTCAAGAGGTATTTGTAAGAAGACGCACTTCCTTATTTGGGTAATTCAAGCATTTGTAAGGAGACACATTTCTCTGGATAGTTCAAGTGGCATTTGTTGGGAGAAGCACTTCCTTGTCAGTTTTCATTTGTCAGGAACCCTCCTGAAGAACACGGCGAATGCATGAAAGTCAAGCAATAAGGTAAGAATTTGAAAGTCAAGCAACAATGTGAAGAAAGTGAAAGTCAACAAATTGATGAAATTGCAAGTCAGGAGCCCGCCTGAAGAATAGGGTGATGAAACTCAAGTCAAGGGTCCAAAAGAAGTTACATAGATAGGATTTTTGTAATTTCATTCATGTTTTAACTTGTAATTTTCATTTCTGATGTATTAACAGAGCCATGGATCGGAACCTAGACGGGACCTCACTTGACTCTCTAACTCGATATAGTCCATCTCTTTCCAACCCTCTGATATACCTGTCACTTGATTCCCTCATAACTAGGGATGAGTATGATATCCAAAATCTCCAAATTGGTTGTCCTTCTTCCTTCTGTTTCTTTTCTTGAATAATGGTCGGGTCAAAATTCTGTCTCTTTGTCTGAAAACACTACGTGTTTACATTCAAAGGGGGCATGCTATAGACACCTAATTTTGTCGCTCCCAAAGATGAATTTTATCCATTTTTAGCTCATTTTACCACGCACCCTCACCCATGTGATTATACCCCCACAACAATACAAAAATAACATCCCTTAACAAAATTCCTAACAAATTTTATCTTTTTTTAATCATCTATAACCCCCAACCCTCACAGACCCCTACCCGTACGTTATTCTCACGTATATTCCTTTTTTCTTAACAAATTGGCAAAAAGACAAAAAAAAAAGAAATATACACTCACATTATACTCACTGGAAACTTAAAAGAAGAAAGGGA
>NC_061111.1:250798131-250839716 GCF_002878395.1 Capsicum annuum | reverse complement strand
ATATACACTCACATTATACTCACTGGAAACTTAAAAGAAGAAAGGGAAAATTATTTCACAGACCCCACAGAATATTTTCATCACTCATACCTATACCCTATCTTCCACTATAATAGAGAGAGAAGAGACTCCATCTTTTTGGAATAGGAGTGAGAATTATATACACACACTCACTGATAGAGGGCATCAATCACATACACACACTTTCATTCTTATTTTTCATCACACCATCACAATTCAGACACTCCTCACAACCTCAGAGCAATACACACTAATATAGTGACCATATACACAGGACCTCACAGGAAATTCTAATAGACAATACACTATCACACACACATGATCATTTTCATTCAACCTTATACACGAATCAATATATAGAGAGGACAGACAGATTTAGAAAAAAGGGAGGGGATCTAGGTTTCTTTCTTCTTCACCTTCATTCACGCACACAGTAACACCAATCATAGGGAGAAATTAAGAGACAAGGGAGATAGAGAACAAGATATTCGAGTGAGGGAGAGATCATGAGATCGGAGAGAGAGGAAGAAGGGCGATGGTGAGCTAAAATCAATCGGAGAGAGAGAGATTGCAATTGAGATTAAAGAGAGGGAGGCAGATTGAAATATCATAAGGAACGGGGAGAGAAAAGGCATCGGGTTTGACTATTTTCGATAAATTTTTTGCCAAAAAATGTTGTAGTAATAAAAACGTGACCTACTCCCCGATTTTCATCTCTACCAGAGCTCGCCGGAGCTCCACTGAAGTCACAACAACAAACCGACTTTCTCCCGTCCTTATTTTCTGAACCAAACATCCCATTCCTTCCCTTTTCCATTAAAACCCATCAGAAAATGATGAGACGAAACCATGCGTAAGGAAATGGGTTCGGGCCTTCTCTATTTTTTTTGTGATTTTATCGGAGTCGGATATATCAAAGTTGGACTGGATTCATCATCAAGGTTCATTTGAGGTTTCCGTGTGTGTACTCTCTTTATTCAAATAACATTGAGTTCAAATCTTGAAATTGAGGTCCAATTCTACTCCTTCACTCTTTGTATTTCATTGTTGATGATATTTGGTGCATTGGATTGTATCTCGTGTGTTATTTGATCTAGATTGGTGATGAATTGCTACTTTGATATTGATTTGTTACTTAATTTGTTGAAAAAGTGATTGTGGATTGTATAAATAGTGATCATGAATTTTGGAAATTTGGTGTTAAAATGGAATTGGGGTGGGAATTGAAAAATTACTAAAGTGAATTTGGATTAATTTTGATTCATTGTTGTTTTGATTTATTGACGTCTTCGATCATAATGTATCGTCGAGCGGGTAGGCAAACAGTAGGCTCGGGTAGACAAATTTAGCATTGGTGGATTGTTGGAATGTTTGGAATATTTGTTGAATGTTTTGTTTACCATATTTGAAAAGTGTATTCATTTAGTCGGAGAATGACCTAAGGTTGTTTGTATTTACTCATCGAGGAATGCACCGAAGAATTTTGTATGCAGAGGATGTTCGTGATCAAGGCCCGAGGCATCGGGTAGAGCATAGTTTAGGACTAGTGTAGGTTAGTGTAGGTTTATTTTAGTATTTTCTATTTTGGTTTATAATAAAATGGACTGAACATTATTATCTTGGTTTTGGACTGTTGTTTGATGTGTTTGATGTTTGTTTATGTGTTTTGTGTGGTTTATATGTTCTTTGTGTCAAAATTAGCCGATACACTCCACCAAGCGACCGTGGTCAAACCATGGGACCGAGGGGTGCCTAACACCTTTCCCTCGGTCAACAGAATTTCTTAGTCAGAATCTCTATTCGCAAACCAGTTTTAAAGAGTCAAATTATTTTGAAAAAGATCTTTCAAAGGTGACTTGGCACACCTAATTATGTCAAGTGGCGACACTGAATAAAAATGTAAACAGTCCTTTTCGGAACAAATTTTCAATCATTTTGTCACTTTAATAATAAAAACCCTTTCGAACTTAAAATCAACCATTTATCTTTTTGGTTAAAAAGGGGTGTGACAAGTGGAACTCTGTGTGGGGTAGTACAATTAGGAGCAGGGACCTAGACCGCGTCTGTATTCCATTAAAAGGTCAAATTACATCTGCATTAGCATCAGGTAGGACAAAAGGTCTGACAGAGTTCCTATGAACATTGGATCTTTGGGGATGTGTGATCTGAAACATTAGCAAACCAGTAGTTGGGGAAATTCATGACACAAGACTCTATAACCCAAAATAGTACACAAGAATTGAAAGCGTTTCTAAATGCCTTGTATCCTCCCCCTTATAAGTGTGGCGTGATACACACCCATTAAAGGGATTCTACTCGACACGACATTGTGGACACCCAAAGGCCCTAAACCTATGCTCTGATACCTAGCTTGTCATGACCTGACCCACAGCTTAGTATTGACGAGTATCTCAAGCCCACCACAATCCCGAGACCACCCCATTAGCCTAGACAACTAGAACACAATATGATAAAATAGCGGAAGCATCCAAAGTATAAGAATAAGACTGTTAATGAAACTCAAATGGAACTAAGAGTTCAAAACAACGACGAACCATCAATCTGTCAACAAATCCTCTAAAAAATTAAATATCATATTAGGTCGGGACATGCCCCCAACCATGACTTAAAAGGGAATCCGAAATATAAAAAATGATAGGATTTAGATAATCATTAACAAAGAAGTGAAATGTTTTGCCTTCTGGAAGATGGACGCTTACCACTTCAAAGCAAACTAATTGACGAACCAGAATCACCTAACTCTACACAAGGTAACCAAAGAACCCCTAGGAAATGATATAACATTCGGGGATGGTTAGTAGAGTGAGGGATAGCATGTAACTCAGGGAAGGGCTAAAATAATGCCAAGTACAAATCAGTCCAAAAACCATATGTACACATTCATACATATATATAAGATGTCAGGATAGGGAACAATTTTTAAGCATGAATTTTAAAATCTTTAAATTGGACTGTGTAGCTCTAACCGTCCTAATGGAACCCACGGGCTATATGGGTTCAATTCCCCCTGCTGAAAGAGTCTCAACGCGTGTTAGCTACATGAACCAAAAAAAAATTAAGGAAGGGCTAAGCCACCGAGGCTCCAACCATTTCTATGCATATATATATAGTGTGTGTGTGTATGCTAACTATGCACACGATCACCAAGACCCCCATGCTGGCAAACATGATTTTCAGTAGCACCCCCCGAGGACCTCCCTCCACCTTCCATAGTGGCCGCGCAACCCCCTTTAAGCCTAAATTAAAACCATTTACACATTACCATCCATTCACCAATGAGTCTTTTAATTAGGTATTTATCGTTGGTATCATCATACCAAATAAAGTTAAGCTTTCAAGCCAAATTCCATTATGTCATACCAAACCAATTAGTCAAATTGACTCTAAAGTTCCAATTTAGAAACCAATACGTGGCCACCAAGGCCTTCAAAAACCCTTTTTTTTATCCATTTAGACATTAATACAATGCAATAGTTTGGAAATGTAAGAAAACCACGTAATTGTCCATATTTCAAAATCAATTATGCAAGAGGATTGAAGTTAACACCAATTCCAAACCCAAAACCATAATTTTTAGGGGAATCCATGACCCCCCATCCCATCACCATGTCCATACATCCAATTAATTCAAAAAACGCAAGTTAAAGCATGAATAACTATTCCAAAACCATAGGAAAACCAACCAAGTAAGAACCATTAAAAACCCTTAACCCATCATTCAAAATCCATAATTAAAATTACAAGAATAATGATTAAACACATGTTTTTACACAAAAATCAACTTAGGGAAGAGATACATGCCCGAAAATACCAAGAATTTAGAGAAGAAACCACAAAAACATTGGATAACTTTATTGGTTAGACTATAATAGGTACTACACGACTCGTATAAAGTGACTACGACTTGTCACCTGAGTCATAGTGTGGACAGTGATCTAAAGCACAACGAAAATTTAGAGTCCAGAACCTGGGTGTCACAACTCGACCCTGGGCCTAGTCGTGATGGGTATCTCAAGCCCATCAAGGATTGAAGACCACCTCTTTAGCCTATCCAACCAGAACACAATATAATAACAACAAAAGATAACCAAACAAATAAGAAAGATAGATAAGATAACCAAAAAAGGAGACTAGGATTCCAAAACATTAACCATTCCCACACTTTGTCTATAAAAGCCTCTAAACCAAAATACCAAGTTAGGTCAAGTTATTCCCCCCACCGTGGACAAAAATGAAATCCAAAATATGAAAATAAACCAATGGGATTTTGATATTCATAAGGAAAGCAATTAAATGTCCAGCTTTCTAGAAGATGAAGGATCACCACTTCAACGCAGACCAACCAACGAACCAGAATCCACCTAATGCTGCACAGGGGTAAAAGAGGTATCTTTGGACCCTATATTATAAAACAATATAGCATCCTAGGATGGTTAGCGGGGTGAACTCTAGCATGTAACTTAGGATAAGGGATAAGATAATGTCATTTTCCAAAAAAAAACCTCAATGTACATGTTCACATACATGCACGTATATATATATATATAAGATTCCAGGATAGGGTACAAGGTTTAAGCATGAGATTTAAAATCATTAACCTGGACTATGTAGCTCTAACTATCTTAAGGTCACCCATGGGCTATATGGGTTTATCTCCCCCTGTTGAAAGGGTCCTAGCGCGTGTTATCCGCACTAATAAGGAAAATCTGAGGAACGTCCAAAGACACCAAGGCTCTAACTATTCAAAAATATATTTGTATAAAGTGTGAACTATGCGCACGGCCACCAAGGCTCCCACACCGACAAACGTGGTTTCTATTATCGATCCCCCCGGCACATCTACCTTTCACTGCGAGCTACACAACCCCCTTTAAGCCCAATTAAAATATTTGCACATAACTCATCCATTTAACCAAGGAGTCATCCATTAAGGCATTTACTGAATGGTATCATCATACCAATAAATTATGCTTACAAGATTATGCCAAAACAAACCAATTGGCCATAAGACTCCATAGTTTCAATTTAAGATCAAACCATGGACACCAAGGCCTTTCAAAACCATTTAAGAATCCACCTGACGTTGCACATGCAATTGTCCATATTTCAAAACCAATTATGCAAGTGGGTTAAGGTTAATACCAATTCCAAATCAAAAACCAAAATTTTGGGGAATGCCTCAACCCCCTTCCCATCCGTCATACCTATGCATAATTTTAGTTCAAAGACCAGGAAATAAAGATGAATAACAATTCCAAAACCATAGGAAAACCAACCAAGTAGTAATCATACAAAACCCTCAACCCATCATTTAAAACCCAGTAATTAAATTCACATAAAACTTAATTAAAAAAATATAAAAACCAAGTTAAGGAAGAGATACATGCCTAAAAATATTAAGAATGTGGAGAAGACAACATAATTTGAACCCTATGTGCTCAATCCTTAAAAACCCTAGCCTTGCTCTTGATTGGGGAATTTGAGAGAGAAGAGAGTGTTTATGTTATGTTAATTAGTAGAAATAAGGCTAAAGGAAAGGTTTTAAGTTGTGGAAAGCAATAGGATGGATGGAAAAGACCACAATACCCTTAATAAAATTGTGCAAGAAATATAACTCCCAGTTGTTATAGGTCTCGTAACGACTCGCGGTCACTAGTCATGAGTCGCCACTATGACTCGTAGTCTAGGCAGTACCCAGGACCACCTCCACTAGTTTGGACACGAGTCACACCCTATGACTCGTGATGAGTGATAACGACTTATTACGTGAGTCATTGCTTGGGCTGTGAGATCAACACACATAGAATTTTCCAAAGGACAAAATTAGGGTGTTACATTACCCCCTCCTCCCAGGATCATCTATTTGCAAATGAGGAGTTAGGAAATCTTTTGGAATGAATACAAGACATAAAAAACCACAAAACCATAGACAAAATACAAAAAGAGATACGAGAAAAAGAAAAAAACCCATACCTCAAACACTTTCATCCAATCCAGGGAACAAGAATGGATATTGGGACTTTATGCCCTCTCCGACTTCCTAATTAGCTTCATCCACCTTTTGATTCCTCCAAAGGACTTTAATAAAAGCCACATCCTAAGTCCTCAATCTACAAACTTGGCTATCTAATATCTCAACTGAGACTTCCTCTTAAGGCAAGGAATCTGAAATACTTACATCCTCCACCAAACAATTAAAGAAGGATCACCCACACACTTCTTCAATATCGACACATAAAAGATGAGATGAATAGAACCCAAACTCAAAGGCAAATCCAACTTGTACGCAACATTTCCAACTCTACTAAAAATTTGATATGGACCAACATAATGGGGACTGAGCTTTCACTTCTTCCTAAACTACATCACTCTCTTTATAGGAGAGACTTTCATGAACACCCAATCACCTAAATCAAACTCCAACTCCTTTCGTCTCACATCCATATAAGACGTTTGGCGACTTTAGGATGTATTAAGTCTGTCCCTAATAACCTTCACCTTTTTCATGGTTTGGTAAACCAAGTCTGGACAAAACAACCTAGCCTCACCAACCTCAAACCACCTAATAGGAGACCTAAGACTCCTACCATAAAAATCCTAGAAAGGAGCCATTTAAATACTTGAGTAATAATTATTATTAAATGCAAACTCAATGAGAGGTAAGTGATGAACCTAACTACCTCTAAAATCAATCACATAGGATCTTAGCATGTCCTTCACGATCTGAATAGTCCATTCCGTTTGTCCATCTATCTGAGGGTGGAAAGTGGCGTTAAGGCTCACCTTAGTCCTTAAACCTTTTTAAAATAAACACTAAAAGTCAAAAGAGGATTGTATACTTCGATCAGAAATGATGGACACCAGCGCACCATGCAACCTAGCTATCTCCTCAATGAATAACTTAGCATAATCCTCTCTAGAGTAGCTAGTCCTCACAAGCAACAAATAAGAAGACTTAGTCATCCTATCCACAATGACCCAAATCAAATCAAATTGATTTTGAGACCGCAAAAAACTTATAATGAAATCCATATTAATCATCTCCCACTTCTAGATAGGCAACTCTATCATTTAAGACATACCATCAGGCCTCAAGTGTTCTACATTCACTTACTGACAGACCTACACAGACACAAAATTCACCACATCTCTTTTCATATTTTTCCACCACTAGATCTCCTTTAAGTCATGGTACATCACAATCAAACCTAGAAATAGTGTACCTCATCTCATGAGCCTCTGTCAAGATCCTTTCTCTAGCTCATCAACATCAGGAATGCATAATCTGCCTTGGTACCTCAAGATACCATCCCCCCAATATCAAATGCCATAACTTTTGTTGACCCACAATATTCTTAATTTGTATAAGAATATGGTCAAAAGCCTGTTTCTCCTTCACCTTAGCACCAAGAGATGATTTAACCACTTCTTGAACAATTACTCCCCTATCCTCTAAGACCAAAATATGAACTCCTTGATTATCCAGTCGATGAATATCCTTCACCAATCCTCTCTTCTTCTCATCCACCTGAGATAAAAATCCTATGGACAACCTTCTAAGGGCATCAACAACCACATTAGCTTTACCTGGATGGTATTGAAGACTCATGTCATAATCCTTAAGTAATTCAAGTTATCGCCTCTACTGAAGAATCAACTCCTTCTAGGTAAATACATACTGCAAGATCTTATGATTGGAATAAATTCCCATATGCACCCACACAAATAATGGTGCCAAATCTTAAAAGCAAAAACCATAGTCGTTATTTCTAAGTCATGAGTCAGATATTTCTTTTCATGAACATTAAGCTGCCTAGAATCAAAGGCCATAACCCTACCATGTTGTATCAAGACACAGCCCAATCCCATGAGGGATATATCACAATACACCATAAATTTATCAATACCCTCGGATAGGGTCAGAACTGGTGCAAAGGTTAAATTATCCTTTAACTTATCAAAACCACCCTCACAATAATTAGACCACAAGACCTTTTTCTAGGTCAACTTTATCAATGAAGCAACAATATATGAAAAGCTCTCTACAACCTCCTATAATACCAAGCCAAGCCCAAGAAGCTCCTAATATCGGTCGGATTTGTGGGTCTAGGGCATCTCTTAAGAGCTTTAACTTTTAGTAGATTTACCTTGATCCCCTCACTATAAAAACATGCCCAAGAAAAGTTATAACATTCAGCTAAAACTTATACTTAGAAAATTTAGCATACAACTTCTTATCTTTAACAGCCTACAACACAATTTAGAGGTGATTGACATGATCCTTGTCACTCTTAGAATACACCAAGATATAATCAATAAAGACAATAATAATAAGTCCAAAAATTATCTAAACACCTGACTCATAAGATCCATAAAGGTATTCAGAGCATTATTCAACCTAAATAACATAACCAAGAACTCATAATGGCCACACCTAGTTTGAAAAGTAGTCTTAGGGATATCAGTCTCCCTAATCTTTAACTGATGATAACCCAAGTGAAGATCAATCTTAGAGTAGCATCTAGCACCTTAAAGCTAGTTAAAGAGATCATCAATCCTAGGAAGAGGTTACTTATTCTTCATGGTAACCTTATTCAACTGATGATAGTCTATACATATTTGAAGAGACCCATCTTTCTTATGTAAAAAAAGAATTGGATCACCCCATGGAGAAAGACTAGGGCAAATGAAACCCTTATCAAGGAAATCCTTTAACTACTCCTTCAGCTCTTTCAACTAAGTCAAAGCCACTCTATTGAGAGTAATAGATATAGGATGGGTATCCGATAGAAAATCAATCCCAACATCTATTTCACTATCAAAAGAAATGCCAAGAAGATCCTCAAGAAACACTTTAAGAAATTTGTTCACCATAAGAATAGATTACAAATAGGGACCCCTCTGAATTAGAATCCTTAACCCAAACCAAATAATATAGACATCCTTTATAGATGAATTATTGGTCTCTAAGATAAGAGATAAACCTCCTTTTAGGCTCTAAGAAATTTCTCTCCCTTTTAATTACCGATTCATTAAGAAATTAAAAGTTAACCCTTTGAGTCCTATAAGCTAGAAAAGCATAGAATGAATGTAGAAAATCCATCCTCAGACATGGTGGGTAGCTAGAGCATAGAGATAATTTTAGCAAGTGTTGGTACCAGAAGTAGTACTCTTTAGTGTAGGAGCCGAAGGTGCGGCGACCGGGACCTTGTTAGCCAGTGGATACCTTAGCTGCGGAATAATTCCTCTATATATGTCCAAGATAAGCAAAATTAAAGCACAAGTTCCTCACCTCATCACAATAACCACGGTGAAACTATCCATAAAATCTGCAAGAAAGATAAGATGGGGCTGACTGAGCTCCACTAGCCTGAGACTAGGCACCCTGTGACTTAGGACCACTACTATCCTGAAATCGGCTATCACTCAAAGGCTTATGATAAGGAGCACTAGCCAACGAAAAGGAATTTGAACTTCTCCAATTTTTCTTCTTAGTCCACTGCCCACCATCTCTTCCACGATTCTATTTATTTTGTGCCCTGATCTGAATATTTGAACTTCTTATTATGCCTCTCCCCTATCTCTACCTATTTTTTTATTCTCAACCTACTGCACATAAATAACAAGTATGGAGATGTTTATATCATTGTTCAACATTGCAGCCTTACATTCTAGTACCAAATCACAAAACAAACAAGAAGCAAACTTTCTCATTCTATACTAGACACAAACTCTGGAGCATAATGACATAACTGATGAAATTTCAGGGCATACTCATTCACACACATCCTACCTTGCTTCAAGTTTATAAACTCTTTAGCCTTGGCCTTCCCCAACTCCTGAGGAAAGAAATGATCAAGAAAGGCACCAGAAAACTCCTTCCATAATAATGGCTTAGAATTATTACCCCTCAACTACACCCACTCCTCATACCACTAATATGACATATCTTTTAACTAATATGTAGCAAACTACATATCTTATATATCAGTAGCATGCATCACTCTGAAAATCTTCTTCATCTCATCAATAAACCCTTGAGGATCCTCCTCAAACATAGAACTTAAAAAGGTTGGAGGATTCAACCTCACGAACTTACTAACTTGAGTAACCTCAGATGAAACCATAATAGAACCAATAGGATCAGACTGATAAGACTGAGAGGCCACCAGCTGAGCAAGCATATGAATAGACCAATGGAACTCTGCATTAGAGTTGTCTCCTTAAGGAGGCTAATCATGAGTATAACCAGCCTGAGAAACTCGAGGAGGACTAATGGGGACCATTGGAACTCCACGTGGGGCAGTATAATCTAGAGTAGGGACCCTAGACCAAGTTTGCACTCTATAAGCAGATTGAGTTGCATTCATATCATTCTCAGGCAGGAAAGAGGTTCCAAAGGAGTTTCTATGAGAATTATATCTTCAAGAAGGCATGATTTGAAATGCGAGTAAGTTAAATATTACAGGAATTTCAATACACCAGACTCTGTAGCCCAAAATAGAACACAAGAAAGAGAAATATTCCTAAATGCCTCATAGCATCTCTCTTATAAGTATGGTGCACTACACACCCATAAAAGGGACTCTAATCAACATAACTTTATGGCTACCCAACGACCCTAAACCTATGCTCTAATACCAAGCTTGTCATGACCTGACCTTGGGCCTAGTCGTGACGGGTATCTTAAGCCCATCGAGGGTCGAATATCTCAAGTGTCCTAGGGTGTCTATGAAGTCATGTCTAGGAGAGTTTTGCGTAATAATATAGAGATGTTTGTACTTTTTTTCAAAAGGTTATAAGGTATTTAAGAAATGTTTTCCTTCTTTTATATCTCAAATCATGCGATAGAGATACTCTTTAAGAAAAACTTATATAGATTCTAATATTGCTCATTCCTACTGACTATGCCTAATTTTTGAGAAAATAGAATCAATCAAGCTTAAATTCCTGCTAAAAGAGTTTTCTCAAACAATCCCCATAGATAGTTATGAGATTGCATGTGGGCTTAAAAGGATCCCATCAGTGCCTTTGATTTCCAAAGTTGAAAGAGTTCATTCTTATTTATGAAAATTTTTCATTGATCCATAGTCAAATATGCCCTCAAATCCCTTCTCATAATCCTATGGCAGCATGACCTAGAGTTAAAAGCATGAGCCTTGTAGTATAGTAACAGTGAAGTGGGGATAGTGTTTATCCGAATCTAGTAGATTATGTATCCATGGGTCCAGAAAGGTGTTGTCTAGATTGTATAATAGCACTTTGAGAGAGCTTTACCAGTTAAAGAGGACTTAGAGTGTGTTAATTCTTTAGTCAGTATAGAGATTAGGCAGTGATCAGAAAGATAAACAAGCTTGTTAAGGTTGAGTATGTTCATAAAATTTTGTGCGGTTTGGTGTTTCATGATTCTTATCTAGTAATAACAAGTAGGTATTAGTGTATCATAAGTTCTATTGCTATCCATATTAAGTGTCAAAATCTAAGATTGAATTATTGACGATCAAGCTAATAGAAAGAAAAGTTTTGAATTCTAGAAGGAAAAAGTGTGAACTCAGGGTATGGCGACAATTAAGAAGGTTTGAAGTAATAAGTTCTTAAGTTATTGTGGATACTATTGAGTCTATAGATAGTTAAGAGTTGTATCTCAGAAGAAATTACTAGCAGTGGGTTTTACACTTTTAGGTATAGTCTTCAGGAAGAGTGAGTATTTATGTATATCGTTATATCCCAAACTCTAGAGTAGAGTGATTACAGTTTGGAATTTAGTTTAGGGTTTATTAAAGGGTCCACATAATTAGAATGATAGATTTAATCTAAGGGAAAGATGATAGAATAAGGAACCAAGTCAGGTTTTTAAGTTCTAGTAGAATACTAGTGAGTACTAGAACAACACTAGGGGAGGAAGATACTTAGCCCATTCTTATCTCACAACAAATTTTGTATTTTGATCATTATGACACTCAAGTTATGCCTTACAAGTCTTCTCTATGATCTTAGCCCATATTCATGCACTTTATACAGACTCTTATCCCCTCCCAGTTCTAGTATAAGGAGCGACAGTTCACACGAAAGTACAACTCATATTCCATGAATTTATGAATTATAATCTCAATTCATGCAGCTTATGACTCATGTACTCATATTTTACAATATGCTCAGTGTAGGTACTCGTGATACACCTTTAGTGACTAGTGATATAACACTATGTTATGTATGCTCTCAGATTATATCTCTTTAAACGAATTTATTCCAATTACATTTTACTCTTTAGTCCTCAGTTAAACATCGAATTCATGAAAATTCTTAAGTCAAGATTTCACAGTATCCCTCTTATATCAGACCCTTATGTTCTAGTTCTGTAGTGACCTTTCTTATTCTTTGATGGTGATATTGTTGGTAGTTGAGTGACAGGATTGAATGATTTATTGATATACCTACAGATAATGGCTTATGATGTTTAGTAAGGTTTATTGATTAAGGTGGCAAGAAGAAGTGTATCTTTAAGGGTGATAGCTCCAAGTGAATATAAAATGAAATATTTTCGTGGTTAAGACAAGTGTAGTCCTTTATGTGGTGGAGCCTTGTATCTCTGAGTTAAGATTTGATAGAGTGAGGGCATAAAATTAGGAAACACATAGCTTTTGGTATCATATGTAGTGTACCCATAATAAAGTTAGAAGTTTTATCTAGCTAAGTGTGGTATTCCGTAAGAAAGAATCATGGTTGAGAAATGTTGTGAGGTTAGAAGTTTGCAGTTCTTTTTAGTAAAATCATAGTATTCCCACCCTTACTTTCCTGCTAAAATACTTTTGTTTCATGATAGGTAGATTCAGACTAGAGGTGTCTCATGTTCAGCTCTAAGTCATTCCTATTCTATGATCTTAGACTAGTAGATTTGGATGCTCAAACCATGTTATAATCCTAATTCAGATATCTCACTCAGATCATGCCTAAAATTCTTTGCTCAGATCATGACCAAAATTCTCATTCAAATCATGCCCAAAATTCTTTGCTCCCTAATTTTATTAGAACTTCTGACAAGGAGTGTTGAAGGTAACAAATATTCCTTACCCAGAAACTCTTAGAAATTTCATGTCATTAGATATCACTTTATAGTTCTAAATATTCATCCGTTCCAGGAATACTTCAGTTGAGTTATAAACTTTTAGTATGAGTCAATCCATATAGCAAGCAATGCAATTTAGAAATCAGACAAATAAGCTCCTATAGTTTCCCATTTTTTCATCTAGTCTTACTATCTGAATTTTTATGAATGTGCCTATTCCATGAGGTTATTTATTTTTCATTCATTCTATGTGCAAACTTATTGAGTCCCTACTACAAGTCTAAATCAGTCCCAACCATAAAAAATTCCAAGATTTAGAAATTGATATCATGTTAGTTATCCAACTTCATAATTCATTCAGACAGTACTAGTGAGTTCCCAAATTTTCAAAATAGTCAAAGTTTTATTTGGAAATTTAGCCATAAGTTCCATCTTCAGCTCTTATAATTCTATGTCAGGGATTACAACTCTTATCCTATCCTTTCAGCCAAGTCAGTCTTTATTTGAGGACGAATGATCCCAAGGGGGAGATATTGTAACACCCCAAAAATCAAAGCCAATATTAGAACCATGCTTGAAGTTCATGGAAAATCAAACATCATATTTTTTTAGTTTTATAAGTGATTTATACAAATAGTAAGGCCTCAAATAACTCCTAGATTATAGACAAGTCAAAATATCCCTTAATTAAATTCTTATGAAGAATATAACTATAGTTAGTTTCAAATGCGAATAACTTTTGGATTACTAAGAATTTTTTATCTCAAGATCCATAAATAGATAGATAATTGAATTAGATTTCCATCGCCACCAGTTTTTCCGTAATTTGATATCGGAGTAGAACATTATGGCCAAATTACTAAAGCACTGTCAAATATGCCAGTGACAATAACTCATTGTTAGACCTAATGAATCATCAAGAGGAGTCATTTCCATGGTAGTGGGGGTAAATTTAGTTTCTTTGACCACGACTCAAGCAACGACTCATGGCCAGACCTAATGAGTCATTGCCTAAGTTGTCGGGACTGCTTCTAAAGTTCTTTAGACGGTTTTTGAATGGGATTTTGGTCCTTTTCCACTCTTTTAACCCCAAAACTATGTATTTTAAGCTATCCTAAGGCTGAATATAAATCCTAAAAAACTCCTAATCCCGCATTCTCAACACAACACACGAAGTACTCAGAGACATATGCGATTTTCTCTTCTCCAAAGCAAGAAATTAGGGTTCTTCATCTCCAAGTTCAAATCCTCAAAACTTTAGTTCAAGAATCAAAAGTAATCAAGCATGTGGGTATTCAATGAGTATATCCTTTCATACTTATGCTCAAATTATGATTTTGTTAATGAATTCTATGATTCTCATAAACTAGGGCTCTTATCCAATTATTACTCCAAGCTTATATTCAATCCTCCATGATATATTTGTCACTCATAAGCATGTTTTAATGATTATTCATGGTTTCTTAGGATCATATTATATCATTCACGCTAATCTCAAAGACATGAATGATTTACATAACATTAGTGAAGATTTCAAGCATATGATCAAGCTATATAAGATGTATTAGTTTTCAAGACTATTAAGCATTATTTATCATGATGTTGTGGATTTCAGCCCATATTAGTTGACATACCTATTTTTCCATGAAAATTAGTATTTTCACAGACTTAGAATTACGGACCCTCGATATGTTGGTAAATTCATGATTTTGGACTTGTGCAATGAAATTTCTCTTTTTCCCTTTTCAAAATATTAAATATTCATCATTAGTTGCATTCTTCAAAGATGGTGGGTTATGAACACCCAATGACCTAGGATATCATATACTGTCAGTCAAGTACTTCATCCTTCAATTTTCATGATTTAGAATTATTTCAGACAAAGAATCTATTTTTTAACCTCAAGATTTCAGTATCATTGAGCTATTCAGTATATCAGTTTATATCTTATTGGGAGTATTGCTTAGCACTAAGTGAATGCGGGGGTAAAGTATCACTCGACAGTTAGGATTGAGACCTTTGGTAGAAGTCCCTAAGTTTCAGAACTATGGTGCAACCATAGGTTATAAGGGGTCACCCGCCAGTTGAAGACTGATACCCTAGTTCTTTTGGACATCAGTTTAGTGGTACCACGTCAACTCAGCCTTTATACCATGGCAAGGTATATGGACCCTTTTTGATAGGGCTTATACATCGAACTCCATGTTTAGCTCACATGGTTATATGTCGGTTAATAGTTTCTCCCACATCCCAAATCAGATATTGCATGACTTTGTAATTAGTTAATTCAGTATAGTATGTTAGCCTCCTATGTTTACATTATAATAATGACAAACTAATGAGTGGATATTTGCAGGATTTTGGAGGACTGCTGAATAAAGCAAATAAGTAAGTCGACTCTAGGAATAGAAGGACATCAAATCAAGATTCATAGCATCCAAGTGAATCAATCAAAATAAAAACAATCGGAAAAAAAATCTTGGCCCCAAAAATATAGCAGATCAAATCAGTCACAGTGAATTAAAAGAAAGAAAAGATCACTGACATATCTAATATGGACTTGAGTAAAAGTCTTATATGGACATATCATACGGATACATTCCTCAATCAAGGAATCAATTCAAATCCTTGATTGATAAGAAATCTCTTGTGTTCCTTACGAAGAGTAGCAATCGAAGACTATAAAAAAAGAAGACTAAAGATGGACAAGAGTTACGCAACTTCAAGAAGAATCTCAAAGTGTCTCAATCTTAGTCTCACAAAGCTTTTGTAAATCTTAGTTTACAATTGTTGTATAAAGATTAGGATCAATTCAACTTTGTAAGATAAACTGAAGTTGTGTCACAAGATCTGAATAACATAGTCTTTGAAGCTCGTTTCCTATCATTGTACTCGAGCTCGCCATTGAATGACCTAAGGAAATATTAAAACCCAAGGAGACTGAAATTAGGCACCACATTGGTGTTCCAAACCAGGATAAATCTCTGTGTCTTTACTTTATGTTTGATTATTTATTTGCTTAATTTTTTCAAATCTAATCTATTTTGTGAAGTGTACTAATCTGCAGGCATGTCAACTGTGAGGAGCCAGTAGTCGACTCACAAAAAATTTTAAATTCACCCCCATTTGAATTTTGATTGGTATCAAAGCGGGTCTCACCAATAGTGTTGCTTAACCATAAGTGAGAAAAGATCAAATGGCAAATCCTCGGTGCTTTTCTTTAAGATGGTCACTCCTCCACAAGATCACCATATTTCAATGGACAACACTACTCTTACTGAAAGAATAGATTCAGAATCTTTGTCCACTCAAATGACTTCCAAGCCTGGATTGTCATCAAAAAGGGTCTAAAGCCGATTCCAGGACTCAAAGAGAAGCAAAAGGACAAACACAAGGAATCTAGCAGTATTGACATAGAGGACCTAGAATGTTTTGAGGTCACCAAAGAACAACAAGAGGTAATCCAAACTAATACACGTGCTATAAGTTTACTTCTTTGTGCAGTTAGTGGAGAAGAATATGAAAAGATATCAACTTGAGAGACTATAAAGAAAATATGGGACAAATTTAAGGTAAGCTATGAAGGAACCACCAAAGTCCAGAAGTCAAAGATTGCTGCCCTGGTCAATAAATATGAGTTGTTCAAAATAGAAGAGAATGAGAACATTAAAACAATATTTGGCAGATTTAGAAAGATCGTATGCAAACTAAAATCATTGGTGATAATCTATCCACATAGCCTGCAAGTCTAGAAGCCGGTCCAAAGTCTCTTAAAAATTTAGGAAATCAAGGCTGCCATTCTGGAAGACGAGGATTTTCACAATATGACATATGTTAAACTACGAGGTAACCTCATTACATATGAATGAAATTATGTCAACAGGTACTATAAAGAGGAAAAAAAGAAACCAGTAGCCTTTAACGATGCTCCAACTAAAGAAGACATTTTGGAATATAAAAATAGCAAAGGAATGGCCCTTATAATCATAGAGTAAGGCAGATTATGAGACATAGACAACAAAGATACCAAGGAGCTAAAACTAATGACTCTATTGTAAACAATGATCGGTGTTATCACTGTGGAAGGACTAAACACTTTAAATAAAATGTCCATAACTAAGAAGAAGAACATCCAGGAATAATTAAAATTTTGGAGCCTGGAGTGATAAAGAAGAAATCGAAGAAGAAATAGAAGCCATCAATATGTACTTTATGTCAATAGTTGAATCTAACGAGGTAAGACTACACGGTTGTCATAATTATAACACTCTTGAATCTAATTTGGATATGATAACTGATGAGCTTCAAAAAGTTATAGATGAATATAATAAACTCGCTCATGATAAGAAGAGTTGCGAAACTCGATTTAAATAAAAACTCAAAGAGGAACAAAGAAGTTACCAAATAGAAATTGAAGCATGTCAAATTGAAGTTGACTTACTTCATAAAGAGCTTGATGATGTAAAAATAACATTAAACAGTATTAAGAGATCACCAAGTCACAATTTTGTGAGATCAAACTCCTTAAAAAGTAATTCAAGTTCCTCATCAAAACTATATAAATCAGCCAAGACCTTATTCTCCTCTCGAGGACCTATTATTTTATCTATGGATGGAGAGGGCATAAATCCTACAGCTCCAGGCATAAGCCAAAAATTTTGTGAGTTTGGAAGCATATCTAACCCATAAGGACCCAAGACCACTTGGGAACCTAAACAAAATTAATATTCTTATTTTGTAGGAACAGGTCTGTAAAGAAATGTGGGTCATTGATAACAGATGTTCCAGACACATAACTGTAAATAAAGAGAGTTTTTATACTCTAAAGAAAATAGATGGGGGATCAGTCATAGTCGATAACAATGCTAGAGGCAACATCATTGGAGTCAGCTCAGTAAAACTCATCTCATCATGTGAATTCAATGAAGTATATCTAGTATACGACCTTAAACATAATTTTCTTAGCATCAGTCAGCTGTGTGACGCTGGATTTAGAGTCTTCTTCAAAGTTGAAAACTGCTCTATCAAACACGACAAAAGAAATATCTCTCTCATAGGTGAATGCGTTGATAATATTTATGTATTAAATAGTCCTGACTTTGCTACCTTAACTTGCCTCACTGTGCAAAGCAATGACACTTGGTTCTGGCACAAAAATATTAGGCATGCTAGTATGCATGTCATTGAAAAGTTGTCTAGACTGGAAATCATAAAGGGTCTGCCAAAACTCAAGTTTGAAAAGGATCACATCTGTGATGCCTGCCAATTGGGTAAATAGACCCCGACATTATTCAAAGTCAAAGACATTGTCTCTACCACCAAACCTCTTTAAACAATTCACATAGATCTGTGTGGTCCCACCAAGATCGCAAGCATTGGTGGAAAGATATATATTTTCATTATAGTTGATGATTACTCATGTTTTACTTGGGTAATATTTCTTGCTCATCTTTTATGTTCACAGTGGTAACGGAGGAGAATTTTAAAATAAGGCATTTGAGGAGTATTGTGATTATAATGGATACTCTCAACACTTCTCTTCACCTCGGTCTCCTCAACAAAATGGCATAGTGGAGAGAAAGAATCAGTCTCTCTAGGAAACTAACAGGACCATGCTATTAGAACATAATCTCTGATATCACTTTTGGGCAAAAGAGTGAGCACAACATGTTTCATCATCAACAGATGCCTGATTAGACCTATTAAAAAAATATCTTATAAACTCTGGAGATGAAAGAAGCCCAACATTATCTATTTCTATTCTTTTGGCTGCAAATGTTTTTTTCACAATAATGGTAAGAATAACTTACAAAAATTAGATCCACGAAGTGATGAAGGTATTTTTCTTGGGTACTCTCCCAATAGTCGTGCTTATAGGGCCTTTAATAAAAGAACTTTATGTGTTGAGGAATCTATACATAATGTATTTGATGAATATAATCAACCCCCCACCCTATGATTTTAAGTGCTGATGAAAATTAGGTGAGTAATCTACAATTTGGAGAAAATAACAGCATAACTTTGAGCCATAACAAGATAAATGACTACACCCCCTCAAGAGTCGACTCCCACAGCAGAAATAGTGAAACCAATTGTTCCAAGAGAATGGAAACATGATTCTAGCTGTCTAAACAAACTCATCATCGGAAACCCATAAGATAGAGTGCCAACAAGAGCATCATTGAGAAAACAAGCATTTATTGCCCCTTGGCTCAAATTGAACCAAAGAAAATCGATGAGACCCTCAAAGATGAATCATGGGTCATAGCTATGAACGAAAAATTGGACCAGTTTGAACGATATAGAGTTTGGACCTTGGTTGAAAGACCAAGAAACAGCTCGATAATTAGAACTAAATGGGTCTACATAAACAAATTAAATGAAGAAGGTAATATTATAAGAAATAAAGCCAGACTTGTATCTCAAGCCTATTCCTAACATAAAGGTATTAATTATGACGAGAATTTTTCCCCCGTGGTAAGGTTAGAGTCAATTCTATTTTTATTAGCTTTTGTAGCCTTCAAATGTTTTAAACTATATCAAATGGACACAAAAAGCACCTTCTTAAATGGTTTTATTCATGAAGAATTTTTTGTAAAACAACCCCCAGGGTTTGAAAATCCGTCATACTCAAACTATGTTTTCAAATTATCAAAAGCACTCTACGGCCTCAAACAAGCTCCAAAGGCTTTGTATGAGAGATTGAGTACTTTCTTACAAAATAAAAATTTTCAAAAGGGTAAAATTGATACAACTCTGTTCATACAAAAGCTTGATTCAAATCTTCTTATTATGCAAATCTCCGTTGATGATATCATTTTTGATAGTTCTAATATCTCTCTATGTGAAAATTTTGCCAACTTGATGAAAGTAGAATTTGAAATGAGTGTTATAGGTGAGCTCACATTCTTCTTGGGATTACAAATCAAACAAACTCCCAAAGTTACTTCCATCAGTCAAGCCAAGTACACGAAGGAACTTATCAAAAAATTCGATATGGGAAAAGGAAAGGCTTATAGAACTCTAATGAGTCCATTTACAAACCTTGATTCAAACTCATCTAGTAGGGATGTTGATGAGAAAATGTATAGAGATATAATAGGATCACTATTTTACCTGACTACCAATCGACCAGACATCATGTTCATCATATGTAAGTGTGCCAGGTTCCAGTCGACTCCCAAAGAGTCATCTAACTACCATCAAAAAGATCATTCAATACCTTATAGGAACTCAAGACACTGGACAATGGTACCCTTGATCTTATCATTTCTACTTAACTGGATATTTAAAAGTTGACTTTGCAGGTGATAAAAGTGATAGAAAAAGCACCAGTGGAACTTGTCAAATTATTGGTGATCCCCTAGTTTCATGGCACAGTAAGAAGCAAACTTAAGTTGCATTTTCAACAATTGAAGCCGAGTACATAGCTGTTGGAAGTTGTGGTACTCAAATTTTATGGATTATCAATCAACTACTTGATTTTCCTTTGTCTTTTGAATCTGTTCTTACTATGTGAGATAATACCAGAGCTCTTAGTGTATCTAAATATATTGTGCATCATTCTAGGGCAAAACATATTGATATCAAGCATCATTTTATTTGTTATTATATAGAAAATGGTGATTTTTTGTTAACATTTATTGATTATGAAAATCAACTGGTAGATATTTTTAAAAACCCTGTTAGAAGAAAGATTTTGTTACCTTAGAAAAAGACTAGGTGTTCTAAGTACAAATGACTTATGAGCTTTATTTTTGGAAAATTATTTTCTACTCTAATCTATGGTTAATGTTAAAAAAAGAATTTAGGGGAAGTCATCATTACCCTCACCGGTTTTCACGCCACTTTTGCCGCCTCTACACCCCTTTTCCTCCCCAACACTCCTTCTACTGCTACTCCTTCACTTCTATTTGTCACCCTTTCCCTTACACCTTTTCAACTTCCTTTTATCTATATTTTCCAATAGTGCATAATTCCCCCCACTCCTCCTCTGGTTCTTCTAGTCGTCCTCTTCTCTCCATATCTTCCTTCTTTAAAATTTACCTTCCTCTCTCTCCCATGAATAAAACTCATTCAATGGCGATAATGTCTAAAGCTCTTCCCAAATACCTTCCTGATAGCCCTGTTCTTCTCTCTGAGTCATCTGATAAGTCCTTAATGGACTCTCAGTCAACTATCATAAAGAGACGTCATCCAAATCCCAGTCCACCCTTCCCTCCACCCCACCCCCCCACCCCCGCGTAAAACCTCTCATATTCCTCCCTCCAGAGGACATGCATAAGTTCTGGACATGTTCTCACAAAGAAAAATTCTTTGCCCTTGAGGGTCGCTCCATTATACCCGAACATATTATCAATCTTCGTTAATTAAAATAATTCTTCTTTAATATCAATCACTTTTTTAAGTTTTAAGATTTGTCCCTTATCTTTCATCTCTATGGAGTTTTAGTCTATGAGGATCCAGTTTTCATGTTTTATGTGAATCTTTGCCTCTACCTTGAGAATGCCTTTGATACTAAGTTCTCTGGTAACATCTATTTTATGAATGGTAACTGGCCTGATGATTTTGAGGCCAGCCTTGAAGAGGCCAAGAAATTTCTATCAGACACTGACTCTGCTTCAACCAATTTTGGTCCCCTGTCCCTCTATTTCAAGTTTTGCATTATGGCTCACATAATTGCTACTGTATTAATTCCCCGGAAAGGATCTTTGAGCAATATCATCGGTTGAGATGTTTTTCAACTGTACTGTTTGGTTAAGAAAATCAAAATCAATTGGGAAACAAGGATCCGTGAGTACATGCTTAAAAGTGCATCTGATGCTCATACCTCTTCCAGTTTACCGTATGGCCTACTCATTACTTGGACTCTTCAGTATTATTCCATTAATCTATCTGCTTATACCCCAGTGAAGGTTTTTTCCACTTATGATTCCAATACATTTGCAAGTATGGGGTAGCAAGAAGAATTCTGATCCGGCAAGGTCGGAACTTCCCAAGGTAAGCAAATTTGTCTCTAACCCTATGATGCCTATTTTGAAGGACCTGGAGGATATTATGGATCGGTTTAATGTGATCGATGATAGTGTTACGCTGCTGAAAGAGTCAACTTCTAAACTTTTGAACCTCAGTCAAAGTACCAGCACATACATAGGCATGGTTAGGTTGGATCTTGATGGGTTCAAATAGGAAGGTATAAAATTGTTCACTCGGGTGTTCACCCTAATGGATTCCCTCCAGACCCATGTCCACTCCTCTAATGATGATCTATCTATCTCTATTTAGAATTTCTATTTCTCCTTCAAAAATGTTGAAAAATCATCTGACACCTTCTGTCATAACATGCATAATACTCTGACCTACTTTCTCAAGAAATGGTGAATAATGATGACTTTTTTTGTGTTTTATTCAAAAGGGGGTCCTTTCCCTTGTGTTGATAGGTTGTAAGATAATTTGTTACACACTATCTGCTCTACTTCTTTCTTCTGCCTAATTAATAGATCATATATATCTTCTTCCTGTCCACTGTTTTGTTTTTTTAGTTATGCCAAAAGGGGGAGAAAGACAGGAACATCAGAAACTCAGGAAATGCCTACCAGTCAGGGAGAGCAAGTCGACTGATGATAAACAATATTCGACCAATACTCAAGATATGTGTACAAGTAAGGGGGATCAAGCTGACAGATAGGGAAGTCAACTGATGTTTACACTTGTTTGTCATTATCAAAAAGGGGGAGATTGTTAGTCTCCTAAGTTTATTTTTTAATAATGACAAACTAATGAGTGTATATTTACATGATTTTGGAGGACTGCTGAGTAAATCAAACAAGAAATCCGACTCAAGGAATAGAAGGACATCAAATCAAGATTTGCGGCATCCAAGCAAATTAATCAAAGTCAAAACAATCAAAAGGAAAATCTCGATCCCAAAAATATTGCAGATCAGATCAACCACAATGAAGTAAAAAGAATAAAAGATCACAAACAAACTTGGAAGAGCATCAATCACTACAAAGAACAAAAGGAAGAAAAGATCACGACATATCTGATATGGACGTGAGTAAAAGCCATATATAGACATACCATACGGCTACATTCCTAAATGAAGGAATCAATTCAAATATTTTATTGAGAAGAAATCTCTTAGGTTTCCTTACGAAGAGTAGTTGTCAACTACTATAAAAGAAGAAGACTAAAGCTGGACAAGAGCTATGCAACTTCAAGAAGAATCTCAAAGTGTCTCAATCTTAGCCTAACGAAGCTTTGTAACCCTTAGTTTATAATTGTTGTGTAAAGAATAGGATTGAGTCAACTTTGTAATACAAACTGAAGCTGTGTAATAAGATTTGAAGAGCAAAATAAGTCTTCGAAACTTGTTTCCCATCATTGTACTCGATCTTGACATTGAACGATCTAAGGAAACATTGAAACCCAAGGGGACTAGAAGTAGGAACCACATTGGTGTTCCAAACCAGGATAAATCATTGTGCCTTTACTTTATGTTTGATTATTTATCTGCTTTATTATTTCAAATCTAATCTATTTTGTGAAGTGTAATGATCTACAGGCGAGTCGACTATGAGGCGCCAGTAATTGACTCACAAAAAAATTTTAATTCATCCCCTCTTGAATTTCACAGTAATGATCAGTTACAAGTTTATTTACTTGTTCATTGCATTAGTTCACATCCCACAGTTCTAGAGCCAGTATTCATACATGACCCTCGGTTTAGTTTTACTTTCTTTTAAACTATGGATTTTTAGACCATCACTGGACATCAGTATATATATGTATTTTATACAAGATCATTGCACTATAGTTCAGTTTGAACTCAAGTTCATCTATTTATTTTCAGTTAGCCTTTAGTACAATTTTACATTATATTCAGCATTAACTTGAGATTAAAGTTAATCATTATGCTTCTATCACTTCCCAGTTTACAGAAATATTTAGCTCATGATTTAGAGATTTTACTATGCTTCACAGCTTTTATGTATGACCATGTTTTAAATGCATATTTCATCAAATGGTTTATGTCCTCAGTTTCAAAGCATGTTTTAAGTATTTTCATCACTAGTGCATATCTCACATACTTAGTACATTCCAAAGTACTGATTGCATAGCTCTTCTGCCTACATTTTTCATATGATGTAGATTCAGGTGCTTACTCTCAGGATTGTAATCAGGCAGATCATAGCATTCTGCCAGCTGGTGATGAATTCTCTTATTTCGAGGACTCAAGTCAGTTGCAGTTCTTGTATTTTATTTTCTTATTTGTATGTCTTGATTAGGAATACTTGGGGGTCATGTCCTGATTACCTATAGCCAGTATTAGTAGAGCCTTCATAAATAGTCTGTAACTATCAGCTTTTTGATAAAATATGTGAAATATGTATTTTTTATATTATTTGATTATTCTATCCCTCTACGTAGTTGCATTATGGTATTTATAGGGTGTGGGGGTGATTGGAACAATTTTCAATACATTTTGGTACTATTTATGCGATACTATAATTTTTGATGTCTTCGAGAGCCTTATTTTGGACTTATGAGGATATCTTTCAATCTGTGTGATAGATGGCCGAACAAAATGTTCTAGCAACTCTAAAATCTTGATTTTAAGCTAGGTAGACCTTTGGTTCGGATTTCGGGGCACCCAAGCTCATTTTGACTTATTGGTTGGAAAGTTGAAAAATTAGAAATTGGGGGTAGGACCCACATTTGGTTGAAACGACTTCGGATGAAAAATCCGAATTCGCCAACAGATCTGGAATGTCGATTTCAGGGTGTTAGAATATTTGGTGTGATTTTACGACTTTTAAATCTCATTGCGACCCTCGATTTAGAAAATTGTGATTTCGGATTTCAGAGGTCAACTTTTTGAAAATATATTTTTTTGAAAATCCGACTTCGCCAACGCTTCAGAAACATTGAATTTAGTGTGGTTGCAGAGCTCCTTTTTGTATATCATACTCTGAATGAATCCCGGACACCCCGTCGAAGTCCGGCTTGAACTTTAAAAAAAAACTGTAGCTTTTCTTTTTATTTACTGGTGCAGATTTTTCTGCACCATTAAATTAGTTTTGGGCCCTTTTTTCCTCATTTTCTATTTTGACTCTTGAGATTTAAATTCTAAAATAGTGTGGGAGCTTAAAAGTGAACCTTGTGGGAGCTTGGATAGCTAGATTAACATCTATTTCTTGATTCCATTACGGATTTAAGGTAAGAATTCATCCTTTTCTTAGTAATTTCTTGATTAATTTCTCAAAACTCCAAAACTTAGAGCTTGATTTTAAAATCCAATTTCACTCTTTTTAACTTGAATAATATTTTTATCTTATAATTACTAGTTTTTTTATCAATTTAACCATCAAAACAATTTTGATTCTTGATTTCAAGTCGAATTTCAAAGATTTTACCCATTAAAGCTCAAAATGAGTTTTTCTTTGATTTAAACCTTGTTTTTGTCTCAATTTGACTTGGGTTTTAAATTATAGATTCCTAAAAATATGGAAAATATTTTTTGAAATAAAGTTTCGATTTTGCCCCTTTTTTTCAGAAACTTATTCTGGTGGTCTGTTTTGACCCCGAATCAAAAGTAGTCAATATAGGTGTTGTTAGTTTTATTTTGACACATAGATTTCATATTTGATGTTTTTAGTGGAGTTTGGGATCATTCGTGAAAAGTAAGGTCGTGGGTTCAAAGTGTAGTGGATCGATTTCGGCATTCGAGGTAGGTTATGGCTTAACTCTTTCAGACTGGTCTGGGTAGTAAATGATGGTATAAAATCCATGTTAACGGTGAGAACTAATTATGAAAAATGGTTATCTATGTTTTGTGCCCGTGTGTGGACCTATATGTGATGTAATTATTGAAATTGAGATATGATGTGATATGTGTGACCGTGTGGGATCCTATGTGGTGTTGATAGCCTTGAATACATGTGAATAATTATATTGTGTTGATCTTAGCACGGTGTTTCACCAGTCAAAGCATACTATTTAGGTTTTAGAAGATATGCTCTGCGCTTGTGTGATGGATTTTGGTGGCTAGGGAAACAGCACTTGGCTTTAGCAGAGTTTGCATATAATAATAGCTACTATTTTAGTATCGATATGGCTCCTTTCGAGGCATTGTATGATAGACATTGTCGTCCCCCGGTGGGTTGGTTTCATGTTTCATAGGTGAGACCTCAGGGTACAGACTTGCTTTGTGAGTCCTTGGATAGATTTCGGGTTATTCAGGATAGACTTAGAGCAGCTCAAAGTAGGAAGAAGTGTTATGCTGATCGTAGAATTTGTGCCTTGAGATTTGGTGTTGGTGATAGTATTTTTCTTTAAGTTTCACCCATGAAGGTGTGATGAGGTTTGGGAAGAGGGGCAAACTTATCCCCATGTTTATTGGTCCATTTGAGATTATTTAGACTATTGGTAATGTAGTTTTGCCTCCTGATCTATTTGTTTTCATCTAGTTTTTCATGTTTCTATGCTTCATCACTATATTCCAGATGAGTCTCATGTCATGCGTTGGGAGACAGTTCAGTTAGATGAGCAGTTGTCTTTTGTTGAGGAGCCAATATTCATTTTTTGTTGCTAGGGATGTTAGGCGATTGAACTCTAGAGTTATCCCTGTGGTTAAGATTCAGTGGTGACATCGACGTATAGATGAGGCTAGTTGGGAGGTTAAGTCTGATATCCGTAGTTCTTATCCCCATCTCTTTGTTGTTTTAGGTATTTCTTTTGCCTTTAGTTCGAGAATGAACTAAATTTTTAGTGGTGGATAATTTAACGATCAACTTTTTGATAAAATATATATTTTTGTGTTATTTGACTATTTTACCACCCTCCCCCTAGTTGCATTATGGTATTTCTGGGGTGTGGGGGTGGTTGGCACAATTTTCGATGCATTTTGGTTCCATTTATGCGATATTGTGGTTTTTGATGACTTCGATAGCCTTGTTTGGACTTATGAGGATATTTTTTGATCTGTGCGATGGATGGTCAAATGGACTACTCAAGCAGCTTTGGAATATCAATTTTAGGCTAGGTAGAATTTTGTTTTAGGTTTCGGTGCAGCCGAGCTCATTTTGACCTATTGGTTAGAAAGTTGAAAATTTGGAAAAATACAGGTGTGGGACCCACATTTAGTTGAAATAACTTTGGATGGAAAATCCAACTTCGCCAATAGATCTGGAATGTCGATTTTAGGGTGTTAGCATATTTGGTGTGACTTTATGGCTTTTAAATCTTATTTTGACCCTCGATTTGAAAAATTGCGATTTCGAGTTTCGGGGATCAACTTTTAGAAAAAGATACTGTTTTGAAAATCCAAATTTGCCAAAGAAACATCAAATTTAGTGTGGTTGAATAGTTTATTTGTATATATCAGACTCCAAATGAATCATGGGCACCTCATCGAAGTTCGACTTGGACTTTAAAAAAACTACAGTTTTTCTTTTTATTTGCTGGTGCAGATTTTTTTGTACCGTAAAATCAGTTTCGGGCCCTTTTTTTTCCTCATTTTCATCTTGCCTCTTGGGAGTTAAACCCTAAAATAGTGTGAGAGCTGAAAAGTGAAGCTTGTGGGAGCTTGGGTAGCTAGATTAACATCTACTTCTTGATTCCATTATGGATTTAAGGTAGGAATTCACCCTTAGTAATTTCTTGATTAATTTTTTGAAACCCCAAAAATCTTAGGGCTTAATTTTAAACTCCAATTCACTCCTTTTCACTTGAATAATGTTTTATCTTATTATTACTAGTTTTTTATCAATTTATCCGTCAAAATAACTTCGATTCTTGATTTCAAACCTAATTTCAAAGATTTTACCCTTTAAAGCTCAAAAATAATTTTTCATCGATTTGAACCTCATTTTTAGTCGATTTGACTTGGGTTTTCAGCAGTAGATTTCTAAAAATATGAAAAACATGTTTTTGAAGTAAATTTTTTATTTTGTCCTTTTTTGGAAGCTCGTTCCGGGTGTTCATTTTGACCCCGAATCAAAAATAGTCAATATGGGTGTCGTTGATTTTGATTTAATGCGTGTATTTCATATTTAATATTTTCAGTAGAGTTTAGGATCGTTTGTGAAAAGTAAGGTCGTGGGTTCAAAGTGTAGCAGACCGGTTTCGGCATTCGAGGTAGGTTATGGCTTAACTCTTTAAGACTGGGTTAGGTAGTAAATGATGGTATAAAATACATATTAATGGTGAGAACTAATTATGAAAAATGACTATCTATGTTTTAGGCCCGTGTGAGGGCCTATATGTGATGTAATTGTTGAAATTGAGATATGATGCAATATGTGTGATCGTGTGGGGTCCTATGTGGTGTTGATAGCCTTGAATACATGTGAATAATTGTATTGTGTTGTTGAAATTACTAATGTGGTTTCATTGGTATATTGTTATATATCTATACTTATTTTTATATGAGACATGTGGAAATTCATGGATGAAATAGAAAAAATGAGTGGATATTAGCTCACGTGGTTGTGGAATTGTAGCATTATGGTTGGTTATGAAAATACATAATGTGGATTGGGTGTGAAAATACATCACGTGGATTGGTTGTGGAAATACTCATTTTGAATGGTGTGAACATTGCATCGTCATTTTCATGTCATCATACGCATTATTTCACTTGTTTGTTTTACTTCTTTATATATACCTGTTGTCATGTATTTGTACTTTATTTATGTCTTATGTTATGTATGTGCTCTGAAAATACTGGAAACACTAGAATACTAGAAATTGGTATTGGATATTAGATTTTATTGACCATCTCCGAAAGATCATGCTGGAGAAGAGTTGCAGCTATTAGTGATCTTAAGGTTGTGTGCCAAAATTGAGGTTGTGTTAAACGTAAGTTGTATGCCAAACTTGAGGTTGTGTGCCAAACTTAAGGCTGTGTGACAATACCATGCATTATCCTCATCATCAACATATACATTGCACCCGTTTTACTGCATTTATGTTGTGTTTGAATAGCTATATTGACTTGTCATCTACTTATTTGTTCTATATCTTGACTTGTTAAGGTCTAATTATTCTATCTTTATTTAATTATACTTGATGATCTTGATTATACATGTCTCTCTTTTGTTCTACCTGTATGTGATATTGTGTATATTTATATCCCTATCTTGTGTGTTGTTGTATTATATATGGATATTATAGAACTGTTAGTGCAAGCAGTGTGGGCTACCGTTGTGGGACATTTCTGATTGCAGGTGACGTGCCCTTAGTGTAAATTTTGTATGCTTTATTTACTACTTTGCTTGGTCGGCCTAGATACCTACTGAGTACAAGTGGACCGTACTCATGCGTGCTGCACCCTTTCAATGCAAGTCCTTGCTCGAGTATGCCTCAGCTTGCTATACTTAGGCGATTATTAGAGCTTCCAAGGTAGTGGTTGGATATTTATGCTTCCGGAGTTCACCTCTATATTTCTATAGTAGTTATGTCTTTAATAATATTCGGAGACAGATATTATTCTCTTACGTTATTTTTCTGATGTATTTGACTCATGGTTTGTATTAGTAGTTCTTACACTATTGACACCTGGTTTTGGGCATGATTGGTATCTTGGATAAGTTCTTTCTGCATTGTTATGATTACTTATATGGTTCGGTTTTGTTCTAGAAGCCTTACTTTGGGATATTTCTGTCTTTTCTCTTTTTGTATCAGTTTGGGTGATAGGCTTACTTGTCAAAGTACGCAGCGACAAATGTCATTATGACCCTCATTTTGGGTCGTGACATAGTGAATCAGAGTCATTGTATATAGTTCAAGTTCCTCTTTCTTTCAGATTATAGTGTTGTAAAATTTTAATAGTAGTGTATTGAAACAAGTTATCTCATGATTATACTTTCATTCAGTAAGTTTAGATTTTATATATATGTTTTAAATCAGTTGTCCATGCATCATGCTAGTACCATAGGTTAGCTTGAGATCACTTATAGTTCTAAGCACCGTCTTACGACTAGGGGATAGTCTCAGATTGTGAAAATGGAAAGTACACAATGATAAGAAATAACACAATATCTCAAATACAAGCTCACAGGACCATACTCAACTCAACAACTCCAGCTACAAGCCCGAAATCTAATAATTTAACTCAAATAGTTGAAATCTTTGTCATCAACACCTGTTGAATTCAGTATGACCACTCAACCACTTTTCATATGATAATACACCAATCAATAATAGGGAAATATCCAAAACAAATAATTAAATTCTATTTTTAGCCATTTACAATACTCTGGTACCCATATAGATGTTTTTTGCCTCATTTATATGGGACCCTTATCCCATTACCCTCTTATAAGCAATTAACACATAAGCACTTCGAAGAAGGTCTTAACTTGTCGAAGAATCATGTAGAGATGACCTTCCAAATCACCTCAGAATGAGTAATATCTAGTCAAATATAAATTCTAAATAAGAATAAAAAGCTACAGGCACCCATATTGCTAAACTTTGAATTTGGGTCCAAGAAGTCAACCTAAAAGTCAATCCTAAGGCCACAAAGGCATTAATTAAAAAAGTCACATTATCTGTAATTTATGAAATTCAAATTAAAAATACCATAAAAAAGTTGAAATCGACCTTGAAATCATCAATTTATCAAACTTTAAATTTATCAAAAAAAACCTCAAATTTTCAATTTGAAAAATTAAAATTCAAAGGTAAAATTATGTAATAATTAGTGGTGAATGTTAAAATCTTAATTTGAAACTTACCCAATATTTAGATCTTGAAAATCTCCTTTCAAATCTCTCAATATAGAGTTTTTACGCTTCAAAAATGTTGTTATGGGATTTTAACTCAATAAAAGGAAATTTCTACCCAGATCACTTTCCTAGCTTCGCATTATTGAAAGGCCTGTTGTGAATGTGACTGACCTAACCCGTTAAACTTTACAAATTCAAAGCCTTCATCTCGATCTCAGCGAAGGAGTTTTGACCTAGACCTATACATATCTATGTGAGAACATGATGGTTTTGTCATAAATACGAAGGTTGATTCCTGCTAGTCTCCATGAAAGGGATGGCTCTTCTCAAATACGAAGAAGGCACCACATAGCAGCTAACAACGGTTAAATTCCAAACCAAAGACTTCCCAATGAACCCTCAAAAAGGGTTTGGAACCCCATGAACACAAGGGTTTGGAACCCCATGAACACAACCAAACTATGTTGCTAGACTTAATTCATTCTTTTAACTCAATAAAATAGTTGGATTTGTCAATGGAGATCGTGATCAAGGTATGTTGACTAAACTTCAAAGTCAGCTCTGGGCCTTAAATTTTCAGCATTTTGTCTAAATGCTCAAAATCACACTGAAAGATTCAGGACCCTAACCAACTAACGCTAATAATCCAAAATTGATGTTCTAGAGCTGATGGACCTAACAAAATCTCATACAATGCTTCGATTTTTAAATTTTAATAAAAGTCAACTATTCCAACTCTAAAGCCTTTCAAAATTAAAAAAAAAAACTCACTTAAATCCCAATCAAGCATCTTAGAAAACGTGTCACTAACCCCCTAGGGCACAAACACCAAAATACAATTATAGGGAGGGATAAAATGATGAAAACATGTCAAAAGCTAAAAATCACAAATAGCATTATTACATGGCTAATCCCTATTCTAATTCTGTCACTATCAAAAAGTAAACTGAATCGCCTCTCCTTGTCCTAACTTGAGTTTTGGTTTCATTGTGCATGTCCTTAAAAATCCCAACAACATATATTACTGTGTGATGATAGTTAGAGCCATTTAGATGGCAGATATGACTAGTTGATCCTCTTCTATAGTTAGTGGTGTATGTCCTCCATCTCAAATTATTTGTTGAGGTTTCTAAAAATAATTCTCTCAAATTATTCTTGTTTTAAAAGTTCAAGAAAAAGTTAATTATTTTTTCTCACATTATTTTGGTAGCAGTTATTTTTGAAGACTACAAATACCTGTCAATAATTATCAAGAGATGACATATAAATAGAGTAAATATTCCACGAAGATAGATTATATCTTAATACATACTAGTAGATAATATTATAATAGTCCAAAATATCTGTTAATTAGTATTTTCTTGACAAGCGTGTAAAAAATACGATAGATAATATGAGATGGAAGAAGTTCCTTTTTAGTTGTCACATTTTGCTTTTCAGGAGTAAATTTGACTAACTTCTAAAGATAAATTAGATTAGATTAATTTGATATTTTAAAATTAAAATTTAGATATATAAAAATTATACAAAAAGTACTACAACACATTGCATATATAGCTATGATATCTTAGCTGCATATTTGAGAATCGTGACTAGTACTTAATAACAACCACAAAAATTCAAATTTTGTGGCTATTTATAAATTCATAAAGTTTCTTAGCCATGAAAATTAAATTGGCCAAGCTAATTTCTCATTTTTGCTATAGCTACTAATAATTGTGACAATAATTACCTAAATAGCTACAAATCTTTTGTTACGATGAAATTTCGTAGCTAATCATAAGTTATTGCCACGTCATAAAGTAACCATAGCAATAATATCAGTTTTAGCTACAATAAATTGTATGAAATAAATTTTTGTAGCCAAAAACTTACTTTGCTTCAAGTAATAAAAATCATGGCAATAATTGGATGACTAACCACATATATATTGCTATGATAAATTTTAGTGGCTAATTGCAAGTTGTTGTCACGTGATAAAAGTTATTGTCGCAACGTGATAAAAGTTATTGTAGCAATAATAACTTTTTATTCACAATAAAATTATTTGAAATAAAAATTTATAGCAAAATAAATATTCCTTACTTCAAATAATTAAAAATGTGGTAATAGTTAAATGATTAGCCAAATTTATTGATATAATAAATTTTTGTAGCTAATCATTATTTTTTGCCACAAATAAAAATTTAAAGATAACTAATAATATTTTAGCCACAATAAGTTTATTTAAAAAATATATTATAGCTAAATTAGCATATAAAAGAGTTTACTAGTTTAGTATACCTTACGTGTATGTCGCGTCAATCTAAAAGATGACATATTAAAAGGAGAAGTATATAGTATTATAATTAAAGTCATAATATATGTAATATTATACTTATCTAAATTAAAATAATATGTGTTCTTAGAATTTGAATTAAAATAATGTGTTCTTAGAATTTGAGTTTATGTGTGTTGCACATGTATGTCACATCACTTATCAACACAAAATACATGCTAAAAAAGATTATTGAAAAATAATAATTAATAATAAAACTAAATGAAATATTTTCTTAAATGATGAGAATCAACATTATTATTTTTTTTAATAATTTAATAAAATAAGTTGTATTCCTATAATATATATATCTATACATACACACATATATATATATATTAGAAAAGTAAAAGGTGACGAATTCAATGTAGTAATGCGAAGAAGATGAATTAAATTTTTGTATAATATTGTATAATCGTGTAGACGAATATATAAACACCTCTAATAATTTTGTATAATATTATATACTAAGTGTATAATATTGTATATAAAAATTTTAAACATTATTTCTTAAAAAAGTCAAGTTTTATATAATGGCTTATACTAGAGTTTTAAAACTTCTCTATAAGAAAATAGTGGATTATGCAATTTAAAAATATTAATTTTTGAAAAACTTGGCTACATAGGGTGGCCCCCTTTGCTTGTACATAGATACTACTTTGGTTAATGTGTTAGTACATGTAGCTTAACAATTATTGTCAAAGTTATATACTTAAAAATAATAATCTTTTGATAGAATGTATGGCTAAAAACATTAAACTTATAATAAAAATGAAGTTTACAAAAAGTGAAATGATAATCATAGGAAATAACTAATATAAAAAATTAATTTTTGTAACAACAACATACCCAATAAAATTTAATTAATTCTAAACAATAAAAAATTAATTAGCAATTTATATTGAGATTTCCTATTTCATGGTGTAGATTTAACTAAATATTTAAAAAATGACACTTGATTAATTGAAATAACTTAAAGTATATTGTGTTTCTCTATTTTCTTTTCTTTTCTGAATCCTTTAATTAAAAGAAGAAGAAGAAAAAGTGAAATCAACACAATTATTAATGCAAAATGAATTTAGATGCTTTAATTTTTTTTTCTTGTACACTCAAACCTATCTATAACGTCACCTCGTTAGAACAAGATTTTACTATAGGTCGATTTTCTCCGAAATTAATTTTTCATGCTATATTTTACTTATATATAACAGTATTCTATCAATAACAACAATGTCATTTATTATAGAGTGTTACACTCTTTGTAACATTACCACTCAATACCAACATACTCAAATATTATATAATAATATTTTGTAAGAAATATATTATGTACAAAATAAACTATCAAAATATTTATGGTAATCATCATTAATATCATGTCACGGTAAATTTCAAGAATGAATATCTAATTAAAAGAAAAAATTACATTTAAATGTTGCATACCAATTATTTCATAACTTCACCAAAAAAAAAACTACTAAATGAGTTTTGAACATTAAATGTCAGTATATGTATATAACAACACATCTCTGTAGTAGATTAAGTTTTTGGACAAATGTTGTCACCATGGAGACATTTGACAGTGTACACGTCTATTGTGAGTTAGAAATTTTTTTATGAAATTAGTTAGTTTAATAATGAAAAGATTTTTAGAAGTTGAGTATAAAAATTATTGATGTAGTAGTCTAACATTATTTTAATAATCCAATATTATGGAGAAAAAATATTATCCTAATATATTTATATATTAGTAAATATTTTCTATT
The DNA here is from genome assembly GCF_002878395.1 of Capsicum annuum. Taxonomy (NCBI): domain Eukaryota; kingdom Viridiplantae; phylum Streptophyta; class Magnoliopsida; order Solanales; family Solanaceae; genus Capsicum; species Capsicum annuum. The sequence goes on along the minus strand of NC_061111.1, from coordinate 250,804,790 downwards.
GTACTTGATGTAAATTATATATTTATACTCTTTATCTTTCATATGTAATTTAGTTCCATATATTTACTATTTTAACTTATTTATATTTTAATATTTTAGTATTCCTGAATGTTATTATATCAATTTGATTTACTTTCGAGGCTTAATTTTGTTGGTTATTCTAAAAATTGATAAATATAGATTTGTTTACTTATCCCTTGTTGAAGTTCTATTAGCACTATAACAAACTAAACTAGCATTTTACATTAAAGTTTCTTTAAGGTGTGCTCATTTTTTTTATGGTAATTATTATATTTTCTTTTAATTTATAGGGTGCGATTTGATTCTTGGATGTAAGAAGATTATCTGCTCGACTTTGATGCAAAGAGTGAAACCACTTTGTCCTTGAATGCAATAGGATCTGCATCTCCAATCTCCCATATCAGATACTTAGAAATTTTTTACTTCTGATATGGAACCTTCAAAAGTTTATAGATGAAGGTTAAATTTCTCATATATTGTACATAGATTTGATTTCATTTTGACAAGAGTTTGAATTTGTGCAGTTTCTTATTGTTTGGTCTTTCATTAGTCAATTTGTGTTTTACAAACTCTACTGTCTCTTATAGTTGTGAATAGTTGTGGACTTGAATACCATCAACTTTCAATAATTGTATTATATTTTATAATTAAGATTTGAAATTATTCAAATGTCACTTGTATGAATTAAGTGATACTCAATGATTATTATGCTTTTAGTTTTCATAAAATATGAATGAATATGGCTTTGAGAATTTAAAAAAATTAATGAAAAAGTAACACATGTAACGAAAGCATTTATTGTCACTAATAAAAAAAATTGACCGATAAAATTAAAATGATAAAAAAAATTATCATAATAAAATATAATTATAAAAATCTAATCACAAATATCATGACTATTTATAGCTACAGAAACTTAAATTTTTAGCTAAATATATAGCTGCTATTTAAATTGTTCTGGTAAAATAATCATATCTTTTGCCACAATAAATTTATTTGTGGCTAAAGTATAAAATATCTACGATGTAAGTTACTTGTGGCAATTAGAAAATTAACTATTAGCTATAAATATATATATTTTCGTGGCAATTAGACTTTTTAAAAATAGCCATATCACAAAAATTCTTGTAACAATAGGTATTGTCCTAAGCCATGAAATGTTAAATTTTGTAACTTACTTTTAGTTACGCCACTTCTACTTACGCATGCTACGAAAAAAATTATGATAGCTAAAGTGTTTAGCCACAGAAAATTTCAGATTTAGCTACGAAATACTTTATAGCAATATATGCATATTGATATTGCATTTTTTTCTTATATCAATATGATAAAAAAATGACTTTTTAAAATGTTGGCAAAAGTTTATCTTGTTTGAATATTAAAAAGGAATTATGACAACTAAAAAAGGACGGAAAGATTACTTTTCCTCCGTTCAATAATACTTGTCGACTATTGACTCGGCATACATATTAAGAAATAATAAATAATAAGTGTAATTTTACTATATCACTCTTTGAATATATTTCCTCCTGTTTAAAATAGTTGGTCCTTATTGATTTGACACTCTCCTTGAAAAAATATTTATTAGAAATTTATTTTTTCAAATTAGCCTTTTTAATTAGGCTTTGAAAATATATATTTGAATATATATATTTTATTTAGTCATTTAATGATTGAGATAGTATTGAAAGAACATAATAAAATTCACTTGATTTCATAAATGAAACAATTAAATTAAAATAAATATGCCAACTAAAAAAACTGATGAAGTAATAACTGTAATGCCTTGAAAATTGATTACCTGATGAATAATATTGTAATAGCAATAAAATGGATAGAAAAGGGTAAATTATCCATTTATTTTCAAATCGAATAAGTATTATTAGACATCTATTTTTAGTATTCCCTCCGTCTCATATTACTTGGCATGTTTGCTAAAAAAAATTATCTAGAAATAGTTGACATGTTTAAAGAATTAAGAGATAACTGAATATCTTTTTCCAAACTTACCCTTAATAATTTAATGAAAGAATAATGAACTCCAATAGATAATGGACACATTAAATGTGTAAAAGAAAAATATGCCAAGTAATATGAGACGGATAAAATATATTGGAATAGTAAAAATAAAAAAGCGCCTAAAATATCCTTCAACTATGTAAGATGATACAAAAACACCGTTCGTCTACCTATTGGGCCTAAAATACCCTTCTCGTCTACCTGTTGGGTCTATTTTTCCTATTATTTAGGCAAATTACATGAAAAGATTATCCTTAAAACTTAATTAAATAAATAATAATACTTTTTCATTATTACAAAAATAAAAGTTTTTTTACATATATAACCATTTAAAAATATAAAAAAAGATAATTACAATTTCTAATCTAATGATATAACTAATTATCAATTCACCTTAATTTAAGAGATATATTTTCAATCATCAAATTAAAAGTGAAAAAGATTATCCCTGCTTTCAAATCTCTCTCTTATATTCAAAATTCAAATATTTTAAAATAAACTAAGTATTCCATTATTTGCTCGTGTATGTTTCGTTTTGTTTTCATGTATGTTAATTATCTAGTATTATTTCATTATCATATATTTTTAATTCTAAAGTAATAGGTTAACCATAATTTTTTATGGATAAATATTTATGGAATAAAAATCATTATGTTGAAAGTACAGATACATCATATATTTTCGTTGTATCAATATAATTTATGTCAAAGTCAGATTATTATTATATTTTTTATATAATTTATGGGATAAATATTCATGGTATATACTCATTATGTCAGAAGTACTTTTCTTGTTAAAAAATTATTTATTAAATATAAATACATCTTTTTAATATTAGGTGGTATAAACTTTTTATATCTAAAATATACCATATATATTTATGGTATAAATATAATTTGTGTGGTATAAATATATCATTTATGTTTTTGTGATATAAATATAATTTGTATAATAGATAAATATACAATCAATTTTATGATATAAGTATACCATATATTTTTATGAGGCATCGTGAAAACAGGCAATAATGAAATGATTAGAAAAATATTTTAATACTATCTGCGCATCGTGGGATACGTATACTAGTTAAAATAAAAGGATTTTTTTATTTGAAATTAAAAACAATGTCGGATTGAGTCGCTGCTCAGGATTGAACCCGCAATCAAGAACTTAATCAGCAGCAACATGAGTTCCTTTACTTAATATTTGATTTATCTATAATCTATATCTATATCTATATCTATAATATATATCTATAATATATTAAAAGTGTGAAGACACTTAGAAAAGTGATTTGAACTTTTTACCCTTCATTAAAGTCTTTGTTTTTGATAAAATCGTCTTTTCACTATTTTTCTTTCAATTGTAATTTAATTATATTTATAATATTAACTGAACTATTAAAATATATAGAAAGAAATATATTTGGATTAAGGACTCCTAAAATATATGGGAAATGGTTCTTTTACATCTTTATTTACTGAAGGTAACTTTTGAAAACTTTCTATACGTATACAAATGCACCTTTATTTTCAATCTAGAAATAAAATTTTAAAATAATATAGTTTGATTGAATATTGATTTTAAGCAATTTAATTTAAAAGTATTCTATTATAAAAATAAAAAGAAGTACGAAAGTTGGACTTTCGTATAAAGAACATATCTATATGTTTAATGGGTAATAGTTTGACTTTCTTTTTTATATTATATTAACCTGACTCCTAAAATATATGAGACTCCTAAAATATATGAAAAGAGAATCAATTAATATTTTCTTTGTAGTGATCAATTAGATTAAAACTCCTAAAATAGGATAGAAAAATGCTACTAAAATAAGACTATATTAAAAAAATACTTCTATAAATATATTGAGATACACGTTAAACTAAAGAAGAAATCGAGTTAATTATTAAAAAAATATGATTGATGCTCTAGATTGGTAGATGCTTAATAATAGAATTCAACGTGTGTACATTTATATCTTTTTTTTATTTTCATTCAATTAATTTACTCGACTTTGAGGAATTTTTTTAGGTAAATGTTAGGTTTAATTGTATTGTTTTTATATCTCTTTTTTGAGAAATTTTTTGTGTAAAAGTTAAGTTTAGTTGTATTATTTTGATATCTTTATTATTGTATTATTGTGTTATAATTTATAGATGGTAGATGAGTGTCGAACTGTTTTGAGAAAAAAATCTGTGTAAAAGTTAGAGTTAGTTATATTAATTTGATGTCTCTATCATCGTATTATTTTGTTGCAGTTTACTGTCGATCGATTTTGATAAATTTTTTTTAGTAAAAGTTAGATTTAATTAAATAAATTCTCTAAAAGCTGTTAAATTTAATTATTGTATTCATCTTTATTATTTAAATAAATATCCTATTTATTATAATATTTGAACTTAATAAAGTGAAGTACACGCGCAAGGTAAGGTACGTACATCTAAACTAATATTTTAATAATTATACAAATAATATATCGAATTTAATCAGGTAACTAAAAATTGTCGTGACTGACCTTTGTATACATAACTTCACCCCTGCTTTTTCACAAGAGAATTTTCTAACAAGTTTCCCCAAGAAATTCTTTGTCTCCAAAGATCAAGCTCAAATTCTTAATTTTCAATAAAAAAAAATTTCACCATTTACTTTGTGCAGAAATTCACAGAATTGTCATATGCACTAAAATCATTTGTGTATATCTCATAGCAATCTCCAGAGGAGAGGGAACAAATATTATTTAAAAAAAAATGTAAAAGCGTTTCACACATGTTTGAAACCTTCAATACTATATGTTTTCATCTTTGTGTTCTTGGAATATACTTTCCAACAATCTAAAAGTGAAATTTTGTTACGAAGAAGAAATGGTTCCCTGGCTGAGAAAACGGAAAGACAGTAAATTATGTGATATGGTTTTGAAGAAGCTGATTCGAAAGTTTACTATGGGGTAAAATTATCAAGACGACGGCGTGGAATTTATTTGGACAAACAAAGTAGTTTTTTTTTTTTTTTTTTTTTTTTTTTTTTTTTTTAATGAATAACCAAAAGAAATGGAAGAAATTGGAAGTGAAGAGGGTCAGATTATGAAATAGTTTTTTTTTAAAAGAAAAATTATCTATCAATTCTTCTTTTTTTAATAAACATGGAGTTGAAGCCAAAGAATTTTAGTGATGGAAATTTGATTGAATTTCTCCTGATTTGGACTTACGGTCCCGAAGACATTAACTTCGTGTAGAGCGAAAGGAGATAAGGCGATGAATAAAAATTTTCCAACTCACCCTTGAAGATTGTACATCAATAATTGAAGAAATTAATTGTGAAAAAAAGAAGTTAGTAATTAATTCAACATGGACCTAACTGAGAGATGAACTATCTCTATCAGATTCAATCTCAAACTCAGGATAGTTTTTGCCAACTGTATGTATTCATGAAAGGAAAAATCTTTTTTGGCCACAATTTTTTGACCGCAATGAAAAAAAGTTGCATTCACACTTAATTTTTAGACTTTTTTATTCTTTTTGATAAAATATGATAAAATTTAAACAAAACTATAAAAATCTTTTTACAATTGTGTTCAAATTTGGACAAAAAAATTGTGGTCATTTAGCACTTTCCTTCATCAAACTCTTATGAATTGGACAAGGCGTTGTTAGCAAAACCCAAGGAAAATAGTACTCCCTCCATTTATTTTTACTAGGGAAAAAGGTTTAAAATGTCTTTCAACTATTTGAAATGGTATAAAAATATTCTTCACCTATTTATTGGGCTTAAAATGTGCTTCTTCTCTATCTATTGGGCTTAAAATGTCTTTTCTGTCTATCTATTTTATTTTTAAAAAATAATTATATAATAGCACAACTTATCTTTATTAAACTACATAAAATCTCTATCATTTTTATTAATATTAACCAAATAAATAGTGTACAATATCAATTTTTCATCATTCTAAATTGATCTGATAAATAAAAGAATATATAATTAGCCATTTTAAAAGATTATTACATATACATAGCCGTATTCTTCATAATTAAACAATAGAAATGGTATTAATTTAAAATTGATTTACCTATAAATCTTTTACTTATTAAAGTCTTTATTTCAATTGTTATCGATTTCTTTTTCTCCTTATCTTCTTGGAAGATGTTACAAATTAAAGTGAGAGGCGAATTATTGCGAGAAGTAGATAGATATAACATCAATAGATGTGGTCTTGTTCCTTTTCATTTATAGTAATAGAAAAAGCTGAAGATGAAAAGGTCATATCTTTCCTGCATATAAAAAAGAAAAATATTAAATCAAAAATAATTTTTAAAATAAAAATGTAAAGAATGCTGTAAATAAATTCATCAATAAAACTTATGATATAGGGATATATATAAGAGAGACTAAGAATTACCTAGAACCATATTTCAATTCAAATTTCAAATATCATATTAATTTGTTAAAAAAAAAAATAGTTTGTTATTATTCTTTCTTATCCTTACTTTTTTTTTTTAAATGTGATGTATATTTACATAATAATTTATATATTTTGATTGAAATAATAATTTGAAACCAATGGTATTATTATTATTATTATTATTATTATTATTATTATAATAATAATAATAATAATAATA
>NC_061111.1:250683769-250795131 GCF_002878395.1 Capsicum annuum | reverse complement strand
TATTATTATTATTATTATTATTATAATAATAATAATAATAATAATAAGATTTTATCTTTGATTTAACATTTAATGAAATGTATTAAAATATAATATATTACTAGTACCACTATTACTGCTATAACTATATACATACTACTACTATTATTTTTATTATTATATTATACTACTGTTATTATTATAATATGAATTCAAACATAATCAACTAGTACTACAACGACTGCTACTATACATATGTATTACTACTACTATATTATTATTATTGTTGTTGTTTGGACTTTTTATCCGTAGATTCCTAGTTTAAAGTTGATGAAAATGTTTTTTTCTTCAAAATCTCTAATTCTCAAATTAAAATATTTATTATCTTTTACATTAAATTTAAATTTAAATTTATCTTTTAGTTAGTTCAAATTCAACTTTATCTAGTATAGAGTTTGTTTCCAATATTTAAAGAATCTGTAACTTTCATTTGAAATTCAAAATTAAAAATTTAACACCAATTCAATAAATTAATGTTCAGCAAATTTTATCTTTATCTGAAAACTAATTTAAATAATATATGTCTCTAAAAATATCATATATCCTTTTATAGTTTCAATTAAAAATTATAAAAAATGTCATAAAATTTTTTTGCTTTTTGAATTATCTAAATACCACTAAATGAACAAATTTTCCTTCCAAAATGCCTAAAAATAAGAAAACTTAAAAGTTAAATTTGTTCACATCCGTACATTTTACAATTTAGTTTGAATTATTTAATTTTCAATTATAAATATTTAAAAAATCAATGAGATAATAATAGTTTTTTAATTATTATTATTATTATTATTATTATTATTATTATTATTATTATTATTATTACTACACGCTTTTTTTTGGTTTGCATGTTTACTACGTAATACTTTTTTTAATTATTATTATTATTATTATTATTAAATTAAATATTTTCAAATGTATTTTATAGTATATAAAAGGAATAAACTTTTGAAAAAGTAAGAGTTTATTTAGGACTCTTTAATCATACTTTTCTATTTTTAAGATGGTGACTTTTTTTTTCTTTTTAAAAGGATAATATATTTTCTAATTCAAATATTTAATATCTTTTAATTCAAAAATTTTATCACAAATTTTATTACAATAATATTAATCTTTGTCCAAAATTATCACGTGGCTTCTCAATAACTTGCAACTTGGCTCTTTTGGTGCTTCTAGTTTTACTTTTATATATATACTAGCGTACGCACCCACACGATGTACGAATATCATTAAAATATATTTTTAATATTTCATGTTGGGATGTCTTGTTCGAACATAATAAATTCTATTATCTTAAAAGATACTCAACTATGACATTATTTCTCAATGAAATGTAAAAATAAAATAATTTTTTTCTCTAACCTCACCCACCTTCCACTCCTACCACCAACTCCAACCCAACCCCTCAATTATTTTTAAAAAAATTTCCGCCCCCGCCCCCACCTGCATCTACCTCTCCCGCATCTAACAAAATCTTTATTGAAAAGATCATGTAATTATTAAAAAAAATTATGTTTTATATTTTTTTTATTATATTATTCACAATTTAAAGATATTATATTGTTTATATTTTTCCCACCCCCACTCCCCACTTTTAATCAAATTTAAATGAGTAAAAAACAATCATTCACAATTTAAAGATATTAGATTGTTAATATTTTATTCCCCCATACTTTTAATCAAATTTATATGAGTAAAAATAAATTATGTAATTATAAAAAAAAAAGCTTTTTATTCTTTTTATTTTCTTTATTGTATTATTTACAATTTAAAAATTCATATTGTTAATATTGATTATTTTTACTTTTAAATTTTTATTCTATTGTACCCCCCCCCCCCCCCCGGCAATTCATCTAAAATTTATAACATGTGTGTTATATAATTGCTTTATTATATTTTCTAAATTAGTTTAAAAAATTGTCCCCTAATCCTTTATTTTTCTATATCTTTTTCACTGTAATTTAATTACTTTTATCTAGACTGACTTTAAATTGCTTTTTTTTGTTGTATTACACACCATGATAGTTGAGTTTTCTTTTTTTTTTTTTTTCAAAATATAGAATGCTGAGTTTTAGATCTAAATTACTTTGATTTGATATTTTAATGTTTATTAATTTCTTCATTTGTTGGAATTATAATTACTTGGTAAACACAATTTAAGACTTTTCTCGTTATATTAAAAAATACTTTCTTAAAATATGATCCAAAAAACTGGATGTTGAGACATGAAGCACAAAGTAATCTAATTTTTCAATTAATCAAAACTCAGTTATCAGATATTAACATACTATAAAATAAATATAAATTTATGATATCAAAAAATAATTTTCACTATTATAAATGATTTCTGTATATATTTATGTAACCTGTGAAAATATAATTTCTACCTTTTTATGTTAGAGTTCAAACTAATCTTTTAGTTTAATTTTTCAAAAAGTCTATTTAATTAGATTATAATGAATTAATAATGTCAAAAATTATCATTTAATGTTGGGATAATCTAAAAGATAATACCTTTTAATTTTGATTAGAATCATAAAATTCCTCAATAATATGATATCTTTCTTGTTTTGATTTATTTATGAGTTTAATTTCATTTTTTGTTTTCAAAATTAAACAGTTTAAATAATAAGATAACCAAATTGATTGAATTTTAAGTTTATCTAATAAAGAATTAATCTGTATTGAAATTTTGAATTTTAAAATTAGTATGTTATCTAATGGATAGACAAATAAAACTAAATTTAATTGAATTTAGAGTTATATAGTTTTACGATACGAACTAAAAGTTTTTATTCTTTTCTTTTATTGTTCTTCAAGTTCAAAAACCTTGTAATAAAGAAAAACATGTATTTTAAATATCAATTAAATTTTATCTTTCAATAATAACGTTATTATATTATTTTCTTTAAACATGATATGATATATTATTACATGATACGTAACATTCTAGTATCATATACAATAAAAAATAAATAATATGAACATTTATTTTAATAAAACAATAGTATAAAAATGGTAATAAAAGTTAGCATTTAGAAATCTAAATATGTTACTTAAAATCTTAACAAAAGGTGATTTTATTTTTCATTTCTATAATCGAATGTATTTACTTTTATCAAAAATTAAACAAACAATATTAAAATGATAAATAACTTACTGGAATTCAGGCCAGTATATAATGAAAACAAATAACCTATAATATGATCATCACTCATCTACATATAAAAATGGAGATTATAAATAGAAAATGTTTCACGAAAAATGAATAACATGAAGAATGCAACAAATAAATTTATGAATAAAGCTAATGATCAATAAATCAACAAAAAAGAGAGAGAAGAAGTTTAGTGTTATATATCACTGCAGAAGAATATGTAGAGGGATTAGGAAGTTAGAACTTCACTCCAACTCAAATTCCATTTGAATTTAAAATTCAAATATCATATCAAAAATAGGTGAAATATGTGAATTGTGTGTTTATGTGTGATTTGTCTATTTTACCCCTCCTCGTAGTTGCATTATGGTATTTCTGGGGTGTAGGGGTGAATGGCATGGTTCCCGATGCATTTTGGTACAATCTATGCGATATTGTGGTTTTTGATGGCTTTGAGAGCCTTATTTTGGACTTATGTGGATATTTTTCAATTCGTGCGACAGATGGATGAATGGATTGTGTCAGCAGCTCTAAAATATCAATTTTAGGCTAGGTAGACCTTTGGTTTGGGTCCCAGTACACCCGAGCTCATTTCGACCTATTGGTCCGAAAGTTAAAAAATAAAATATGTGGGTGTGGGACCCACATTTGATCAAAATCACATGTTTGGTGTGATTTTACGACTTTTAAAATCTCATTTCGATTCTTGGTTTGAAAAATTGCAATTTCAGGGTCAACCTTATGAAAATGATATTTTTTTTGAAAATATGATATCGTCATTGAGTTTGGAGCGTCGAATTTAGTGTCGTATATAGTTCGTTTGCGTACATCGAACTCCGAACGAATCCCGAACACCTCGTCGAAGTCTTTTTGGGCTTCAAAATCTGGTGCACCAGGTTGCTGGTACAACCAGGAAATTTAAAGGATAAATCGCATTCCCCAAGTGTGATTTGTGTCTTATTTTATTTGATACCCAAATACAGTATAACTAGACTTTTTTATCCGATTTTTGCTCATTCTTTCACCTTCCTCGTGAGAGTTAAATCCTAAAATAGTGTGAGAGCTTAAAGGTGAAGCTTGTGAGAGTTTGGAAAGCTAGATTAACATCTATTTCTTGATTCTCTTATGGATTTAAGGTAAAAAAATCAGCCCCTTTCTTAGTAATTCTTGATTAAATTCTCATGAACTAAAAAATATTAGGGCTTGATTTTAAATCCCAATTTTACTCCTTTTCACTTGAATAATATTGTAAACGTATAATTACTAGTGTTTCATCAATTTAGCCTTCAAAACAACTCTGATGCTTGATTTTAACCCATATTTCAAAAAATTTATTCGGTAAAGCTTAGAAATGATTTTTCTTCGATTTGAACCTTATTTTTGACTCGATTTAATTTGGGTTTTCAGCTATAGATTTATAAAAATATGGGAAAAATATTTTAAAAGTAAAATTATGATTTTGCCCTTCTGTTTCAAAAATCTATTTCGGGGGTCCGTTTTGACCCCAAACCAAAAATGGTCAATATGGGTGTCGTTAATTTTGTTTTGATGCATAGATTTTATATTTGATGTTTTAAGTGGATTTAGGGATCATTCATGAAAATTAACGTTATGGGTTCCAAGTGTAGCGGATCGATTTTGGCTTTTAAGGTAGGTTATGACTTAACTCTTTCAAACTGGGCTGGGTAATAAATGAAGATACAAAATGCATGTTGAGGGTGGTAAATAATCAAGAAAAATGTATATATATATATATGTATATGTTGTTCCCGTATGGGGAAATATACGTGATGTAATTGTTAAAATTGAGATATTATGTGATATGTATACCGCATGGGGTCCTATGTGATGTTAATAGCCATATATGAATAGTTGTACTGTGTTGTTGAAATAACTAATGTGGTATCATTGGTGTATTGTGATATATTCATACCTGTTGTTATATGAGACATGTGGGAATTCATAAATGAAACAAAAATAATGAGTGAATATTGACTCACGTGGTTGTAGAAATATATAATTATGGTTGGTTATGAAATATATCATTATGATTGGTTGTGAGAATTACATCCTCATATCATACTCATTCATGAAACATTGGTACTACCATGGCAACATCTGAGAAACACTGACAACACCTTTTATAAAACCCTCCCCAAGGGAAGTACCGAGGAGGAGATATTGTAATACCTTATAAAACCCTCCTCTAGGGATGTGCCAGGGAGGAGATATGGTATATGTCGATTGTATACGGGGTGATGAACCTCCCATAGGTCCTGCGTTGGGAGGTTGCCCCCATAGGTGTATACGGGGATTGTGCGATAATCCCAAAGGTTGTGCGACGACCTAGTGTATCATCATCATTATCAAATACATTTCACTTGCTTTATTGTGTTATGTTGTGCTTGTATTGCCATATTGACTTTTATCTATCTATTTGTTCTATATCTTGACTTGTTAATGTCTAATTGTTCTTTATTTCTTTATTTGTGCTTGTTGATTTTGAGTATACATGTTCCTCTTTGTTCTAATTGTATGTGATATTATGTGTATTTGTTTCCCTGTCTAGTGTGTTATTTTATTATGTGTGGATACTATAAAACTGTTAGTACAAGTAGTGTGAGCTACCGTTGTGGGACATTTTTTCATGGCAGATGACGTGTCCTTAGTGTATATTTTGTATGCTTTATTTACTACTTTGCTTGGTAGGCCCACGATACCTACTGAGTACAAGTGGACCGTACTCATGCCTACTACGCCCTTTCGGCGCATGTCTTAGCTCGAGTGCACCTCGGATTGGTTGATTTCGGGCGCATTCAGATTACTCAAGGTAGTGGTTGGACATTCCTACGTCCGGCGTTCACATCTATATTGCTATATTAGTTATGTCTTTATTAGTATTCGAAGACAAATATTTTTCTTTGTGGTTATTTTTCTGATATATTTGACTCTGGAATTGTATTAGCAGTTCTGATGCTGTTGACACCAAGTTTTGAGAGTTATGACTGCATGTGTTGATTTTATTCTTTCTGCTTTTATTATATCTATGTGGTTCGGCTTCGTTATAGAAGCGTTACCTTAGGGGCATTTTTGTCTTTTTTCTGTGCGTATCTGTTTGGTTGAAAGACTTACTTGTCAAGGTTCACGACGACAAGTGCCATCATGAACTAACAATTTTTAGGTCATGACAAATTGGTATCAGAGAAGCCAGGTTTCATTGGTCTCAACGGTGTAAGAATGAGATATCTAATAGAGTCTCGCAAATTGATATGTGGACGTCTATATCTATCTTAGGCTATATGATGTCTTTAGGAAACCTTCCTCATTTTATTCCTTATTATGCGAAATTCTATCATACCTTATGTTCTGAGTTGTGTTTCACTCTTTCTGCATGGATGGTGTGACTTATACTATATCTTATCAGTTGAGAGATGCGGCGAGAGATTGGTGGAGGTCGCTTGTTAGTTGTAGACCCCATGATTCTCCCTAGATGACTTGAGATCAGTTCGCTGGGGCTTTCCTAAAGAGATTTATGTCTTTCAATTTGAGAGATCGTATGCGGGAAGAGTTTGATCATTTGGAGCAGCGCCCCATGGCAGTGTCTGAGTATAAGGAAACTTTTATGCCCTGTCTAGATATTCCTATGATAGCATTTCTATCGAGTCTGAGAAGATTCAGAAGTTTATGAAGTGTTTGGATGTCTCATTTCAGTTGGCCACGTCTCAGATGGCTGTGTTTGGGGCTTTTTGTTCAGAGTATCTGGCCGGGCTTTCCTGAGGTATCTAATAACCTTGCTTCTGCTAGCCGGTGGTGTACCTCTCCTAACTATTGCCATTTATTCTGGAATTGTAGATTATGCTAAGATGACAGAGGGTATTCTTAGTGCATCTTAGGGAGACGTCAAGAAGGTGCAACATTTTGGTGAGTTCAGGAGTCAAACCTCTCGAGGCAGAGATTTTAGAGGTTCTCATGGATACTATGGTAGGCCAGTATAGGTGGCTTGCCTCTAGTGGATCTTCTAGTTCAGTAGTTTAGGGTGATTGTTCGGGCCAGTTGTACCTTCTCCTGTTGAGACTTGTCGTAGAGGTTGCTATGTGTGTGATGAGATTAGCCATGTGGTTAGGGACTTTCTCCACCGGTTGGTTCGAGCTTCTCATATTCCAGTTGTGAGGGGTGGGGGTACTATCAGAGGTGTGAGGGGTAGAGATAATGGAGCTCATGGGGGTGGTCATGGGGAGACTCAGACATTTGGTGGTCGTGGGGCCACCCAGACAGTTGGTGGTCGTGGTTAGTGTTATGCTATACCATTCAGACCTGAGACAGAGGCTTCTAATGCTGTGATTACAGGTATCGTCCCTGTTTGTTTCAGACCTGCATCTCTATTATTTGATCCCTGATCGACTTTCTCCTATGTGTCTATGTATTTTGCTCTGGGTTTTGATTCTGTTAGTGAACCTCTTGCCATGCCTATTCATGTATCTACCCCAGTAGGTGATTCTTTAGTGGTGGATCAGGTGTATCGATCTTGTGTTGTAACTTTTGCTAGGCATGAAACTTTGATAGATTTGCTTGTTCAGCTTACTGGGATCCCAAAGCAACCAAATTCACCCTATCCAAGTAATATTGTAGTTAGCTAATAAAAATTGCACAAAAAATTTATGCTACCAGTATATTTGATCAAGTTTTCAGGCAAAGAAAGATAGTTCCAACAAGTCTTTTAGCCTTTTCTTTACAGCAATCAACTATTAGGATTACTAGACGAGAAAAAGGACAATATATTTCTTTGCAGTGCCCTGTTAACAGTTAATTACCAGTAAAAAAGGGTGTTGTGTTAACATATTTCTCTGAAAATTACTTAACGAGAAAGTTTCTATATGAAGAAAGTGGAGAAGATTTCTGATGTTTATACCTTTGATTTATAGTTTTCTAAGAAAAATTCTAACGTAAATTGGTATATAATCTTCTTTGTGCAGTTTATAAATTATTGACAAAGGTGCTGCTACATTCAGCTTTTTCGTCACCTGAATGTATCAGTTGTGCTCTAAAGATATGTCATGTGCAACTAAGATATTTTCAATTCCTAAAATAAGATTCTTTGTTGGTTCTTATTACTCAGTTTTTCTTGTGAAATGAGTTTGCATTAACCTGATTAAATAGGAAGTTTATTGCGAAATACTAATTAGATGTTTCTTTAGACATGAAAAAAAATATTCTGAGATAATTTATAAGATTAAACTGTTACAACCACATATTTTGTGAAAACAAAAATTGCAGTTAAAGTATCAATGCAAATTTTACTCTCAAGAAAACTAACTGTCTTCAACTATGGCAAAGCTTCAAACTTCTAAATGTTTAAATCTTAGCACTATTCATAGAATATATTTGACATAATGAGGATGAAGCTGCAAGTCCTGTATAATTTAGAGTAAAGAATCATGTATGCTAAAAATGAAAAGGAGGACTATTTTCTTGATATTCAAGCTAGAAATCATATAGTTTTATTTATTTTAAGATTTGCATAGCTTTAGAAAATTTGTAATGCCAATTCACCAAGAGGAAGGGACTTGACATATAAACATAATTACTCTTACCTCCTCTACTGCTAAGTTTGTCTAATTTTGGGTGAGTTTCACAAATCTTCCTTCACTGATTCAATGTCGGATTATATGCGCTTTTGAGTAGCTTTCCTTTATCTTTTTCTCGCTCCTTTTCTACTAGTTGATATTTGCAGTTCTATACATGTTTGTCAAAGTTTCAAAATTTAAAATTTTTTGAATTCAAACGGATGTTTTGAAATTAGGAAAAACTGCAGATTGAGTTATATATGAGCGCCTTATATAGAGAGGTAAGAAATTAAAGTTTCACTTCTTGAGAAACTATTATAATTTTTTTAACAGTTTTTATCTTTTATGTCATGATATTTTTTTTTAATTTATTGAGATATCAATTGGCAGAGGTTCCAAGTTTGTTGAAATATAAGTTTATCTATTATAGTTAATTGCAGCTTGAAAAAAATTGAGACAAAAAAATCATATGGTAAAATTATCAACTTCTTTGAAAGATGCTATATGCATTCATTGCAAACAATTTTTTTTTTGCTTTTCTCCCTTAATGTTTCATTTTTGATATATCATTTTCAATAGCTTACTTCAAAGAAGATAAAATGTATGCAGCTAATAACGAAAAAGTATGAAGGATAAAACTGGTCTGTTTTGAGAAAAACTAATGTGATGATATCATGTAACTTTCTCTGTTAAGGAACCTCTCGAATGTTTGTACCGCAGTTATTGTTTTGCAATGGTGCCAACTCAATATTTATAATCTTGAACTATAAGTTATGAAAGTCAGGTAATGTATCTCAATATTTAAAAGTATCGTCACTAGTTTAAGTCTGAAAAAGAGAGCCAGAGGAATAGTCACTAAACTTTAGTTCTGACTTCCCGTAAAACTTGCAAAGTGCTCTACAATTTTTTGATTCTATAGTATGGATGCTGCTTTGCATGTATTTAACTATTCACTCACTTTACCTAATTACCTATATGCCACCATAGAACAAATGATGTGCAAGAACATGTGGGGGTAGCTTCTCTTTTCATTATTTTGGAAGGCCAATATCTATGTTGTTCTTGACAGTCTGTGAAATGACTTTCTGTAAGGTGATTTATGTGGATCATCCAGAAGATTAACGAGGTTCTCTCTCAGACTCTCTTTTACATGCATTAGGGTAGTCGTTTTCTCAGCCATTCTTGTTCAGTTATTTCTTTTTCTTTCGACTACTATTTTGTGTTGGGCATGCCTTGAGGAGGTTTCACTTTCCTTGAATTATAACTTGACTCCAAATTGTGTTGCTGCGATCTCCTTAGATGGATTTTTATCTTGATATTGACTACACTAAGAAGACTTACCATAAAGGAATAAACTACTAAATAATATAAATAGCTAATTTGATTTTTCTTCCTGGTTTTTGAAATGAAGGCAGAGTATTTCTCTATAAAAGATGATTTCATTTCACAAAATGAAACACCTACGGATCTGTGTAACTAGAGGAGTGATAAGAAGCTCTTTAATTTCTCGCTCTCCCACTCTCTTGTGTCTGAGAAAGGAATGGAAAGCAAAAGAAAACTGATCAAAGACCTATACTTGAAGGATACTAGCTTTCACTAACACTCGAAAACTGGTTGAAAACTTTTACAGTTTTTTTTAAATAGCTAAATGCTTGAGATGATGAGCATAAAATAAAATATTGAGCCCGTTCTGAGCATGAGCTTTGTCCATCTAGTATAAAAAAATAGGAGTAATATGGTAAAGTTATTATGTCAATTATTTTTTTTTAATGGGCATATAGATTTTCCAACCACAACAAAAACGTGTCATATAGATTTTATCTTTCTTGTGTGTGTGTACTTTTGACATTGATATGTGGTGGATAATGTTTTGTACAAGCCTTTCACAGCTAATTACTTTATCCATTTGTAAATACTTGTGTGATTATTAAAAATAAATATTTTATACTATATTATTTGCTTAAAATTACTTATAACTTATGTCTATTTTTTATTTTACGTATTATTGTTGATATATAAAATAAAAAGACAATAAATTTTTTATTTTACCCTTAAATTAGGAAGAAGGTTGTTGGACGTGTAAAAAGAAGAGGTGTGTAAAAATATTGCCCTAGTTTTCGAGTGTACTTTATTTGACTTTAACTTTTTGGTTCATCCTTAATTGCATCTCGGTCATTATGAGTTATGGCAATTGTTTGAAAAAAAGCGTGATTATTTAATACTTTCTTTGTTTCTAAATATCTGCATCTCAACTAAAATAGAAATTTTATAGTAATATTTATCATTATAGAAAATCAAGGCATCAGTTGTTTGTTTCTATTTTTTTCTGAATCATAAATATGAAAAAGTATTAATATGGAGCAAAAGAGAAAATAATTAAATTGAGATAAGTAATAAATAGAAATAATTTAGTCAAATTATCCTTTAATTAATATTCTTCTTAAGAGGGTGCAAAATAAAAAAATGTTACAAATATTAAAAAACAGAGGGATTACTTGCCATTTTAGATCATCATGATATAATTAATTGTTTGTTTCCATCTTTACAATAATAGTAAATATAGAGAGATAATTAATAGTGCACGAAAAGTATTAAATAAAAAATAAGTAATTAATAAGAATAATTTAATCAAATTATCTTCTATTTCTTCCGTTTATCTTTACTTATCTATTTTTCTATTTTGTGATGTCCAGTATTCAATTTATAAAATTAATAAATAATTTATCCAATTTTATCTATTTTATCTTAATATTAAATATAATACATCATTAAAAAACCTAAAGAGTGATATAGTAAAATTATCTATTTTTTTAATTATTTTTAAAGATATACGACAAGTCAAGGACAAGTATTTATAAATGAAAGGTACAGTTAATATTTTTTTACAAAGGCGTGCTAATTAAAACTGTGATAAATATTTAAAAACTGAGACAATTGAATGCACGTACTCCTGAACATTTAATTCTCAACAACTTCTCTGTTATCATATGTCGGGACCACATTTTAAATATTTATATAATCGTTCATTTTGTATCACTTGACATAATTCTTTAGAAATTTTTGATTTAAGGGATATTTTAATAATTACTATTATTAATAATATTTAAAATTTTAAATATATTTTATTTTTATATAATTATTTGATATTAAGAATAGTTGAAAAAAATATAATAAAATTATCTCAATTTTAAAATTGAACAAATAAAATGAAATATTTATATTGGCAAGTAGTATGAAAGGAATAGAAAGAAATATCTTTCACACATTGAAATATTTGTCTATATAAAGCTTAGAACTTTTAACCAATTTATCACCACCTCCTTTTCAAAATCTTTTGCTATATAGAAGAAGAAAATATGGGTGTGAAAGGCAAGTTGATTGGTTCAATAGAGGTTAAGTGTGGAGGACACTTGATTCATGATATTTTCCACACCAATCCTCGACATATACTCAACATAAGCCCTAGTAAGCTGAGCCATTTTGAGATGGATCACGAAGGTGAAAGCTTAAAGATTGGTTCGATAGTTAACTGGAAGTATAACGACGGTAACATGCCTTGGCTTTCTCCCTCTCTCTCTCTCTATATGATTTACCTGTATTATTTTCTATATATTTGTTATATGGTGGAAGTCATATACCATGAAAATGATTTCCAAAAGAAAATCATTTGATGGTGTTTGCTAAATTATCATAAAATACATTTTTGATAGTATTTTGCACCAAAAAGGGGATAGACTTCTTTCCTTTGTGAACGAAAGTTATTTTCTTGCAGCTATTTATGCTTTTAATTTTATATTACTTAATCTAACCAACACTTAGCGACATAGGGTGTATTATTTTCTAATCTATGTATTAAAGTGTGGTATTATTTAATATATTGTTTGGTATAGTAATTAAATTTGAAGCAATGTATAACTAATACATGCATTAGTTATACATCTATATGATATTATATGGTGTATAACTAATACATCCCATTTGATGGTATTATTAATCCATGAATCGTAACTCATTGATAACTATGTGTAAAGATAGAAATGCCCTCAAAGTCCTTCAATTTTTTTCTAAATCTTTTTCAATTTATTTAATGTAAGTTATTTTTTTTTAATTTATCTAATTGAGATAATACATCAAAACTCCGTGAACTTGTCCCAAAAATTTATTTTAACACTTAAACTTTATGGATAATTATTTACCCCCAAACTCTTTTTGAAGTGATTATATACCACCTTAAAAATACACCGCCACTCTCACCACGGAAAGTGTATTACACTTGTGCCACATCAGCACTACATCAGCGCCACATCAAAATTTATTTTGAAAAAAGTGACCCGCTAATTTATTTATCATACAATATTAAAAAAAATCTCTCCCCTCCCGCCACCCTACTCCTATCTCTTTCTTCTTCAAGCCCCACCATCCTCCTTTCTTCTTCTACCCCCACCACCGCTCCTGGCAGCCCGTACCCCACCCCAGTAACCATCTGTAAGTTCGAAATCTTGAAAACTCATGTGCAATTTGATGTCCCATTTTTAACAATTAATTGAATTCGTATGTTATGGAAAAAACATACAAAATTCAAATCAAAGCTTGCATCCAAATCAAAGAACCAATTTTTTTATTGATTCAAATCAAAACTTGCATCAACAACCAAACATCCCAACAATTAAACCAATTATCAATTTAGGTACGAAGACCGTAAAGAAGCTCATATTTTTCAACGAATTTTTGTCGAAAAATGCCATCACCATTAATTTCTTCACCCCATAAAAAAATCTCACAAATTAGTGACTCTTAACCCAACCTGATACCAAACGGTATCTACAACACCAAAATAGTCCGCAAACAATCACAACAACACGCCTAAATCTGCAACAACAAGACAATAATATCATACAAGAAGCAAACACAAACTTAAAACAATAAAAGGATAGGTAACTTGACACAAAGAGAACTCATTAGGTAGCAACTAAAGAGTGTATCAAACTCTAAAATCTCTACAAAATAAGTTAACAAGTACCAAGTTCTTACGGTGACCGCCAAGGGAATCAACTCACCTCAAAATCCACCATTTCCAAGCAAAGAACAATATTGACTTTTTCAAGCTCTAAGCTACAATGGCTAGTCCAAGCCCTAACTAAGAACTACAATAAGGTGGTCTACTCTCAATAGAGAGGATTTTCAATATCTCATATTTTCATCATTAAACAACTAAGGAGAAAAGACCTAATAAGAGACTATGTATATCCTAGCTTATTACATAGTATAATGGACCAAAATACCCTTAATGAAAGGGGAGGCCATGGGTTGTTTCTTTAACATGTGCAATCCCCAAAATACCCTTAATGAAGGGTGCTTCTTCAATGCCCCAAAATCATGGGGTCATGCTTTAAAACTTGTAGTCTTGAATTGGCATCAAATGTAAACCCCCACGCAATCTTCCACACACGGGTTTGTTTAATGACATGCTCAAAAAGGGTCCTCCATGCATGTTCTCGTATCCTCGAAGTGATCAAGTCTTGAGCCTCTATGTGTTGATCTCTAAAGATGTCATCAAAAGATAAGATGGTCATTTGTCGCGTATCATTCTCCGCTTCTTGAAAAGGATTCGACCTCGAATCCAAACCTTGCAAAACTGAAGAGAGGACAAACAAATACAAACTCCTCATGTCATGAGGGTTAGGATTAGCACAACAAATCATCTCAACATGCCAAGGTTGCACATATTTGCAATATAACCAAGGATCCTTTGAATGAAATATTAAAAACTCAATGAAAGATGTACAAAGGATTTGGTTATGGGATTCACCAAGAGTGACAATTTGCTTGTCATGTAGACCAAGCAACAAGTTGGGTACACCAACATCACCATTTCCATATTTGGCACCGGGGTCAAATGGAAAGAGCGGCCATAGATACGGTTCTGGACAACACTCCCCTTTCCCGTGGTCTCCACCCAAACTAAATGACATACTCTTTATAATAATATACATATCATCGAAATAAAATAGAGAGTTGAGAAAAGTATCACTCAATTCGACTTCTACTAAGGTGCCCTCATGTGTGTACTCACTACTAGTTTCCCAATCATCACCATGAGTACTCTCAACAAAAAAGTCACATAAAGTAGAAGGAGTAACTTCCAAGACTACACATTCCTTACCTTTAAGAGTACTTTCATCTTCCAAGAAGAGATTTTCAACTTTAGGAGGAATGTTGTCACACCATAGTGGGTTAACATATAGGCTATAGCCTCCAAGGTAAGCTATACCATATTTTTCACCACTAGGCTCATTAGGAGCGTTTATATCATTTTCAAACAAGACACTATATCTAAAGAGTGCATGATCCAACCCACGGGCAGATTTGGAACAAGCAAGTTCCTCACTCTCTAAGAGATCAATATCAAGTTTCAAAGCGGTTTCAAGCATAAGATTGTCCCAAGAATAGCTCTCGGGTTCACTCCCCTTTTGTTGACCAACTTTTTCAAATACTTCACTCACTTGAGTTTGATTAATCACATCACACACATACTCAAGTGGTGGACAATTTTCACAAATAGGTTGGTCAACACCAATTACAAAGCTAGAGTATTTCGAGGGTATTTTTATAAACAAATAATATTATTTTGAAAATATAACAATATATATTGTTTTCAATACATCAAATCAAACACTGCATAAAAAATAATTTCAGCATTACTAATCCCAAAACTAATAATTCCAACATTACTAATACACCTTATTCATTACTATCTTATATACTCTACCAAACGACCCCTTTATGATTTGTTAGCATTATTGTTTGTCCTTATTATATCTTTACTCTACCATACAGCACATAAAAAATTTCTTTAGTCTTACTCCTAGTTCAAAATAAGTGAAATTTTGAACTATTTTTAATGTCTAAAATAAGTAATTCTTCATATTTCAAGAGACATGTTGAATATTTCTTCGAATTTTACTCTTTATTTACACTTTTTAGGTTATGTGTTTCAAGAAATTGAATTAACGTTATTTTTATGTGGCTGAAATTTTAAGAGTAATATGATAATATTTAAAAGGGTAAAAATGAAAAGTAAAGTACAATTTGTGTCCAATTTCTTTTCCTTAATAGATGTGTATTGAAATAAAAATTCATTTATCTTGGACCGAAACGATTACCAACAATATACTCACCTATTTATATATGGTTTTCCCTACTAATTCAAATTCACATATTTCTAAATGATCATATGTACTTCTTTTGAGATCTTTTAGTTTAACGATAATTTGCAAGAAAAAAAATTAGACGACCCTATCATTAGGAGCTTCAGATAACATTGCAGATCATATAAAAATGTAAAATAAGAATAGACAAAATAAATAATATGAAGATATTATTTTGTGAATACTTATATCATTTTACGAGGAAATAACTCATATATTATTTTATTTTATTTTAATTTATAGACGGATCTGAAAAAGATAAAACTATCAAGGAAGTGATTGAGGCAATTGATGTTGAGAAGAAATCGATTACTTGGAAAGTAATTGGAGGAGACGTGCTAGAGTTGTACAATTCCCTTAGTATTATCACATCATGTGAAGGCGAGTGGACTACATGTACTTTTGTGTATGAAAAAAAGACTGAAGACACCCCAGAGCCTCTTGTTCCCTTTGGTTTGCTTCTTAATGTACTCAAAGACATAGAGGCTCATCATCTCAAGTAATACAAGATCTCTGTATCTGTTGGCTCTCAGCATTACCAGTGTGTGCCTGTGCGTGTGTTGTGTGTGTGGGTTTATTGCACACACGCACACATATATCTACGTGTCTCTATGTGTGAGTTTATATATGTTATAACTATATAGCATCATTGCAATATTGGCTAGTTCTAGCTAGTGTGTCAAAATACGTAATGTTGTGTTAAGAATAAAGAAAATGTTATTGTTCTCCTATGCATGTGTTTGCAGTTGTGAGTATATGTAAGATATACATGTAGATCTTTTCAAGTATGAAATGATCTATTATAACAAATTCAAGTTGTATGTGTAACTATGCTATTCTAATTCCTTTTCCGCTTTGTTTTTTCCTGAAAATATTTCTGATCTAGTTCTTAGGTGGGAACCAACACTTGCAAAAAGTTCAATTTGCAGAGTTCATTAATAAAAGAAAGAACGAGAATGAAAACTTATTTAGGGCGTGTTTGGTATGAACGAAAAGATTTTCTTGCAGAATGAAGTAACTTTCTTAGTTTTTGATATTTGGTAATGAAAAGAAATTATTGATATTTGATAATGAAAAGAAATTATCCGATCCTAAAAATATTTATATGTAGTATAGCTAGGAAAATGTTATGATGGAGGGGTACTCGAGAGTGGGAAGTTGGGGTGGTGGGGTGTGGTCAAGGAGTGGAGTAGCAAAGGGGTGGCAGGGGGTTGGGTTTGGGAGGAGACAATATTAAGCTTGGGATGCCATTATTTGAATCTGTTCCCTACTTTCACTATAGGAGTCGTTTTTCAAACTTTTAAAGAACTTATTTTTCTATTAAAAGAAATATATTGAAAAACATATCAATCCAACCAAACATGAAAAATTGACATTCTCCCAAACATACCCTTACCAAGAATTATCAAATATTTTAAATGAATATATATTTAAACAAGTTCTTTTTTTTGTTGACAAATTATGCATGCATACAAGGCAAACGAAAATTGTTACCGCCGAATATGTTTAACTGGTCACAACATACATGCCTCACAAACCTTTTATTCCATACACATATATATGGTATATCTATGGCTCCACAATGATCTTTCCTGTTGTATGTCCATCAATGCTCCTGCTCCAAGCATCCTCAGCCTTTCTGAGAGGATGTTAGAGTCGATAGCTGTTTTAAGTTTTCCTTCCTTTACAAGCTTAACAAGGAATTCCAGGTTCCACATGGCCTTAGCTCCAGGAGTTAGATCGATGAGACCAAGGGATGCCTGATGTGCAATGAATCACCGCATTATATTTTTGGCCTGATGTATGGACTCTTAAGAGCTGCTCCCTCCGGGGTCTTAAGAGCTCTTCACAAAATCAAAGTTGCGGGCTCCACAGGTAGCGGTAACATGGGTATTACCAAGTTTTGCCAATTGAACAACATAATGACCGACACCACCAGAGGCAGCCGTAACTAAAATGTTGTTCCGAGGTCCAGTTCCATCAAGCTTGACCCCAACAACATTTACAAGGGCTTGAAGAGCTGTAAGATCTGCAATAAGATGACCTGCACCTTTTGCAGCAGATACTTCAACGGGTCCTGTAACAGTCAAACTCTCCTTAGCCACCACATATTCGGACAATCCACCTCCGTTCTGTGTATTGAGCGTAGCCACAACCTTGTCACCACGCTTAAAACTTTTTACATTAGATCCTACCTCTACAACCTCTCCTCCCACGTTGTGGTAGGAATAAAAGGAAACTTTGGACGAAGAAGTGGACGAAGCATGCCCTTTTGAATTTTCCAATCAATAGGATTTATGCTTGTAGCCTCCAGTTTTAGCAAGACCTCATCCTTCTTTGGAGTAGGCACAGGAACTTCCACATGCTACAAGCCGGCGGCTCCACCGCCATAAGAGCCGTATTGAACAACATGCATAACCTTTTCATCCATATCAAATTCACCAATTTCCTAAGCCTCTTGGATTTAGGGATGAAGAAGACCTCCAAGTTGGAGAAAACACAGTATTAGACCTATAGGAATTGGAATATATAGAAAAAACTTATGAGAAAATTAAAATGGTCAGAATTTTTGGCAAAGTTGAGCGGAGAAACTTTGAGGTTGTTAGAATCCCACTATTCTAGAAGGATCATTTGGTTTTAACCGTATATTCGGAGCAAAAGCTAACGTAGATACTGGGTAGAATTTTATTTAATTTTTCATATTTAATTAAGTTAGTACACCATAAATGAGCTTTGTCTCACATTACTAAGCTTAAACTGAAAAGACTGTTAACACATCATGTATTCCAAGTAAGTATATGTCCATAAACAATCAAATAGAAAGAATAACTGTCACAGTTGACTATACTAATTTCTCTTTAATAATTATAAATCGACTCTTGGTACTTCCTCCATTTCATTTTAATTGATCTTCTTATTAAAATTATTTATTTTAATTTAGTTGCTCTATTTATAAAATTAAGAAAATTTTATTGTGTTGTTCCAATACTACTCCGATCATTAAATGACTACATAAATTATAGGTCAAACCCATCAATAGCCCCTCAAACTTGTCCCTAAAATTCACTTAGGCCTCTAAACTAAGGCTTGTACCTATTAAACCCCTACCCCCCCCCCCCCCCAATTTGGTTCCAATTGAGCATTTTTTGCCCACATCTCATCAACTTCCAGGTGCGTGTCTCCAAACACCGCTGATGTGGAAAGTTATTCTACTTAAAACCCTCTACGTGTATAAACTAACTCCACATATACTCCAAACTCCTGTTAACTCTTTCTCTTCATAACCCTAAATTAACCAAATTTCCACTCAAATCGAAGGACAAATTTGGGGTTTTTCCTCAGATCTTCCTGGTGTAAGTGTTCTTATGATTTGTATTTGTTAAATTTTGTTGAATTTTAGCATATTGTAGTTTTTAGGGTTTTGAAATCACTAACGCCTATGATTTTGGGAATATTCCGTCTCCTTACTTAACATGCATTAAAGGTTGTATCTTTTAGATTATTGATCTGTACTCTGGGTATATTCCGTGGCCATTTCGTTAAGTAACTTTGAATTTTTACACTTTGTCATAGGTGACGTAATAAATGTAGATAATTTTCACAAAATTGCACCATGGGGGATCCTTTTCCAATACGGGTGTCCCTACATATATTGCAAGTTGTGTGCCAGAGGTAAGGTACATTGACAAGGACCACTTTTCCGTACTAGAATTGTTCTTTTATACTTAAGAATTAGGGTATGAAGCTGTTAGGGGGTTTTATTATCAAGATGCAGTAACTAATC
This sequence comes from Capsicum annuum, assembly GCF_002878395.1. Taxonomy (NCBI): domain Eukaryota; kingdom Viridiplantae; phylum Streptophyta; class Magnoliopsida; order Solanales; family Solanaceae; genus Capsicum; species Capsicum annuum. Next base: position 250,775,382 of record NC_061111.1, on the reverse strand, counting down.
AGTTCAAGTTGGTTAAAAGTGATAGACATCTCTATGAACTGGTTAAAGATTTAAAACATGAGGACTCTATTGATTTTTATGTCTATCATGTTTTAGATGAACCAATTCTTGACCCTGATGGCCCCAGTGGTTTTTTACCTGCACCTGATATTATTGAGTGTGCAAACCTAGAAAGAGAAAGTGTTGATGTTGGTGATAGTGCTAACATAGAGAGGGAATCTGTTGGAGTAGAGAAAGAGATGGAGGCTGATGTAGAAGATGTTGGTGTATAAGGAGTGTAACACCCCGTACTTAATTACGTGCATTAGTCATTGTTATATGTGTTGGAGTATATGTATTGATCCTAAGTTAGGTATATATGAGTTTAAGTATGAGTATTGATTATTTTGAGATGGTTTCAAGTGTGTAGTTTGATTATAGGTGTATAGGAATCGACTTTATTTATACCGGAATTTTCCCGTCGATGGTTCCATACGAAGGTTATTGAATAAGCTTTCCAACGATATAAAGATTTCCAAAAACGGATAAGTTTCGGATATAAGCGAACTCGTTCGAAACTTTAAAACGGTGGCCGGGATGTGAACAGTAAATGTGCAGGAAAACTACTGAGGCCTGCCAGTTTTTTGGGTCAAATTTGAACGATCATAACTCCCTAAATATAATGAACTGGGAGAGCTACCACATATCAAAAGAAAGATCTCTGAGTCTTCTTTCCAATGCAATTGGTTTCATCCAAATCCAACATCTGAGTAAGGAGTTATACTCGTTTTACTTCAGCCTCTCAAAACAGATTTTTAGGGTCAACTTCAAATGATCATGACTACTTGTACAGGACGAACTGGGTGGCTTAATTTATATGAAATGAAATACCTTTGAATTATCTTTCTAACGATACCAATTTCACCCAAATCTAATATCGGAGCAAAGAGTTATGGCCGATTTACTTTAGCCTATCAAAACAGTCCACCATGGACAGATTCGGATTTACTTAAATTTTTAAGGGCAATATGGTCATTTTTCATCACCTCTTGAACGAAAATTGGTCATTATATACATATACTTAGCCTCATATCCATTATTTATCATCCATTATTGAAAACTAAGAAACCCTAGCCAAATTTCAACTCCAATTATCTTGTGATTCAACCGTAGAAAATCCAAATTGATTCCGTAGTTGTGTTCACCGTCTCAAGGGCTTCGAGAAGCACCCCTTATTTGTGCCAACAGGACTTCGAAATCAAAAGGGCCATTTTTTTGGTAAGGATGTAAATTATGTTGGTGTTATTTATATGGATATGTATATATATATATATATGCATGTGAGCATAAGAAGTATGTTATTTGATTGTTGTTGAAAGATGATTGGAAATGATGTTGGATTATTCTTGTGCATGGTTGGATTATGTTAAATTGTGAAGGAATTTGGGGTGATGATGTGGTATTGAAATGATGATTATATATATATACACACATAAACCTATTGTTCAAGTTGGTTTTTGGAATGTTTTGCAAATATTGGTAGTATGGAATTATGGAAGAGAATTGTGGTGTTGGGTTGCTAATACTAGATGCCAAACATTTCATTGTAGATAAGTGATTTGTAAAGGCGGGAAGTTGTGTTGAATTGGTATCTGAATCTACAACGAGGTATGTAAAGCATACTCTAACAATGTTCTTTGGCATGAAAACACCAATGTTCCATCAAGTAAGATTCCGAGGTTGTCCAAAAACATGTATTGTTCTACGTTACCAACGAAGTTGTTTCCATCCTATAATTGTCAAAATGTTTCATTGATAGACCAAAAGGCTCTTATTTCATTGTTGTGATATTGATGATTCTGAAACACATTGTTGATGTACCAATGAGTCTTTATTACATCGTTATTGTATAGAAGGTCTATTACTTGGTTCCTATTGATGTATCATTGTTTCAAAGTATTAAAATGTGGAGGCGACCGAAATAACAATCTCAAAGATTAATTGAACTAAGTGATGGAAGTTCTCTCTTATCGGGTGGTATCCCAAGGGCATAAGCCTAGCATGGGTCGATCCCTATTTCATGTGTTTATGGGTGGTATCCCAGGGGCATAAGCCTAGCACGGGTCGATCCCAGTTGATATGTACTGGAGGCATCCTAATGGTCACAGTACAGTACAGTAATGATTACAAAGACGATAAGAACGAAGGTAAAGTGATTGAATAAATACAATGTACAGGTTGTCACAAGTTCTAGTAAGTATGGTCCACTCCTATTACAACTTATTCACTTGTTTCTGATTTCTATTAAGCTCCTATATCATATGTGATTATTTACAGCTTTACATACTCAGTACATATTTCGTACTGACGTCCCTCACGGGGGACCTGCATTTCATGCTGCAGGCACAGGTACCTCAGCTCATACACCGCACAAGTAGGAGCCAGGTCATACAGCTATTGTTGGTGAGCTCCAGTTTGCTTCGGAGCTTTTCGAGTCGGTTCCTTATGTTTTGTTATTGTACATGAGTCATGTGTGGGCAGGGGTTTGTCCCGACCCTAGTTATGTCATGTATATCCTAGAGGCTTTGTAGACATAAGGAAGGGTAAAGTCATGGAAGTTTATATAGTGATGTTATATCTGTATATGTGGTGGCCCCGACGGCCAAGTATTATATATATATATATATATATATATTTGCGCATGTTGTGCTGATACAGGTAATTAGACCTTTCTATATGCAACGAAGTGCTGTCCAATTTTTTGGTGACATGTAAGTGAAAGTACAGGTAGTTGAACGGGTTCTCCCGGGCCTTCTCGGCTTCGGGTGCCAGTCCGGCCCGATGGGATTTTGGGGCGTGACAAGGAGGTGATGAGGCTGATGTAGAAAATATTGGTGTACAAGGAGGTAATGAGGCTGATGTAGAAGATATCCACGTAGAAGATATTAACGTAGAAGATTTTGGTGCAGAAGGAGGTGATGAGGCTGATATAGAAGAAATTAATGTAGAAGATGTTAATAGGCTAACAAGTGAGTTATCAGATTATTTGAGTAGTGATTCAGATCTTGGAGATATTTCTTCAGAAGATAGCTCAGATATTGATGAGGAGTTGAGGGCTTTTAGACAAGAAAGAAGGGAAAAAAGAGCCAACAACAAAGAAAGAAACAAAAAAGCAAGAAAAAAGGTTGTTGAAACTGAAGAAGTACCCGTGGGAGTTGTTGGTTGTGTAGATAGAGGCTTTGGGGATATTGGTAAAAGTAAGGCTACCAAATATTAAGGAAAGTTGGGTGGAGATGAGGAATATATTGATAGTTCTGATTGTTGGAGTGAAGATAGTGAAGAGATAGATGTAGATGCTGTTAGAGGAGTAGATCTACTTAGAAGAAGGAGAAGAAAGAAAACTAGGTATGATGAAAATTGTGAGTTTTCTGTGTTTGAGCTTGGAATGATTTTTGTGGGTGCAAATCAGTTTAGAAAAGCTGTTGCAGATTATGCTGTAGAGTATAGAAGGCAGGTGAAGTTAAAACCTAATGAAAAACATAGAATAAGGGTGAAATGCATTGCAGCTAATTACAACTGTTTGCTGTTTGCTTTTACTGATAGGGATTCAGGTAATTTTATTATTAAGAACTATAACCCTATTCACAAATGTATACCTTTAAACAAGAACAAGATGTGTGATTCAAAGCTGGTTGCTAGAAAGTTCAAGGACAGAATAGCTTCTCAGCCATACATTAGGATTTGGGAAATTCAAGATTTAGTAAGAGAGGTGTTGGGTCTTTATATAGGTAAAACTATTTGTTATAGGGCTAAACAGATTGTTATGAGGGAGAATATGGGAGATTAGAAGCTGGAATTTGCCAGATTATGTGACTATGCAGATATGATCAAGATAACAAATCCTGGAAGTTCTTGTTGGATAAAAATTGACAAAGAAACTGAACTAGGAAAGAACCTCTTTGTTTATTTCTATGTGTGCGTTCATGCCTTCAAGCAAGGATGGTTAGATGGGTGTAGGAAAATTATTGGTTTTGATGGATGCTTTCTCAAAGGAGCTTGTAAGGGTGAGTTGTTGGTTGCTGTGGGGAAAAATGACAACAACCAAATGTATCCTATTGCATGAGCAGTTGTGGATACTGAAACAAAACATAGCTGGGACTGGTTCATAAGGTATCTGATTGCAGATCTAAATCTGGGAACTGGTGAAGGCTTGACTGTAATGTCAGACCAACAAAAGGTACCACCACTTAATTATTTTTCTCATTACTTGACTTTATTTTCCAATAATATTCCTGTTTGAATAATACTTAATACTTATTACAGGGTCTTGTTCCTGTTTTGATGTATCGGCTACCAAATACTGAGAGAAAAATGTGTACTAGACATATTTGGAGCAATTGGCATGTGCGCTGGAGAGGAGAAGAGAGAAGGAAACTGTTTTGGAGATGTGCAAAAGCAAGCTTTGAAGTAAAGTTTAGAGAGGAGATGCAAGCAATGCCAAGGCTAGGTAAGAAAGAAATAACTGAGGACATGCTGATTAATCCTCCTACATCTTGGTGTAGGGCATATTTCAAAACACATTCCAAATGTGATATTGCAGAAAATAACATGTGTGAGACTTTCAATTCTTGGATCTTAGCTGCTAGACATAAGTCCATAATCACAATGTTAGAGGATATCAGACATCAACTGATGAATAGATATGTAGATATGATTAAATTTGCAGAAACATGGATTTCAGACATTGCACCTATGGCAAGAACTATTTTAGAAGCTAACAAGGAATATTCAAATAGGTGTAGGGTTCTATGGAATGGAGTTAATGGTTTTGAAATTGAGGATAAGGGTTACACATTTTTTGTTCACTTGGACAAGAAGTATTGTGATTGTAGGTTATGGATGTTAAGAGGTATTCCTTGTCCTCATGCCATTTGTGCTTATTATTACTTGAAAGTAGATCCTGATCAGCATGTAGAGCACTGGTATAATAAAGAAACCTTTCTTAAGTCTTATAGCCATTTCATTCAACCAATTACCAATATGAGAATATGGACGGAAACCAAAAACCCATCAATTGAATCTCCAAAACCAAAAAAGATGCCAGGCAGACCTGGAAAGAATAGAAGAAAGAAGAAGGATGAGCCAAAAAAGTGGGGTAAACTCTCAAGAAAAGGTGTCAAGATCACTTGTTCAAGGTGCAAGCAAGTTGGCCATAACAAGACTGTGCGTGCCAAAATAGTAAGCCTTAAATGAATTTCATAATAGTTTGTAAATTTAACATATTTCTTAGCTTTTCATATTTCTGTTTGTATGTTAGAATGGGATGAGGATCAGTAATAGTAGTCAACCTAGCTGTCATTCTGAAGCTTCATGGAATCCACCACCACCACAATCAAGTTCTATTTGTGGTGACACCAGTGCAATGGCAAGACATACCTACACTCAAAGTCAAATAACAAGAGTAAGTTATATATGTTCTGCTGCCTTAATATTTTTGTCCTGCTTAATATTTTTATTTTTTGTCCTGCTTAATATTATTATTGAAAAATGTTAAAAATATTGTGTTGCATTTATTCACAGTTAAGCTCCACCTTTGATACATATGCAACTACACAATCCAGTTAATCAAGATCTACTTGTGCTGACACAACTGCTGTGCCAAGAGCACCTTAAAGAAAGGTGTCAAGTGTGGCTGGTAGAGGTCAAGGTGCTGCTGGTAGAGGTAAAGGTGCTACTGGTAGAGGTAAAGGTTGTTCTGGTAGGGATAGTGGTTCTGGTAGTGGTTAATTTGGTGCTGATAAGGGAGGTGAAAGAGGAATTGGTAGAGGTCAAGGTGCTGCTGGTAGAGGTCAAGGTGCTGCTGGTATAGGTAAAGGTTGTTCTGGTAGGGATGGTGGTTCTGGTATGGTCAATTTGGTGCTGATAGGGAAGGTGAAGGAGGAATCGGTAGAGGTCAAGGAGGGAGTGGTAGAGGATTGCCAAGAAAAATAGCCAATGCAACAAGAGGGATCCTATTTGAAAGTGGAAGAAATATTTCTTCCAGTCAAGTACCACCTTTGCCGACCAATAAGAGGTCATACAATACTACCTCATTTGCTGCTGCTACTGGATACAAAAGGCTTGCAACTGGTTTTAGTGTTTACTCTGATCCAACAACTGGAACCCACGTGTACAATGTATTTATTTCTGTCTCATTATTTACCTATAATAATGTTTACCCTAATGTTTTCATTCAAGTTTTCAATGTTCACTGTCTTACAATTTTGTCTAATTTTGCAGCCAGGTACATCAAGTGAGAGGGTTCTTTATGAAGGTATAAATTTAAGGAGTGCTTCACCAACCAATATAGATATTGGTTTTAAAAATAGCGGCCTAAAGTGGAATGAAAAAGATGCAGTCACCAGCACACAATTGCAACAAATGAAAGCAAATAAGAGAAAAAAAAGTAGAAACAACCAAGTCTTCTTCATCAATTGGATATTCAAAGAAGTAGTTCATTTAGAAATGATTTGCACTGTAATGAGGGATAGTGTCTTTGAACAAATTGTGTTACTAGTTTTTGAATAACTTTTTCTTAGGCAGCAATTAATGATTTTGGTGTATGCTGCAGTAGAACTATTCTGCTCAATGTTGAGCCTTTTTTGAACACCTTTACATCATGTATGCAGGTTTTAGCTCAATCTTGAGCTGTGTTAATATGATATCCAGCTGCTTGCACTTGTAATATAGTTTATTTTTATCATAACCTTCAGTAGTTACAAATAGGCTATATGGTAATACCTTCAGTAGCTACACAAGTAGACACAAAGTAGCCAATTGACAATGAGATTGTCATACAAAAATATGTCAATTCATTCAAACAACTACTTCAAACAAACCAAACAACTACTACAAACTAGGCCAACTACAAACTGAACAAACAACTACTACTACAAACTAACAAAACAACTACTACAAACTAACCATTACAATATCCAATTGCCTATTCAATAGGCAAACTTAACTACTACACCTTACACCATATTAAAGAACCACTTTACAGTTGGAATAATGAGAAAAAGTAGAACAAGTCTATTCAATTTGAGCTTAGCACATTCCCTTTCAAGTTTAACTTTTTTGAGTTTTTGCCTCACTGCAATCAACTTTCCTTCACTATCTTTCAATTTCTCACACAAAGTGTCCCTCTCTTGTTCAACGTCTTTGAGCTTTTGCTTCAATCGATCACACGAATTTTCACCATCTTTGCTCCTAATCATTAAGCTCGATTCTACCCCAGGATATTGATGCACAAATATTGAAGGTTTTGGATCAATCCATCTAAAGTACCCACATCCATCATTTTCCTAAAATGAAAAAAACAATAGAATAATAAAAAAAATATCAAAAATAATAATAATTAAAATCTATGAAAATGATACAAACCTTTGGAACTTTGCATCCAAAAAATCTACGACCCGGATTTGAAGGAGTCCTTGAAGTTCTTAAAGGATAAAATTTGGAATAGTAGCACAAATCGGGAACATCAATATTGACGAAATTTTTCGACATTCTCATCCAAAATGAGAGAAAAAAATAATTTAAGAGAAATTAGGAGATAACTTTGATAGTGAGATGAGAGAAGTTGATGAGAACTCATCTATGAAGGAGAGAATGAAGAAAGAAGAAGAGTAAATTTAGGTTAAAAAGAGAAAAATTGAAGGGAATGACAAAAGTAACGTTATTTAATGTTAAATTTTGCCACATGGACAATTTCTTTAGTTTTCACGCACCTCAAGTGGTTGCACAACACGCGCAGTGCCATGTGGGCAAAAAATGCCCAATAGGAACAAAATTGGGGAGTTTAGGGGTTTGATAGGTACAAGCCTTAGATTAGGGGCCTAAGTGAATTTTAGGGACAAGTTTGAGGGGCTATTGATGGGTTTGGCCTAAATTGTATATATTCGAATTTATATTTTCAGTGTATAATTAATAAAACTAATTTGGTAAAATAAGCTCCTAATAACTATTTTATTAATACTTTGTTTGGATGGGGTTTTGTCATGGTTTCATAATGTACGGTACAATATGATATGGTATTGTATTGTACAGTACAGTACAAATACAATGTTTGGATAGGCTATATCGTTCACTGCTGTTTAATACCAGTTTTATTGTTTTGTTTGACGGTATAGTACTGTATCATAACTAGTAATGTTACTAAAATGCCCTTAATTATTATAAATATTAAATTTATTAATAATTATTAATAAAATAATTTTTTCTGTTAATCTATCACAAATTATGTCATGTAAATATATTAAGTTATTAAATTTATGTAAATTTTAATGAAATTAATACAATAGTAGATCAAAATAAATGTAATCGAATTCATTTTTTATAGCAATAAATTTATTTTCTTTTAGTGTTTCAAAACGTGACTACCAATGACAAGTACAAAGTTTGAATGCATTTTTTGTGCATGCTACGGGTGTGTTCAGTATGAAATACAAAAAAAAACTAGGAAAATAAATAGTTTCTTACTTATTTTCTTGTGTTCGTTATGGAAATAGAAAAATATTTTCTATAAATATTTTTATATATTTAACATAAAACAATGAGAACGAATAGGCTAAGGGGGTGGGGTAAGAAAAAATTATGAACTTTTTGTTAAAAAGAATATTTGAGGTAGGGTAGTAGAGTGGGGGTTCAAGGGTAGGGGTAGGGGTGGACTAAGAAAAAAGTATTGAATCTTTTAAAAGTAAATTAAAAAAAAAAATATTTTTTGTGGGTAAGTGTATTGGTTTTGGGGGAGGGGGGCTGGTAGGAGGTGGTGGTGGGGTACAATCTTTTTGAAACTTTTTAAATAGTCAAAAAAATTGATTCGAGAGAGGGGCTGATAAATGGGGGTGGGGGAATGGGTGGGTGAGGGTGGGGTAAGAAAAAATTTTGAATTTTTATTTAAATAATTTTTTTTAAAAAAATTGGGGTGGGGGTTTAGTAAGGGGTGGGATCGGGATCAGAGTAGGGGGTGGGATAGGAAAAAAGTTTAAAATTTCTTAAAAAAAAAATTTAAATAATAACTTTTTTGGATGGGTGGGGTGGGGTAGGGTGGGGGGAATGGAGAGGGGAGAGGGGAGGGGTGGCTCATGGGGTGGGGGCCTGGGGAGGGGTACGAGGTGGAGTTAAATAATATAAGGTAAAGGATAAAATAGGATTATATAATATTAAATAAGGGCATAATTGGAAAAAAAATAAGTAAACCATGGGATACCACCAAATCGGTGATTACATAAAGTGAGAGTTTTTATGGTTACAAACCATGAAACAAAACCATACCATACCATACATTTTAACAAACAATCAAAATAAACATGGTTACTTTAGTAACCATATCATAGTATACCATGAAAAACCACCATCCAAACAGTGTGTAAGGAGAGTGTAAAGTCAACAAGGGTCAACTAATTTATGTAACAATCCATTAGGTCATTTTGAGTATTAGAACTCTTTTTCCATAAAAGACTCTTCTAGTAGATTTTAAAAGGTTTTTAAAACTATTTTATTGTAACTATGATTATTTAATTAACGAATATTTTTAGGTAATTATTCTTGGTTGGTGATTAATGGATCAAGTTTATAATTTATTGAATATCCTACAATACTTGACTCGTATTTTCCCTTAAATTTTTTAAGGGTAAATAATATAAATCCCATTAGTTTGCTCCTTAATTATCATTTTTTTCGATTTTCTTATTTAATTTTTCTCTCACCCGAATTTTAATTATTAATAAACATAACTGGACACTGATATAAATTACTACTTATGTATATGAACTAATTAATTTAACTATAATTAAGAAAATAAATATTTGCATTTAATACACAACACAATTAACTCTACATTTATGAAATTGGGATTAATGGATCCCTTAAAATCAGTAACAACTTTTCAATTTTAAAATTTTGGAACAACAAAATCAATGATCAGAATTAGAGATCGAAGAATCTCAGATTAATTTTGGAAATTGCATCTGAATTGCATCCCCTATAATCACATACATTGCAAACCAATATTAGTTTAATATGTAACAAAACTTAAAACAAAAATTTTCAAAATTTGAAAACATAAAACAATGCTTAATATTCATACCTAATATTCTTTTATCTATATAACAATGCTATGTATATGGGATGGAATAAACACGCCTCAACTTTTCTAATAGAACCATATACATAATTGTGTTACGTATAACTCTGTTAATGCATGATATATACATAACTCTACACTGTAAATATTCTGAAAATTAATACAATAGTCAAAAGTGTCCATTTCAACACATATACATAACATAATTATTTATATGGGTTGATATACATAACCGTGTTATGTATAATACTGTTAATGCATAATATATACATAACTCTGTAATGTATATATTCAGAAATAAACAATCCATCTATGTTTCTTGCACCACATATATATAACAAATTTAGGATATGGGCTTATATACATAATAATGTTATGTATATGGGATGTAGTAACAACCAATTCCATACACACATATATATATGGTGTGACATAAAAACTCTCGAAAATGTCAAATTTCATGCATATACATACCTCTTTTTCTTTCTCTTTTTTTCTTTTCTTCCAACAAGAATGATATCACAAGTAGAGATACAAACTTTCTTGTGCATCTTGCCACGTATAAGACAAAGACATTTAGTACCATCAACACACCTAGCTTCACATATTGCATTACCAAGCATACATAGGATTTTATCAAAATTGATTATTGATACAACGAAGAAAGGTGGGGCAGAAATGGAATTGATGAAAGTATAGGGTGTAACGAATGAAGAAAATGGGGATTGAAAGAGTTTTTAGTGAATTTGAGGGTTGAAAGAGTGTCAATTTTGGGGGAGAAGAGGTAAAAGTCGCCAGAGGTGGAGTTTTTCTCCAAGATAGGATTTTTCAGTTTTGTATTCAAACTTGGTAGCCTCTTAAATGAGTGTCCTTGATTATAGGCACTTTATAAGGCAAAAAAATGTAAAAATGGGAAGATAGAGGTATGTACATGAATTATAGAGAGAGAAATTATAAAGATGGGATATTTGTAATTAGTTTTGATAGATGAAATTTTATTTAATAATAGAAAGTTAGGATGTATATTTATTTAAATTTTCCAATTTTCAATTTAAATCTTTTCCTCAACCCATCAACAACAATATAATAATGTAATAATATTTCTATTCAACAATAAATCCATGTGAACACAATTTAGAGTTTTTGGAAATTTGTTATTTGAAACCATCCGTTGAAGAGTAGTGCCACGAAGTGCAACAACGGTTATGTTATATAACAGACAATAAGGATTAGCCTTGTTTAATTTAACTCATTTAAGTTCACAAATAGCTGTCACGATCCGATTTACGAGTCATGATGACACTGACTCTATCTCTCCAATAGGTAAGCTAAATTGTAACCCAGAGCTAAGTGCAATGGATTAACTTGGTGAAAAATGCCCAAAAAAGGCAAAAAACAACATATACAACTTATGAATAAACAAGGCAAGGAAAACAAATATGGAGTAACCCAACAATTTAGAAATCCATTCTCCAAAAAATGGTTGGGCCAATATAATAGCGACTATAAATATAACTCAAGTCTTAAAACAGTCAACACAATTCCATCTCGAAATGAAATACTAGACATAAAAGATAGAAAAAATAGGAGACTCCGACTCTAAGAGCTCACCTTATCTCAGGAAATCCACACAACACAAACATCGATCAGCGATGATAACTAGTACTCAAATCTACACCAAAAAGGTACAAAAGTGAGTATGAGTACCAAAACTTGAAGCACCCAAAATTTTGGCCCTTGAAAATTTCTTGAGCTTTGAGCTCACTACCTTGGTAACGACTTACCCTATTAGTCGTAGGGTGTCCTGATGAGTTATTGGGATGAGTTATAACCAAATCAGTATGTTTGTAGCTAGATTCTTCTCTGAGTACGAGTGGCTCACTACGAGCCGTAAGGATATGTTATGAGTTGTTAGATATAATCATAGGGTATCCAGTGTAAATCCTAATTTGGGTTCTGTGTTGACTATGACTGGACCCGATGAGTCGTAGGGTCCTATTACGAGTGGTGACATTGAGTAGTAAGGATAATAATATAGGGTTCCTTGGTGGTACTTCCTTTGTTACGGCTCATGGTGATGAGTCATAAGGAGTGGCTACGAGTCAAGGGTTGACTTAAAGTCAAAGGCGACCCTTTTTCAGTTTTTAAGTTAAGGGTATTCTAGATATTTTTCCTCTTACCTAACATGAAATCCACGTCTTATAACCCCTAAGGGTACCAGTATCCCTCATAAGACACATCAAGGTAACTTCTCAACACTCAAATTCCTCAAGGTCAAAAACACTTAGGGTTTTCAAGGGATTTACCAAATAAGGCTTTCAAGGGCAATTTCTCTCCGTACATCTTCCTATTACAGGCATGTGAATCTTACCTCATTGTTAATTTTGTAAAATCATATGTATTAAAGTATTATTCATATGGAATTGTTTTGATTTTTAAAACAAGGGATGTGAGTTTTGAATGCTTATTATTGAACAATGTTTTCCAATGATTTAATTATGATTATTCATGCTTTAAATATGATTTTGAACTTACGGGTGCATGGGTATGGTGAATGAATTAGGGAATTATGATTTTCCCCAACTTGTGACTTTTGAAGTGGTTATGACCCCAACCCATAGTGTGAAATTGATTTATGTTATGAGAAAGGTCGGAATTTGTAAATTGAACTAGTCTTGAACTATTGAGTGATATAAAGAGGTATTTGAAACACAAAGGTATAATTTAATGAGCAAAGGAATTCGGTGTTCCCCCACCTTGTGTTAATAAATAAGGGGAGTTGTTTTCTCTAAGTAAATAGAAATTATTTTGGCATGATGCATTACCTTGCAAGTGTAGTTGGTATGATGATACCAACAATGTATGCCTTAATGTGAAATATGGTTCATGATATGGATTGTGTGATAAATATTTTAATTGGGTTCTAATAAGGGTTGTGTAGCTGAGTCATGAACGTGGAGGTCCAGATGATCGACATTGGAAACCGCATTAACCAACGCAGGGGTCAAAGTGAACAGGGAGGTTTGAGTCCTGCACATTATTATTATTTCATAATTAGGAAGGTTTGAGTCCTCTATAAATCATTACATGATCAGGTGCTTAAGTCACTTTAGTATATGTTGGGAGATTTGAGTCCCCCGTATGCATATATATGAGATTATTCTCTGATTCTTGTAGCTACATTCACTAGGGCACGACTAGGGGGTGAGAGCGGTGACCATATAGACTGTGGATACATGTTATGATGATTGAGCTACACAATCCAGGCTAAAATTTTAAAAATGCATGTTAAGCCTTATTTCATATCTTAGTATGAGATATATATATATATATGTATGTATGTATATATATATGTACGTATGTATGTATGTATGTATATATATATATGCATTAGTTTGAATGATGTTAAATTATTGATCATGTCATTATGTTATCCTTATCCCCTAGTTACATGCTAGCATTACTCTGCTAACTATGTTAGGATGCTGTATCCGCATGCGATGCAGGAATTGGTTACACTTTAACTCCATCTGCTCAGTGATTAGGATTTGGGATCATCTCCTGAGTTAACATTGTAGTGGTGAACTTTCAGATATCAAAAGTCTATATTTCGTATTTTATTCCTCTTATGTCTTAGACTTGTTTTTGGCTATTATCGAGGGCATGTCCTGATACTTTATTGATATTTAGTTTTGGATCATTATTTAGAAGGCTTTATTTGGACTACTGTGGTTATTGGGTAGGGTCGTTTGGTCATTTTGCCAGTCATCGTTGGTTGGTCATGGATATGCATTGAAATTTTCTTAAGCTATTGCACGCTATCTTGTTATATGTTTATAATTCATCTGACTTTAAGGTGTTGTGTTTGGGTTGGTTAGGTGTTGGGGGTGATCTCCAGTCCATACGGTACTTGAGATACCTGACACGGCCAGACCCTAGTTCAGGTCGTGTTAAGGTGGTATCAGAGCGTAGGTTTGTTTTCATTGAATATCCATCAAAGCCTTGTCGAGTGGAGTCTCTTTTATCAGTGTATAGCGCACCAAACTTATAAGAGAGCAACTACGAGGAATTTAGGGATGTTTTCCTTTCTTGTTGTCTTATTTCAAGCTATAAAGTTTGAGGTATCAAGACTCTCTAATTCACATATGTTTGCTTTTTGGATCATACCTCTTAGATGATCTGAAGCTCATGGAAAATCCATTATCCTACTTGAGGATAATGCTTATGGGACATGTCCTGCTTATGGGGTATAGACCCGGTCTAGGGTCTAGTTCCTCATTACCCTTCTGGAGTTCCACCGGTTCCCTTTAGTCCTCCTCCAGCACCTCAGGCTGATATGTCGAATGCAGAGTTTCATTAGTCTATTCATATGTTGGCCCAGTTGGCAGCTTCTCAGTCTGAGCATGTAGCTTCTGTTAATCCAGCTTTCAAGGCAAAAAAGTTAGCTCGTTTATGAGGTTTAGTCCTCCTGTGTTCACTGATGTTAAAGATCCTAAAAGTTTTATAGATGAGATGGAGAAGATCTTTCAAGTTATGCATGCTACTAATGTAGAGGGTGTGGAATTCGCTGCCTATCAACTGAATAATGTAGCATATCAATGGTATAAGGAATGAGAACATTCTAAGGGAGATAATGCCAAATTTGTACCATGGGATGATATCTCTAGTGCTTTTCTGGACCATTTTTTTCTCAGGAGTTGAGGAGGAAAAGTGACACAAGCCAAATGGCCATCTATGATTTTGAAGACATAATTGGAGGTCAATGCATATAGACTCAAGACTTGGTCACCTTGAGGACACAAGAACATACATAGAGGACTCGTTTTGAGCATGACATAAAGCAGACCCGTGTGTGAAAGATTGCGTGGGGGCTTACCTTTGATGCCAACCCGAGTCCATAACTGTTAAAGTATCACCCCTTTGTTTTGAAGCATTGAATAAGCACCCTTTATTAAGGGTATTTTGGGGATTACACTTGTTGGAAAGATACTCCATGACCACCCCTTTCATTAAGAGTATTTTGGCCATTTTGCTATGTAATAAGCTAGCCTATAAATAGTCTTCTATTAGGTCATTTGCTCATTAGTTGATCATGGATATTTGAAAGACTTCTTTTTCTCTCTTTGAGGGTGTAGTGTAGGGCTTGAAAAAGCCAAGCAGCGTAGGACTTGGAAAAGCCATTATTGATCTTTGCTTAGAAATGGTGGTTGTAAGGCGGAGTTAATTCCCTTAGCGGTCACCGTAAGAGTTTGGTGTTGTTATTGCGTGTCTTAGGGGTCTTATCGTTTGATACACGGTTTGGTTCCTATTTCTTGTAATCTCGTATGTCAAGCAATCTATCTTACTTTATTGCATTTGTTTGTTATCTTATTTCTCTTAGTCTTCATCTCTTTAGGTCATTCTTCTATCATTTAGTATCAGAGAAAGGTTTGATTTTATTTCAATAAAATCAATCTTTGGATTGCTATCTAGAAAATCAACAAAAAAAGAAGTGTCAAATCTGAAAATTGCAAAAAAAAGTTGTTATCCCGTTTTTATCCCTAGGCCAAAATTTTAGGTCCTAGATTTTTGTTTCTTTCGGTGTTTCTAGTGTTAGATTCTTGTTCCCTAACACTATTAGAGTCTAGAAATTGAAACTCACAAAAAAAGAAGTGTCAAAAATAAAAAATCCCCAAAAAGTACTATTCCCATTTTTGACCCTAGGTCAAAATTTGAGTTTTTAATTTTGTGTTTTTCTTGTGTTTTTAGTGTTAGATTTGTGTTCTCTAACACTATAGGAGTCTAGATCTTGAATTTGAGCTATTTCCGGGTTGTTTTGAGCCATCCACCATTGTTGAACTTGAAGTTGAAGAAACTTGAAAGGTGGATCTTGAAATTAAAAGTTTTTTTTGTGAGATTTATGGCTTGAAAACGTGATATTGGTGTTTGGGAGTTCAAAGTGTTCTTGAATATTAAAAAATTATTCAATTTGGAGTTCATTTGGGTTAGGTTCCATTTTTGAATGTTCTTGGTGTTCTTCATATTCTTCATATGTTGTTGAAGAAGAACATTCAAATAGTGGTGGTTTGATCCAAAAAGAAGAAGAAAAAGAGTGTGGTCCATGTTTGTAGAAAGAATATTCCAAGCATAATCCAAGACTTCCAAAGGTAGAAAGTGTCCAAAAGCATCAAAAAAAGAATATTCTCAAAAAGAGGACAAGGAGAAGTACAAGGAGGGACCACAATAAATTCAAACTCTTTTGAGAATGAAAAAGGGTCCATTCGTTGTGTTTTCTTCACCAAAACCAATTACCACACTATCGAGAAGAAGATTGTTGAATTTTAAATTGGAAACAAGTCAACTCCAAATCGTTGACCAATTTTGACCGAGGCTACCACATCATCAAAGTGCCACATCATCAACTTCCTAAATACCTTGAAGATCAAATTTAGGTTCTAAGTTTCTTTACTTTATTTCTTTAGTTTCATTTCTTGATTCTAGAACTAATTAACAACTAGTAATCACCTACTTAGCTGTGAATTAGTTGTTTGAGTCCGTTTTCTTCGTGTTTTCATTCTTTGTGTGCTTTTCTCATTTTGATTCGTTGAATTTCTTTGTTTCATCTTCGTAAGTAGATTTTATTTTGTGTTTTGAGTCGATCAAACAAGAATCTATTCCGGACGCTTAGTAGTGATTGACACCTTATTGACTACTGGAGTATAAGCAACTTTCAATACTTACCACTCCAATTATGAGGATCACAAAGTTGAGTGTATACGAGTGTTGGTGAGGAGCTTTTACTACTAATCTTGTTTGTTCATTTTGTAGGTACACGGTGATATCAGGGGAACATATCTTGGTATCCGTGGACTATTATGACTATAACATGGGAGACTATGATTGTAGTGATGGATTTTATGGATACGATAATGTTGGAGATTATTGGGGCTATGAATATAGCCATGATTAAAACATGGGCAGAATTGAGAGTTATGGTTTTGAGGGAGAAAATGAGGTGAATGAAGTTCCTAGTGCTTATGGTGAATATGGAGATAATGTATTGCCTTGTGATGGTTCTTATGATGAAGTTGGTGCATGTGAGGAGTCTTACACTTCCCACTCCGAACCTAGAATTGGTGTAAGGTATAATCCCTTCCTTCACAAAGCTTATGATATCCATGGTAAGAGTACATGTGTGGAGCATGAATATTCATATTCTTCACCTTATAGTACCTCTTATCAAGGTCGAAGTGATGTGAATGGGTATATTAGCTATAGTGTAGGTTGTCCTATGAGAAGAAGAGAGAATACATCTCCAAGGTCGAGGGGTACTCATGTGCCCATGGGTTGACCTAAACTCTACAATATTGATCCTAGGAGAAGTGTTCACTCTGGAAAGGTAAGCATTTATGGGGTACCGGGCTGCCTTCTTGTGCTAGATGATTGGCGCCATAAGAACTACATCATGCCACCCATGGTTGACTATTTGGGGTTGTTTTGAGAACCTTTACTTGTTCCATTACTTGGATGGGTATAAGGTTACCGAGAGAGTAAGGATTGTTTTTACCCAATTTGAATACTATGAGGAGGTATGGTACGATATCTTTCCCTTAACACCAGGTCATATATGCTTAGATGCCGATTGGTTTGCACAATATAGAGTTCCAAATGTGATAAATTGGCCTAAGGTTATAGTGGACCGATGGGAAAATTATCTCTTTACCTTAATTCTTCCTAAACCACAAGGAGATGTGATCACTTACTCCAAGACAAATGATTATGAGAGACAAAAGATTGAGAGGAGTAAGGGTGTGCAAGGTGGCAATCCAAGAGTGGAAAAAAAAGAGGCTGTGTGGAGCGAAGTGAGGGGGTTGCTACCAAACCATGCTAGCTATGTTTGTCCTTCTATTTCTAAGGACATTTGTATAGGTACTAACATGGCAAGTGGAGGAGCAAAGGCCAAAGAGAAGTTGCTGCCGAAGCATGTGGGAAACCTTCACACTACGGCAAAGAAGAATCTACTCAAGAACTTCAAGGTAAAATAGCCAACTCTTACACTTTTGTGTATGTGAATGATAATTGTATGGCTAGTAGCCCATTAGGTGTGAGTAGTAGCTTAACTATTTGTGAGTCTATTGATTCTTTGCCTCTTGTTGATGATGTACTTGTTGTCAGTGTGGATACACTAGTTGATCCTATTGATGACCGAATTGACTCTTCTTATAAGATCAATTTAAGTCCACCTAGTGTTGAAGCCATTGTGTTGAATGATAATACATCATCTATTGATTCTTTGCCCCTTGATGATGATGTACATGTTGTGAATGTGGATACACTAGTTGATCCTATTGATGAACGAATTGAATCTTCTTGTAAGATAAATTTATGTCCACCTAGTGTTGAAGCTAATGTGTTGAATAATAGTACATTATCTTATGGGAATTGTGTTGATCAACTTATGTGCGAAATTTGTCCTCCACTTGAGGATGTGTGTGATGTGTTTAATGGATCTTAAGTGAGTGATGATATTGAATATGTTGATCAAATAAATAGGAGTGACCCCTTTAGCATGACCTCTAGTGAATGTTCTACTCTCGGTTTTGTTCATAGGGATAATCACGTACTTGAAACATCTTTGATACTTGATAATGATCTTTTAGAGAATGGATTTTCATGTCTATATTATCTTCATGGATAGATCCTTCTCTTTCTAAAGACAATGTCTTGTTTGAAGATAATGAGTTCACTCCTAATGAACCTAGTGGTGAGAATGAAGTTGAAGGTATAGCTTGTCTTGAAAGCTATAGCCTATATGCCAACCCACTATAGTGTGACAACATTCTTTCTAAAGATGGAAATTTCTTCTTAGAAGATGAGAGTACTCTTAAGGAAAGGGAATGTGAGGTCTTGTAAAGGAATCATCAATTAGGTGATGATAATTTTGACTTGCTTGAATTCTTAAGAAACCCAATAAGTTATTGTTCCTTGAAAATTGATTGTGGTTGTGATACATATGACACACCACCCATGTTTGATGACTATGAGGATGAATTGCTTTTTTCTTGTGAAGACTTAAGTAATAATTCCTTGGACTTTGGTGGTGGTATGTGTCTACTTGAAGGTAGTTCCATAGAAAGGGAAGGTGTCCATTGTTTGGAAATTACTTATTCTACTATGTGTGACCTTATTGTTGAGAATACTCATGGTGATGATATTGAAACTAGTAGTGAGTACATACATGAGGACACCTTAGTTGAAGTTGACTTGAGTGATATCTTTCTCCACTCTCTATTTGTTTTTAATGATATATATACTATTATAGAGAGTATATCTTGTAGTTTGGGTGAAGCCTATGGGGAAAGGGAGTGTTGTCTAGACCCGTGTCTATGACTACTCTTTCCGTTTGACCCCAGTGCCAAATATGGAAATGGTGATGTTGGTGCACCCAACTTGTTGCTTGGTCTACATGACAAGCAAATTGTCATTCTTGAAAACCCGAGAGCAAAAGTTTCATTGTCTCCTTGGTGTAATGCTTCTAAATATGCATCCTTGCTTGACATACTTATTCTTAAGTTGCATGAATCACAACTTGTGGATTCCAAGTTGTCTAGTTATTTGAAGGAAAGAGCGTGTATTTGCTTAAATGCTTTATCTTTACCCGTGCACGTCTTTATACTTGATTCTTTCCTATACTACCTCTTTTCCTATGATGACATCCATGCTAGTTTCGAGTTTGCATTAAGTAGAGGTAGGGGTCTTGTTTGTTGGTCCACTTATTTGATTGATAAGGCTATGCGGGATTGGTGGACTTTGAGACCAATAGTGGTACTATGTTTGATGAGGCTACTTGAAGAGTTAATGAAATAATTGTGCTTTATGGTTCCTAAGAAAAGGGTAGCCTTACCTTTTAGACTTAGTGATGCCATGTAGACCTTTGTAGTTTCTTTATCTCTTGATACTTGTCATAGCTATTTCCTTTGTAGCATTCTTACAAAGCTTTTCACGACTAAGGCAAAGGATTCGTGGTTATATCTCAAGTATATACCACCTTGGCATAATGAAGTTATTTGTTGTACTAACCCTAACCCTCATGCCATGAGAAAGTTGTACTTGTTTGTTCTTTCTTTAATTTTCAAGGTATGGATTCGAGGTCGAATCCTTTTTAAGAAGGGGAGGATGATACAAGCCAAATGGCCATCTATGCTTTTGAAGACATCATTGGAGGTCAATGCATAAAGACTCAAGACTTGGTCACCTCGAGGACACAAGAACATGCATGGACGACCCATTTTGAGCATGACATAAAGCAAACCCGTGTGTGGAAGATTGTGTGGGGGCTTACCTTTGATGCCAACCCGAGTCCACAACTATTAAAGCATGACCCCTTGGTTTTGCAGCATTGAAGAAGCACCCTTCATTAAGTGTATTTTGGTGATTACACTTGTTGGAAAGACACTCCATGACCACCCCTTTCATTAAGGGTATCTTGGCCATTTTGCTATGCAATAAGCTAGCCTATAAATAGTCTACTATTAGGTTATTTGTTCATTAGTTGATTATGGATATTTGAGAGTCATTAAAAGACTTTTTCTTCTCTCTTTGAGAGTGTAGTGTAGGGATTGGAAAAGCCAAGTAGTGTAGGGATTGGAAAAGCCAAGTAGTGTAGGGCTTGGAAAATCCATTATTGATCTTTGCTTAGAAACGGTGGTTGTAAGGCGGAGTTGATTCCCTTAGCGGTCACTGTAAGAGTTTGGTGTTGTTATTGCGGGTCTTAGGGGTCTTATCATTTGATACATGGCTTGGTTCTTTTTTCTTATAATCTCATATGTCAAGCTATCTATCTTACTTTATTGTATTTATTTGTTATCTTGTTTCTGTTAGTCTTCATCTCTTTAGGTTATTCTTTTATCATTAAAGGCAAAAGAATTTATTAATTTAAAGAAAAGTAGGATGACGGTCAAGGAGTATGTTTTAAAATTTCATCAGTTATCCCAGTATGCTCCTGAGTTAGTGTTTAGTATGAGGTCTAGAATGAGGAAATTTGCTTCTAGGTTATCTTGTAATTTGATTTTAGAGAGTAAGGCTGCCTTGTTGAACAAGGATATGGACATCTATAGGTTGGTTGTATAGATGCAGTAAGTTGAGAAAGAGAAGAAAAAGTAGGTAGAGATAGGGTAAATGCAGAATAAGAAGTTTAGATTTTTTAATAAGGGTAGAGGTCAGAAACAGAATGGTAGATATGGTGGAAAGTGGTCTAAGAATAAGTAGGGGAGTTTTAGTTCCTAGTCTACTGCTAGTATTCCTTATCCGAAGCTATCGAGTGATCGTCTTTCTTATCATGATAGTGGGGTTAGGGAACAGGGTGCCCAATCTCAATTGGTGAGGCTCAGTCAGCTTCACATATCCTCCTTATAGATTCCACGGTCATGTGCACCATGGTTTTTATTAAGAGGGGAGGAATAGGTGTTTTAAATATGATCAGATTGGTCACTTGTAGAGGGATTGTCCTTCTAAGGTTAATTTAGGGGAAAATAAGATTCACATTGCCACTTTATCAGCTCCTGCACCAAAGGCCATTGCTTCTACTTCTAGTATCGGCTCTAGCCAGAATTGCTTGTATACTTTTGCTACCCACCTGGACTCTGAGGCATCTCCCGATATCATCACTGGTAAGTTATGACTCTTTTCTAGTGACATGTATTTCTTGCTTAATTCGGAGTCTACTCTTTCTTATGTGACCCTATTTATGGCTGCATATTTTGGTTTTGATCCCGAGTATATCCCTAAACCCTTTTTTGTTTTTACCCCAGTGGGTGACTTTATGGTTTCTAGAAGAGTCTATAGGGATTGGGTGGTATCTGTAGGTGGCAAAGAAACTCTGGTAGATCTGATAGAGTTAGACATAGTTGATTTTGGTGTCATATTGAGGATGGATTGGTTGCACTCATGCTATGTATCTTTAGGTTGTCAAACTTATAAGGTCATGTTTAAATTCCTTAATGAGTTGGTCATTGAGTGGGAAAGGGGTTCTTTAGTGACTAAGGGAAGATTCATATCATATCTTAGAGACTGGAAGTTGATTTCTAAGGGATGTCTTATCATTTAGTATAGGTTAAGGATTCTAGCTAGGAAGGTCCTTTCTTATAATTTGTTCCTGTGGTTAATGAATTCCTTGAGGTTTTTCCTGACAATCTTCCTGGTATCTTTGCCGATAGGGAGATTTATTTTGGGATTGACCATTTCAGACACCATCCTATCTCTATCCCCCTTATAGAATGGCTTTGACTAAGTTGAAAGAGTTTAAGGAGCAGTTGAAAAACCTCCTTGACAAGGTTTTATCTGTCCTAATATGTCGTTGTGAGGTGCTCCTATTTGGTTTGTGCGTAATAAGGATGGTTCCCTTTGAATGTCAATTAATTACTGTTAGTTGAATAATGTTACGGTGAAGAATAAGTATCCTCTTCCTCAGTTTGATGACTTATTTGACCAACTTCAGGGTACTGATGTTTCTCTAAAATTAATCTTCAGTCAGGTTATCATCAGCTAAAGATTAGGAAGGTGGATATCCCTAAGACTTTTTTTCAAACCCGGTATGTTCACTATGAGTTCCTAGTCATGTCTTTTGGTCTGACAAATGCCCCAGCAATATTTATGGATCTTATAAATCGGGTGTTCTATCAGTTCTTGGATTTATTTATCATAGTGTTCATTGATTATATTCTGGTGTACTCTAGGAGTGAGGTGGATCACGCCGACCATCTTTGCATTATTTTGCAGACCTTGAAAGATCATCATTTGTATGCTAAGTTTTCAAAGTGCGAGTTCTAGTTGAAAGCTGTTACTTTTCTAGGTTATGTCATTTCTAGTGAAGGGATCATGGTGGATCCATAGAAAGTTACAGTGCTAAAGAAGTGTCCTTGGCCCATGACTCCAACCAATATTCAGAGCTTCTTGGGTTTAGCTAGTAACTATAGGAGGTTTGTAAAGAGTTTCCCAACTATAGCTGCCCCGCTGACTAAGTTTACCCAAAAAGGGTTGAATCTCAGGCAGATGAGGTTGCTTAAGTTGCTGAAGGACTATGACATAAGTCTCCATTACCGCACAGGTAAAACTAATATGGTTGCTGATGCTCCTAGCAGGTTATCTATGGTGAGTTTAGCTCATATGGATGAGGATAAGCGAGAATCAGTGAAATATATTCACTATTTTACTTACCTTGGAGTTAGTCTCTTGGACTCTAAGGATGGAGGTATGTTTATGCAAAAGGTAACACAGTTATCTCTTGGTACTGATATAAAAGAGAAGTAAGAATTAGATCCCGTCGAAACAAGGATTATGGGAGACGTGGGATAACAAAAGTTTGTAGCTTTTGAGATTGGTAGTAATGGTATCTTAAGGTACCAAGAAAGGTTATGCATTCCTTATATAGATGGGTTTCGAGAGAGGATCATGGCCAAGGCTCATGAATAACATTATGCTGTTCATACTAGTTCAACTAAGATGTATCATGATCTTAAGGAGATTTATTAGTGGAATAATATGAAGCGAGTTGGCCAATTTTATGGCTTAATGCATAGTGTGTCAACAAGTGAAGGTTAAGCACTTGCGGCTTGGAGGGTTGTATCAAGAAATTAAGTGTCCTGTGTAGAAGTGGTAAGTGATTAATATGGATTTCATTTCCATTTTTCCTCAATATCAGAATCATTTTGATTTGATTTGGGTCATCGCGGATAGGAAGAGTAAGTCTGCTCACTTCTTGCTAGTGAGAACAATTTTTTCATAGAAGACTATGCAAAGTTGTTCCTCTAAGAGATAGTGAAGTTGCATGGGGCGCCTGTTTCTATCATGTCAGATTAGGGCACTCAATTCTCATCACAGTTTTGGTGTTAGTTCCAGAGAGGCTTGGGAACTAAGGTGAGCCTTAGTACTGCTTTCCACCCGCAGTTAGATAGGCAAGCGAAAGGATTATTCAGACACTTGAAGACATGCTTAAAGCTTGTGTGATTGACTATGGTGGTATTTGGGTTGATCATTTGCCTCGTATAGAGTTTGCATATAATAATAACTACCATTCTAGTATTGGTATGGATCTTTTTGGGGCCTTGTATGGTAGGAGGTATAGGTCTCCCATCGGGTGGTTTGAAGTTGATGAGGATGAGATGCTTAACCCGGATTCGATTCACCAAGCATTGGAGAAGGTGAAGGTGATTTTGGATAGGCTTAAAGCCGCCCAAAGTTGCCAAAAGTCCTACGTGAATGTGAGGCAAAGGGAGTTGGAGTTTAGTATTGATGATTGGGTGTTCTTAAAGGTATCTCCCATGAAGGGAGTGATGCAATTTGGTCAGAAGGGGAAGCTCAGTCCCTGATACGTTGGTTCATACTTGGTGTTGAAAAGGGTTGGTAATGTTGTGTATGAATTAGAGTTTCTCTCTAGTTTGACCTCCGTTGATCTAGTGTTTCACATTTTAATATTGAGAAAGTGTGTGGGTAATCCTTCAACGGTTGTTCTTTTGGAGGAGGTAGGTATTTCGGATTCCTTATCTTATGAAGAAGTCCTAGTGGTAATTTTGGATCGGCAAGTTTGTCGATTTTGAATGAAGGATGTAGCTTCTATAATGGTTTTATGGAGGAACCACAAGGTTGAAAAGGCTACTTGAGAAGCTGAAGATGACATGAATTCCAACTATTCATTCTTATTTTCTACTTTGGATAATCGTGCTTAAGATATGTGTATTCCTTAACATTTTTGTTTTCTGACTTTGTTAAAGAAAAAGATTTTTGTAGCATCTTTGTTTTCTATATTTGTTAATGGTAAGAGTAGAGGTATGTAGAGTCAATTCCTATTAATAAATGCCTTTTCCCATAATTCGAAGATGAATGATCCATGTGAGGGAGAATTCAAACACCCCGAATTTTCGGCCCTTGGAAATTTCTTGAGCTTTGAGCTTACTACCTTAGTAACGACTTACCCTATGAGTCGTAAGGTGTGTTGACGAGTCATTGAGATGAGTCATAACTAAATCAATAAGTTTGTGGCTAGATTCTGCTCTAAGTACGAGTGGCTCACTAAGAGCTGTAAGGACATATTATAAGTCGTTAGGTGTAATCATAGGGTGTCCAGTATAAGTCCCAATTTAGGTTCTATGTTGACTACGACTAGACCCTATGAGTTGTAGGGTCCTATTAGGAAAAGTGGTACCATTGAGTCATAAGGATAACAATATAGGGTGCCTTGGTGGTACTACCTTAGTTTCGTGGTAATGAGTCTTAAGGAGTAGCTACAAGTCAACGGTTGACTCAAAGTCAAAGGTGACCCTTTTTCAGCTTTTAAGTTAAGGGCATTCAAGACATTTTTCCTCTTACCAACGTGAAACCCATGTCTTATAACCCCTTAGGGTATCATTAGCCCTAATAAACACATCAAGGTAACATCTCAACACTCTCAAATTTCTCAAGGTCAAGAACACTTAGGGTTTTTAAGAGGTTGATCAAATAAGGTTTTCCATGTGATTTCTCTTTGTACTTCTTACTATTACTTGCATATGACTCTTCCCTCATTGTTAATTTTGTAAAAGTACATGTATTAAAGTGTTTTTCACATGGAATTATTTTGATTTTGAAAACAAGGGTTGTTGGTTTTGAATGCTTGTTGTTGAACAATGTTTTCCCATGATTTAATTGTTATTATTCATGCTTGAAATATGATTTTGAATATGTGGGTGCAAGGGTATGGTGAATGAACTAGGAAATTGTGATTTTACAAAACTTGTGACTTTTGAAATGGTTATGACCCTAACTCATAGTGTGAAATTAGTTTTGAGTTATGAGAAAGGTGGGAATTTATAAATTGAACTAGTTTTGAACTATTGCATGATATAAAGAGGTATTTTAAACACAATGGTATGATTTAATGAACAAGGGAGTCGGTGTTCTCCCACCTTGTATTAATGAACAAGGGGAATTGTTTTTTCCAAGTTAATGGAAATTATTTTGGTACAATGTGTTACCTTGCAAGCGTAGTTGGTATGATGATCCAAAAATGTATGCCTTAATGTGAACTATGGTTCATGATTAAGATTGTGTGATAAATGTTTTAATTGGGCTCTAATAAGGGTTGTGTAGCTGAGTCGTGAAAGTGGCAGTCCGAGTGACCCACATTGGAAACCGCATTTGCCGATGTAGGGGTCAAAGTGACCAGGGAGGTTTGAGTCCCCAGCATTATTATTATTTCATAATTAGGAAGGTTCGAGTCCCCCATAAATCATTATATGATCGGGTGCTTAAGTCACCTTAGTATATGTTGGGAGGTTTGAGTCCCCCGTAGGCATATATATGTGATTGTTCTCCAGTTCGTGCAGTGACACACACTGGATCCCGATCAGGGGGTGAGAGCTGAGGCCTATATAGACCATGGGTATATGTTGTGACGGTTGAGATACATAATCCAGGCTAAAGTTTTGAAAATGCATGTTGAGCCTTGTTCCCTACCCCGACATATGATATATATACATATATATGTATATTAATCTGATTATGTGCATTGGTTTGAATGGTGTTAAATTATTGATCATGTCATTATGTTATCCTTATCCTCGAGTTACATGCTAGCGTTTACCCTTCTAACCATCTTCGGATGTTGTATCCCTATGCGATGCAGGAATTGGTTTTACTTCTCCTTCTGCTTAGTGATTAGGAATTGGGATCATCTCGTGAGTTAACATTGAAGTGGTAAGCTTCTATACATTGAAAGTCTATATTTTATGTTTTGTTCCTTTTTTGTCTTCGACTTATTTTTGGCTATTGTCGGGGGCATGTCTCGATACTTTATTGATATTCAGTTTTGGATTATTATTTAGAAGGCTTTGTGTGGGCTACTGTGGTTATTGAGCGGTGTTGGTCGAACGTTTGGCCGGTCGCCGGTGGTTGGTCATAGACATGCATTGAAATTTTCTTAAGCTATTTCTCACTATCTAGTTATATGTTTGGAATTCATCAGACTTAAGAATTTATTATGTTTGGTTTGGTTAGGTGTAAGGAGTGATCTCCGGTCCACATGGGACTTGATATACCCGACATGGCAAAGCCCTGATTTGGGTCATGTCAAAAATGTAATAACCTGAAAATTCGATGAAACATGTGACATACGTATTTTTATCCGAAATGATTATTTTACCTCTCCCCATAATTGTATTATGGTATTTTTGGGGTGTGATTGGAATGATTCCCGGTGAATTTTGGTGCCTTCTATGTGATATTGTGGTTTTTTAGGCTTCGAGAGCCTTATTATGGACTTATGTGGTTATCTTTTGATTTGTGCGATGGATGTCCAACAAATTTCCTTATTATGAACTTATTTTGCTATCTTTTGAAAAATGGTGAATTCAGATTTCGAGGGTCAACTTTGTAAAAATGACATCTTTTTAAAAATCCGACTTCACCAATGCGTTCGGAATATTGAATTTAGTGGCATTACATTGTTCATTTGCATAATCGGATTTTGAACGAATCCTGGGCACCCCATCAAAGTTTATTTTGAACTTAAAAATTTGGTGTGCCAGGTTAACTGGTGCACAAAGGCACATATGGTGCATGCATTTTATGCCTTTAAGGGGAGATTTCATTCTTTTCTTACTTTAATTCTAGATTCATTAGTCAAAAATTTCAAAAACCTTATTACTTGATTTATCCCTAAATTTCACTCATTTTTATTTGAATAATGTTCCTAATCCTATAATTACTTATTTTTCCTCGATTTCATCTTCAAACTATCCATAATTTTTGAATTTTTAATGGATTTCAAAGGATTTACCCCGTAAAACTTAAATATGGTCTTTCTTCGATTCGAACCTCATTTTGACTAAATTTGACTTGGATTTTCAGCTATAGATTTCTAAAAATACAGGAAATACGTTTTTAAAGTAAAGTTACGTTTTTGTCCTTCATTTTCAAAAACTTATTTTGGGGGTTTGTTTGGACCCCAAACCAAATGTTGGGAATATGGGTATTGTTGGCTTTTTTTTTGATGCGTAAATTATATATTTCTTGGTTTTAGTTGATTTTGGGATCGTTCTTGAGGAGTTGGACTTCGGAATTGAAGTGTAGAGAAACGGTTTTGGTATTCGAGGTAGGTTATGGATTAACTCCTTAGACAGGACTGGGTAGTTAATTTGTATATAAAAATACATGTTAAGGGTGGGAACTAGTCATTAAATATGCCTATCTATGAGTTGTGCCCTTGTAGGGGCTTGTATGTGATGTAATTGTTGAATCTGAGACATCATGTGATCTATGTGATTGTACAGGATCTTATGTGATGTTGATGGCCTAGAATACATGTGAATAATTATATTGTGTTGTTAGAAATTCCTATTGTGATGCCTTTGGCATATTGTGATATATTAATACATTATGGGCATATGAATCATGTGGAAAATTTATGGATAGTGGAAATAGTGAGCAGATATTGGCTCACCTGGTTGTGGAATTGTAATATTATGGTTGATTGTGGAAGTACATCATGGGGATTTGTTGTGGAAATACATCATATGGATTGATTATGGAAGTACATCACGTGGATTGGTTGTGGAAATACTTATTTTGAATTATTGTGAACCTTGCATCATCATTCCCATGCCATCATATACATCATTTCACTTAACTGTTTTATTGATTTATATTTACTCGTTGTCATGTAATTTTACTTGATTTGTGTTTGATGTTATGTATGTTCATTGAAAACACTGGAAATACTGAAAATATTGAATATTGCTAAGGCTGTGTGCCAACATCATGGCTATGTGACAATCTCAAGGCTGTGTGCCAACCTCAAGGTTGTGTGCTAACCTTATGGCTATGTGCCCACCTCATGCTATATATTGCATTTGCTTTATTGTGATTGATGTAATGATTGGATTTTCATATTGACTTGTTATATGTCTACTTGCTCTATATCCTATCACTTATACTTGACCATCCAATATATACATATTCTTCTCAGTTTATACTTGCGTCTGATATAATGTATACTTGTGTTATACTTGTTGTATTGCTACTGTATTTGATATATATATATATATATATATATATATATATATATATTAGAATTGTTAGTGCAAGTAGTGTGGGATATTGTTGTGGGATAATCTCTGATTGCAGGTGATGTGCCCTTAGTGTGTATTTTGTGTACTTTATTTTCTACTTTTCTCGGTCGACCTATAATACCTATTGAGTACAAGTTGACCATACTCACTCCTACCATACCTTTTTGGTGCAAATTCAGGTTTGGGTGCACCCCACGCTGCTTGACTCTGATGATTGTTGGAGTTTTCAAGTTAGTTGATGATTTTTAGGTATCTGGATGTCTTCTTCTACCTTTCTCTATAGACTATGTCTTTACTTTCTTTTCAGAGACAGAGTTTCTCTTATGTTTGGATACCTTATGTATTTCTTTTGGATTCGAGTTGACTAGATACGTTCTTATACTGTTGACACCTGATTCTGGGAGTTATGGCTGCATTATTATGTTTCTTTGCATATCTATTATACTTGTATGGTTCAGCTTTAATCTAGAAGACTTACTGATGTGTGAGCAAAAGCTAACACATTTAATGCTTTTTAACTCAAAATAATTATGAATTCTGAAGCAACTCTTGTTGTTTTGATGTGTTTGCTCATGATATTGCAGAAAAAGGCTGAAGAAATGAGACTAAACAATAATGGAGCAAAAGAGTTAAAAATCTGAGCAAAATAGAAGAAAACAATCGTCAGCCTCGTGATAGCCTATCAGCATTGGCGTCAACCTTAACCAGGGAGTTGCAGTTTGAGGAGCAGTTCTGATGACTCTGGTGATGTGGCGTCAAAGTCGTGATAAGGCATCAATAATGGTTTCAGCCTTAAGCAGAAAGTTAGCATGAGAAGAAGATATCTGACGATGTTGGTGATACGCCGTTAGATTGGTGACGCGGCGTCAGCTACATCATCAGCCTAAGAGAGATTTTGAAGGCAATTGGAGCAATTCAGACACCATCCGTGATAAGGCGTCAGAACCTTGACGTGGAATCAGCGACGGCGTCACCTATTCCAGACAATTTTATTAATTTTGTTATTTTATTTCCTTAATTAGGTTTTAGTATAAATAACATTTTTTAGGGTTTTTGATTCATTAATAATTCATCATCAGACATCAACTCTAAGAGGAGAGACACATATTTTTGCTCTCTTTCATAAAATATTCTTGTGTTTTCGTATCAACTATTTTTGGGGTTTCTACCTTGTGATTAAATCGGAGGAACTACTTGTTGTTTTCTACCCATTTATAAGTTTATCAATATAATCATGAATTCAACTTGTTATTTCGTTCATCAAATCATGAGCGGCTAATTTCATTAGCCGGAGTTATGGGATCCATGGATTAGGGTTTGATATGATACTAGGTGTTTAATGGATTCAAAGAGTAGTAAAACATCTTGAAATTCTGTTGTTTTAACTAAAATCTAGTGGTTGCAAACATTAGGTTATGCCTTAGGTTTTATTTGCTTCTAACGGAGAAATAGACTAGAGGACGTGAATTATCAATAGGGACTCAGAAGCTACCAACCTTCTGTTTAATAATTAATGCAGTAACTGGATTAATCTACTGAGATAACATCCTATTGGAAATAAATAAGTTATCTAACTTTGAGAGAATTAGATAATAAATTATCTGGTGAGGTCGAGAGATAAGTCAGATAGTATAATCGTCTAGGATATTCTACTGTCCTACTCATTCTGAGAATCTCTAGTATTACCTAGTATCTGTCAATTCCAGAAACCCTTGGTGAACATAGCTCTGGTTTCCCATTTAGGCTGATTTCAAACACTAAAATATTGAAAGTGACAATTAACTCTCTGTAAACCTTAAACCCCTATTTTATCTTTTTATATTGATTGTTTGAATTTAACTTGTAGCTATAATTTCAAACTAGTTTAATTGCCACTCATATTGTTCCCTGTGGATTTGACCCCGACTCCAAAGTTGGGTAAATATATTGAAGACAACCGCCTTACACTAAATTGAGGTGTAAGTTGAGCGTTATAAAAAATGGCGCCGTTGCTGGGGAACAATTTAGCGTATTGAGTTGGTTTGGAATTTTAGCCTACTTTCTTGAATTCAAACTTGTAAATATTTGTTTTTAGTTTTCTTTTTTTTTTTTGTGTTAGGTCGATTTTTATTCTAATTTACTTATTAATATGGCATCTTGGAATGAACATGAGTTTGGTGGTTGGAAATCGTATCTTGATGATCCATGTTCATATTATGATGGACCTCACTTTTGGCAAGATTGTAAATATGCTACTCGGAGAGAGATGTGTGCACCATCTCCATCCTACCGGGAGTATAATTGTTATTTATGTGGTGGTCAAGATGGACATTGGAGTGATTTCTCAAATTCCCCCTCCCCCTATTGTGCTAACCCAAGTTCTAGTTCCTCTTATGAGTATGACCGGTCTTATGGTCAAGAAAAAGAAGAACGCAACACTGGAAAGAGTGACATTGAAGCTATGCTTCAACTAATGTTGGATCATATAGATTCAACGAATGATACCATATGTGACATACGTCAAGACATTAGGTCATTTAACGAGGGAAGAGAAAGGATAGTAGAGATGGATATCGAGGTCAATCATCCAAAACACTTTTCTACATTATGTTTAGATGATATCTTGTCTGTGGAATCATTTAAAATAATGAAAGAGTGTGATGATGAAGAGCAAGATTCCTATACTGATGATGAGCTTGATGTTGATCAACCCTTGGAGGTTTCCCAACCAACCGAGCCAACCATGAGGGATGATGCCAAGATTGAGGAAATAGTGCTAGAGGTAAAAGAAGAAGCCAAGCCAATCTCTTATGAAGAATCTAGCCCAATTCAAATTAAAAATGTTGAGAAGATGAATAAAAGTGAGTATTTAGAGGATAGTGTAAATTTTGAAGTAGGATTTGTTGGCCCACACTCGAAGCATTTTTCCACATTATGTTTAGATGATATCTTGTCTGTGGAATCATCTAAAATAGTGGAAGACTGTGAAGATGAGGAACAAGAATCCTATATTCTTTATTTTACACTTGATAAGCAACACAAAAACACACCTCACTTTAAAATTGAGTTGTTTACCATGCATCATCCATTGCTCGGCTTCTTAATCTTTGTACCACCTCCCTATGAATTAGGCA
Organism: Capsicum annuum; assembly: GCF_002878395.1. NCBI lineage: Eukaryota > Viridiplantae > Streptophyta > Magnoliopsida > Solanales > Solanaceae > Capsicum > Capsicum annuum. The sequence goes on along the minus strand of NC_061111.1, from coordinate 250,743,085 downwards.
AGAAGATGGACTCTAAGTTGGGGGTGAAGTTCATATCCTCAAGATGGAGGAAAAAGCTGAGTTGGGTCATGCCACGACACTAAATTAGGCGCTTCTTGGGGGGCAACCCAAGGTGTTTTTTTTGTTTATATTTGTATTGTGTGATTGACATCAGATCTTCACACCCATTGGTGCCACAGGTATGTTTCTAACTCTCTTGTTTTGGATTGACGCGTTGGGAACACTGCATGATATTAAGTTAAGGGTGGGGCTACTTGTGGGTGTGATGTCCTCCTGGGGTTTTTGTTGTCGTGCCTCTTTTCCTCGGAGTCTTATTCCTAGTAGAGCCAGCATGTTTAGGCGCATTATGTTTTTTTGTGATGTGTTGTGGTTAACGGGAGAAAAATAAGTATCTAGAGCAGTTGACATATTTTTGTTGATTTTTAAGACTGATAAACACCTCTCCGTTGGTCTGTTTTATAACTATGTGATATGCATTTATATGTGGCTACTGTGAATCTTTTTATGGCATTAGTACTAGGGACATGATAATCACTGCTAACAATTGCACAAATCGAATGGGTAGTAGCTTGTGATGTACCATTGTGCTATATGTGTGTGAGGTCTTACTCTATTCCCTGTGTGTGTTGAATCTAGAACTTGCCCAGTTAGTCTTACCTTGGTTTAAAGATAGGGGTTAGAAAAAGATCATAGGTCGTTTTGATTTTTAAGTCACTTTTTTGCCTAAATGACCTTCCCTGTATGCATGATATCTCTTGATTCCTATTTTGAGCTTGAATTGACCATTTCTTTTTATGACACTTATGACCTTCCCATTTAGATCATAATGAACCTGTTTTGGCCCCAGTCCTTCTTGGACACTGTCCACCTTGATTTAGGTAAGCAACCTAAGTTGAGAGTGGCTATATAGGGGTGCGTGATGTAAACTGGGTATGAAGAAAGGTAGAATAAAAGGAAAAGAATAAGTGAAAAAGAATAAAAAGTTGGGTGGGGTGGAAGAAGAATAAGAAAAGAAAAAGAATGAAAAAGAAAAGCCATATCCATCCTGAATAATGTGTGATCAAGAAAAGGAGAAAAAGAAGAAAAAGGTTAATAAGTGAACCCAAAAGTTAAGGTAATGCCAAGGAGGCTTAGTCACTCTAAATTTCATTGAATATCATACCAGCCCTTAGCCTACATTACAAGCCAATGAAAAGACCTATAGTGATCCTAACTTATCTGTCTGGACACCTTGGTAATGAAAATAAGGGCAAGTATATGGTATTTGACATGCATTGATTGAAATTTCTTTCTGAGAGTGAGTGTCTCTTGACCGTCCCCGAATTGACATGGTTGAGTTCATATATGAGTGAGGAGGGACTTCTTTGTTGTAAGGGCACATCGGTTGCATTGCTAGTTGTTTACTTGTTTGGTTAATGTAACTTGTACATATGCATGGTTATTGTTGCTGAATTGATGCCATATCTTGATTCCTTTGGGTCATATTGTTAATCTTCATAGATATGCACAATTGGATTGAACGTAGAGAGTGGCATGAGCTTTGAGCTAAACTTGATAATCAACTATGATAGGTATCTTATGTGTCTCTTGGTTAAGCATCGTAATATGGTTTTATGTAGTTGCTTGAGGACAAGCAATTGTTTTAAGTTGAGGGTGTTGATATGTGAGCAAAAGCTAACACATTTAATGTTTTTTAGCTTAAAATAATTGTGAAATATGAAGCAACTCTTGTTGTTTTGATGTGTTTGCTCATGATATTGCAGAAAAAGGATGAAGAAATGAGAATAAACAATAATGGAGCAAAAGAGTTGAAAATCTGAGAAAAATAGAAGAAAACATGGCTGACGACTTCCGTGATAAGTCACCAGCCTCGTGATAACCAAGGAGTTACAGTTTGAGGAGTAGTTCTGACGACGTCGGTGATATGGCGTCAAAGTCATGATAAGGCGTCAAAGTCATGATAAGGCGTCAATAATAGAGTTAGCCTTAAGCAGAAAGTTAGCATGGGAAGAAGATATCTGACGACGTTGGTGATACGCCATCAGATCGGTAATGCGGCGTCAGCTACATCATCAGCCTAAGATAGATTTTGAAGGCAACTGGAGCAATTCTGACACCATCCGTGATAAGGCATCAGAACCTTGATGTGGCCTCAGCGACGGCGTCACCTATTCTAGACAATTTTATTAATTTTGTTATTTTATTTCCTTAATTAGGATTTAGTATAAGTAACATCTTTTAGGGTTTTTGATTCATTAATAATTCATCATCAGACATCAACTCTAAGAGGAGAGACACGTATTTTTGCTCTCTTTCATAAAATATTCTTGTGTTTTCGTATCAACTATTTTTGGGGTTTCTACCTTGTGATTAAATCGGAGGAACTACTTGTTGTTTTCTACCCATTCGTAAGTTTATCATTATAATCATGAATTCAACTTGTTATTTCGTTCATCAAATCATGAGCGGCTAATTTTATTAGCCGGAGTTATGGGATCCATCGATTAGGGTTTGATATGATACTAGGTGTTTAGCGGATTCAAAGAGTAGTAAAACATCTTGAAATTCTATTGTTTTAACTAAAATGTAGTGGTTGCAAACATTAGGTTATGCCTTAGGAAAATCTCAGAAATCTTATGATCTCAGTCAGTTATCAAATAACAGTAGTATTCCGTCAGTCAATGGAATTCAATAAACTCAGTCCATGTACAGTCAGTTAATCATGTTCAGTCTCTTCAGATGGGAGTAGAAATTAGCACTGAGTGAACCCAAGGATGGGAACACACACTGTCAGATGAGGATGTGATTCTTAGTAGTCATCCTTGCGTTCTAGAACTATGTAGCCAGCATAGGTTGAGACATTGACACTGTTAAATGAGGGTTGATGGGGTGGATAAGTACTGTCAGATGAGGGCCCCATCGTTCTCTTTTAGGGACACTGTCAGACGAGGGTTACCCATAGCTTGTCCTTACTAGTGGCGCGGTATTGACACCATTCCAGTTAGGGTAGAGATTGGACCCCAGCTCAGCTATAATAGCATACATGGGGCATGTCTATTAAATAACTACTTCTTACAGTCTCAATCTCAGTCTCAGTAAAAGAACTCAGATAGTTCTTCAGATTTCAGGACTGTCAAATACTGTCAACTCAGATACAGTACGGAACTCAGCTAGTTCAATCAGATTCAGGACTGTCAGATACAGTCGCTCATGTAATCAGTTATATCACATGTTAGAACTCATTATCAATCATGTTAGATATCAGTGAACTTATATTATCAGTATACAGATTCTGTTATCATGTTTTCACGATCTCAGTTATTATGTATTCATGTATGTATTCTCACGTTCATAGTGTTAGTCAGCTAGTATTATTCATGCATATGGACCTCATGCATTCAGCCTACCTCACATGCATACTCAGTACACTCCAACGTACTGACACATTTGCGCTATGGTGTTTCTTTTTATTTTACACCATAGGTTCAGAGACACGAGTTCCAGATCAGTAGTAACAGTAGCATTCCAGTACTTAGAGTTGTAGTGAGTCCTCTTCATTCAAGGATGATATGATTATTAATTTATTTGTTATTTCATTTTAGTTTTTAGTTGGCTTTCAGTAGTCGAGAGTTAATTGGAGACTTGTTCCTTCCACTCCCTACTTCAGATAGTTAGAGGCTTTCAGACTAGATTATAGATTCAATTCAGACTTTAGTATTTTAGTTTTGTTTTGGTATTCTGATACCACTTTATTCAGACATTATTATTATTCAGATTATATTCAGTATTGAACCTTATGGCCTTTCAGATCATGTTTTTCGTATTTATATGAGATATTATGCAGTTTATAGGTACAAATATCAGTCATGGGTTAGCTTGTGGTTTTTCGGGGTCATGAGCATCGTGTAGAATTGGTACCAAATTTGGGGCGTTACATTTTTCTAGTTACACCTTCTTTAGTTTTGGGTACCCCTCAAACCCTGAGTACTATTGCTTCTTTAGTGCTGACATTTAAGTATTATGTTCAGAGATTAAGAGTTCAGCCTTCGTCTGTATTGCCTCCTCAGGTGGGGTCTTTGTCTTGTAGAATTACTATGACTTTTGCTCTTCAGCGAGCTACGATGCAGATTGTTGTGTTTGGGGCATTATTCTAGAGTATAGGGGACCAGGTGTGGACATATGGATCTATTTCTTGGGTATCTGATAAATTCCAAGCTACACTTTCTCTCAAAAGATAATACGGTCGCTGCCAAATATAATAAACCAACAAAGGTTGGGGTCAAATCCCAAGGGAATACGTGGAATCGTGGCTCTTAACTATTGTAATCAATGGGTGGAACTGGAAAAGTAAATTGGGGGATTTCAGTATCAATGTAGAACTAGTAGCGAATATCAACTTCGGTTGTAATCAGTCGTAACTAAACACTAGGATTGTGTTCCTCCTGGCTTCTCAAATTTATAGAGTTATCATGCTTTGTTGAACCAACCCGATACCTTAAATATAGAATAGGTTATGTACTTTCTATAGTCTTTTGGATGAGTAGAAGGATTTCACCCTTTACCTTTTGAGTCTCAGGATGTCGCCATACTAACCCTTATCTTGATTCCAGTTAACTATTATCTTTTAAGTCTCTAATTATTTGATAAAACCTAACCATCTTACTAAGATAAAACCTAGAAGCATGGATCGACAGCTAAACTCCAAATTACTATTGTTTTTTTATCTTTTTCTAGTCACCACTCCTCTTTTGGAGTAAGTAGAAATAATCTAGCCTGGATCCTAACGTGTGCACCCATTAACAAAACTATCATAGTGAAGATAAAGCAATACATTCATGGATATCAATTTAGAATAATAATAGCACTTCCCCTACTTCGTCAATTTGCCAGGGTTTCCATAACCCTACCTATAGGTTTTTATCCGCTCATGCTTGTGAAGTAATCAACAACATTCATGATTGAAAGAATAGAAAAAATCACAATAAGTAGAAAACCCACAACTGTAATTGAATTAATCAACTGAAGTTAATGAATATCAAGAATATGTTTATGAATATCAAAAGTGCGTAACTTCTACTATAAAACATATAAAGGTATTTATAGTATATGAGGAAATCCTAAAACTAAAGACTGAATAAAATATGAGAAAACATGGTCGATGGCCACTTATGGTTTGCACTTGTGACCTGGCCCTCGGTGTAGGTGGAACTTGTGGTTAGTAGGGAGGGTGCAAGTGGCGATCTTAAGTGCTAGACCAGAATTTTACTGTAAGTTCAGAATTGTAACGCCTCAAATTTAGTACCCAAAATGCTACTTGGTGCTCATGAACTCGAAGGATCACAATCTAACCCATGACTGATATCTATACCTGAATACTGCATAATATACTGTAAAAATATGTGGAAACATTATCTAAAGGTCCATAAGGTTCAATACTGATACATATCTGAAAAATATAGTATAACGATACCAAAACAGAAACACAAATACTGAAAATAGTGAAGTCTTAATATCTAATCTGACATCTAGTCTGAAAGCCTCTAATTGAACTGAATAAGGAGTTGAAGGAACATGTCTCCAACTAAATCCATCTACTGATACTGAACTAAAATAATAAATAATATTAAGTAATCATATCATGCCCTCGAAGAATGAGGACACACTACTGTGCTACTGTTGATCTAGAACTCGTGTTTCTGAACCTATGGTGTAAAATAAAAAGAAAACACCATAGCACAAATGCATCAGTACGATTGAATGTACTAGTATGCATGTGAGGTAGGCTGAATGCATGGGGTTCAGATGCATGAACAATAATAACTGACTGACTAACATGAATGTGAGAATGCATGCATGAATACGTAACTTTAACTGACATTGTAACAAGAATAAATCCTGAGTTCTGACTATGAGCCTATTGATAACATGGATTTATTGATATTTTAGATTACTATTACTAGAATACAGATTATTTGAATTACTGGTAAGCTGACAACTGAGTTTATTTATAAGGATATCTGAATGATTATTTCTGATAGTTTTGATTATGAAGAACTATTCTAATTGACTGTAACTGATGGTCCTGACTCTGAATACTGATAACATGAGTTTTGGTAACTAATATACTGATAATCTGAGTGACTGTATCTAATAGTCCTGAATTCAATGGAACTATCTGAGTTCTGTACTGAGCTGAGGTGACTGTATCTGACAGTCCTGAAATTTGAAGAACTGTTTGGACTAAAACCGTGGGAGATAATCATATAACCAACATACCCCATAACTAAACTGGTAGGGTCCAATCTGTAACCCTAGCTGGAAGGGTATCAGAACTGTGCTATGGGTAAAGACGAACTGTGAGTATACCCTCTCTGACAGGGAGCTCTTCCATCAACCCCTCCTGGTAGGTAACCCAAATGAGATGTATAAATCTTTAAATACGTAGGGTGCATCTCAACCTACGCTGGCTACATAGTTCTGAAATGTGAGGATTGCTGCTAGAAACCTCACCCTAAATCTGGAAGTGTGGATTCCCATCCTTGGGTTTACTCGGTGCTGAATCCTAATCCCAACTGAATAGACACTGAACTGATTAGCTGAACTGATTAACTGAACTAAACTGATACTGATGATATCACTTAGCTGAGCTGAGCTGAGTTCACTGAGTTCAGTTGACTGACGGAATACTACTAAGATATGAGTATTGACTGAGAGTACAAAAGTTACTGAGATTACTGGGAATACTGAAGTTTCTGAGTTTACTGAGTACGGAGATCACTGAGATTACTGAGCTACCAAGATTACTGAGATTTTTGGGTTTTTCTGAGTCACATGACTGACTGAGTTCTATAGATCATGGCTCGACTGAGAGTATTGTGAAAATATGACACTGGCTCTAGGCACACAACTATATTTTTTGGGTACAAGTACCTCTAGGACTCGATGGAAGGAAATTGACACAACATAACACTTCTTGATCATAGGAGTAAATTCTACAATTCATAATGCCATAAGTTGGGGATTTCACACCACACATATTTGTCAAAATCTTATTCATGGAAGGGAATGCATATAACAACGTGCCATAAGTCCATCAATCTAGTTTCATGAACATTTCATCAATAATAAAAATACCCAAGCATTAGATGGTTTCAAGCAGGGTAGGGGTAGACTGAAGAAATACTAGAGAGAAGTGATTAGATGTGACATGGAGCAGTTACGTCTCACTGAGGACATGACCCTGGATAGGAAGGTTTGGAGGAAAAACACTAGGATAGAGGGATAAGGTGGGTGGATGAATCGTAGTCCGTAGTTGGGAAGGTTTTGGTGTCTTTCGTTTGGTATTGTACATTACTTTTGTGGATGTTGTATATATGTTAGTTTTATCATGTTTCATGCTTTGAATATTTTTGTATATTTGTCCTTTGTCTTGAGCCGGGGGTCTATCGAAAACATCCTCTCTACTTCTTTAGAGGTAGTGGTATGGATTGCGTATATTTTACCCTCCCTAGACCCCACTTGGTGGGAATATACTGGGTTTGTTATTGTTGTTGTTGTATCATATAAGTCATTGTTTTCATAAGGGCATAGGATGCATTGGTCATTTAGGTCACAATTTAGCTAAAATACATGATTTCTAGTCTCCTAGACATTTTATCAAACACCTTACATTCACTACTTAGGCATAGGTGTAATCACCAAATTATTCATCATGAACAATCAAATTTACATGTTTCCAACTCATATGATATCATAGATTCACAAAAACACATAAAGATTCCAACTTGGGAATCATTGAACAACAATCACATAACATGAACAATCCACAACATAAAAACATGGTTTATAATTTAAAAGAGGGTTCTCGAGCTTTATGGATAGAAGGAATCCATAAATCAACACAATGCATACCTTTGTGATTGAATGTTGAAAAAGAATTGACCCTTCTTGAACGTTCTTGGATTGGGCATCTTAATTCTTGATTATCTTATGGAGGGTGTGATAGGTTCTTGAAATTAATTGACAAGAAACTCTAAGTTTATTCTTGGGAACAAAGAAGGTTAAGAGCTTTTGAAACCAAGTCACAATAGCTAATTATGTGTTTTCGGTGTTTTATGTCGTGGGGGTAAGGTTTAGGGTGAGGGAAAAAGACCAAAATACCCCTATAAAATCACTTCCCAGTTGCTAAAATTTTCAGCTGATGACCAAATCTGACAAGCCATCAGATCTGTGACAAACCGTCAGCTTATGTCGTCACTTGGAAGCTAAAATTGATGGGTTTCTACCTAAGGCTGATGACATTAGCTGATAAGCCGTCAGGTATGTGATAAGCCGTCAGGTATGTGATTGTCGTCATTCAGTTGTCGGGCTGATAGGCTGGAGTAAAATGGGTATAACTTTTTGCTCCAATATCGGATTTGGGCAAAATTGGTATCATTCTAAAGATAATTTAGATATATATCTATTTGGGGGTCATGAGCTCAAAAATTCGTTGTATAAGGAGAGATATACTTATTTGAAGTTGACTATAGCAATATCCTTCCCAAGAATTTAATTTATAAGGAATGTTTTGATTCATCTGATAGCTGGGAGTCATTTGAAGCCTTAATATACATCTAAATTACTCATAAAACTATAAAAGAACCATGATGCACTATGCATGAGCTTGAAACATGGCACCTAATATTGGTTTGGATTTTTTGGGGTTTGCAATATCTCCCCCTTGGGAACATTCGTCCTCGAATGAGACTGACTGAGAGAGGAAACAATAAACTGAACATGAACTGAACATGAATTATTGAAATATGATCTCATGACTGACATGACTGATAAACTGAATATATCATACTGAACATGCATATCTAATGCATGATTATATGACTGAACTGATACATGAATGCATGACTGAAATATGCAGGGGTACTTAGTACCAAGTTTGTAATAAAATTCTGAACATGAAGATGCATACCAAGTTTGTAATGGTAGTAAGAACATAGAACTGAGTAGGTTCAAGAAAATTGTTATGGAAGCTGAAAAGTACTGATGAACCCATGTTTATGCTAGAAGCATGCATGTACGGGCATAATGAGAACATGATTCAGACCGGAACATGATGCATGAACTGAATTTAGTAAACTGAACTGAGTCTTGAATACATGGCGTACAACTAAGGTTGGAGCTTAAGGGTCAACTTGTGAGTATCCCCTAATCCAAACTGGATTCATTACGTGAAAAGAGAGATTAGGATGCTTATGTTATAAAGGTTTGGGGAATTATAGCGTATCTCCCCCTTGGGACTCTAGGTCCTTGAGGAATACTGGCTTAGCTGAGTTGCTGAGGAAAACTGAGGTGATGAACAAGGCACCTAAGAATTAAGTCATAACTAATTATCTGAGATCTGAAACTAAGGCATGATACATGAACTGAGCTGAGCTTGCATCTATCTGATTAGTTCATCTTAGAATGGTTACATTTTTTCATGAGATTTTAAATAGTTCAAATAGATGGAAACATTGGAAACCAAATTGTACAAACTTTTTTTGTTTAAGACAGCTGAACCGAAATGGTAGAGTATCATGCATAGAAGGTAATGACTGACTGGATAACATGAAGTAGCTGAGCATGAATGAGTGAAAACTATGTTACCTCAAGAATGCTAGACTAGGCGTCTAATTTGATTAGAAAAATTCTTTAAACTGAGGTATTGACGTATTACTGACTGAGTAATCGATAGCTGTAACATTGTCAAGGTATCCTGAATTGGACTAAATTTCTGATTTGATTACTGGACTAGATCTGGGAATGAACATACTGTAAAGCTTGACTTGAGTACATGAGTCATGAGATGCATGACCTGAGTCTAGAATTTTTGTGTTTCATGGGACTTGATTTGTGACACTAAGTGAACTGGAATTCCTTATACTAGGAACTTAGAACACATACTATTCTATGGGAAGTGTATGAATATAAGGTGCATTCGTAGAACTGAGATGTGAAACATGCGTAGGTAACATGATGACTGGAGTACAAACTTTGCGTTAAGATAAGAATGGGTCGGGAATCGCCTTCCCATACTGATTTCCTACACATACTGGCATTACTAACAAGATATGAAGACTTGACTTTCAGAGATATCATAATCGGACAGTTCCTGTATACCTGTCGGGTTGGGATAGACTGATCTACTAGGGTGGAGACTGAGAAAATTCTTGTTAATATTTGGTCTGACCTTAAAGTTGAATGCAATGTAAAGAGTTGCAAAAGAAAAGAAGCTCCTGAATTTGAAGAAATAAGAATATATAAATGAAGGATCTGTAACATACCAGTGGATGCATCAGGAGATCTTTTCTGATTTTGTCGGGATTGAAGTGCATAAAGTCTATTTGGGTATTTCCCACTGATAGTGCTGGAATTGGTACCCTGCTGGTTTGGGCGACCGGACTGAGCTAAAGAACGACCGTGTTTACCTCGTGAACTAGGCTTAGGAAAATCTTATACTTTGTGACCTAACTCACCACATCTAAAACACACACCACTGCCAGCTCTACATAGACCCTTATAATGCTTACAACACTCTTCATAAAGTGGATGAGTAAGAATCCTGCTCTCCCTACTTGGGCCTTGGATCCTGATGCCCCATCCCTACTGTCATTTCTGAACTTCGATACTAAGGCACTAGTTAAAGAGTGAACTGGGGCTGAACATTTCTGACACAACTGAAAACGGTTACCACCCTGCCACCTGACTGAGCAAAACTATTACTACCTATTCTGGGTCTCTTATTTTCTCTCTCCTTCTTCTTAAGTTTCTACTTCTCAACCTGATACCCCTGATACAAACTTACTCATTCTGGATCTACTGTCTGCTACTACATTAGAGCGTACCTAGATAACTGAGCGAACTTAAAGGAGTATTCTTTTACTCTCATGCTACCTTATTTGAGATTGATGAACTCTAACACTTTAGCCTCCTTCTTATCTATGGGAAAGAACCTATTTAAGAAAGCCATAGAGAACTCTTCCCAATCTATGGGATCTATATCTGTACTCCTATCTACCTTCCACTGTTTGAACCACGTATGGGCTATATCTTGTAGCTGATAGGCGACTAACTCGACACTCTCATTGGAAGTTACTCCCATGATGTCTGTGACTTTCTGAACAAATCAAGAAACTTCTGTGGATCCTCTTCGGACTTAGAACTGATGAATAAGGGAGGATTTATTTAGGTGAATTCCCAAATCCTGGTTGCAGCAGAATTAGCCACTGGGTTGGTCGGAACAACAGCTGACCATTTATTTTGAGCAGCAATTGAACTGGCTAGACTAGTGAATATAGTCCTAAATTCTGCATGGGAGACATGCTCATCCAGAGGATCTGTTTAGACTGGCTGAGGTGCTGACTGATTCCCGGTTCCCCTTTTGTTAGTCCTTTTGGGAGGCATGTTCTGTAAATGAAAGGAAGAAGCGGATTAGAATGAGATTTTTAACTAGAGCTTATGCTCACTGGCATGACATGAATACTGAAAGAAGGGAAACTGTTTCCTAAAACATCTCATAGCCTCCTATACATAAGTGTGGTGCACAATACACCCATGTATAAGACTCCACTAGTTGCAGATTTCAGACTTCCTAGGACACTGCTGAATCTTAGGCTCTGATACCAAGTTTTTAACGGCCCAAATCTGGTACCCAGAATCCTACACGGTGCTCATAACCCCGAAACACCACAAGCTATCCCATGACTGATATCTATACTTGAATACTGCATAATATACTATAAAAATATATGGAAACATGATTTGAAAGGCCATAAGGTTCAATACTGATACATATCTGAAAATGTCGTCTAACGATGCCAAAACAAAAACATAATTATTAAAAATAGTAAATTCTGAATATCTAATCTGACATCTAGTATAAAAGCCTCTAACAAACATGTCTCCAATTAAATCCATCTACTGATACTGAACTAAAATAATAAATAATAATAAGTAATCATATCACGTCTTCGAAGAATGAGGACTCACTGCTGTGCTACTGCTGATTTGGAACTCATGTCTCTGGACCTATGGTGTAAAATATAAAAAAACACCATAGCACAAATATGTCAGTATGATTGAATATACTGGTATGCATGTGAGGTATGCTGAATGCATGGGGTTTATATGCATGAACAATAATAACTAACTGACTAACATGAATGTGAGAATGCATGCATGAATATGTAACTGTAACTGACATCATGACAAGACTGAATCCTAAGTTTTGACTATGAGTCCATTAATAACATGGATTCACTAATATCTGAGATTACTATTACTAAATACAGATTATCTAAATTACTGGTAAGCTGACAACTGAGTTTACTGATAAAGATATCTGAATGATTATTTCTAATAGTTCTAATTATAAAGAACTGGTCTGATTGACTGTAACTGATGGTCCTGACTATGAATACTGATAATATAAGTTTTGATAACTGATATACTGATAACATGAGTGACCATATCTGATAGTCCTGAATCTGATGGAATTATCCAAGTTTTGTACTGAGCTGAGGTAACTATATCTGACTGTCTTAAAATCTGAAGAACTGTCTGAGTTCTTTTACTGATACTGAGACTGAAACTGTGAGAGGTAATCGTCTAAACGATATGCCCCAGAATTGAACTGGTAGGGTCCAACCTGTAACCCCAACTGGAAGGGTATCAGTACTGTGCCGCGGGTAAAGACAAGCTGTGAGTATACTCTCTCTGATAGGGAGCTCTTCCGTCTACCCCTCCTGGTAGGTAACCCAAATAAAATGTATAAATCCCTAAAGGTGTAGGGTTTATCTCAACCTACGCTAGCTACGTAGTTCTAGAACACAAGGATTGCTGCTAGGAACCTCACCCTAAATCTGGAAGTATGGATTCCCATCCTTGGGTTCACTCGGTGCTGAATCCTACTCCTAACTGAATAGACACTGAACTGATTAACTGAACCAATCAACTGAACTGGTTATCTGAACTAATTAACTAAACTAAACTGGTACTGATGGTATCACTTAGCTGAGCTGATCTGAGTTCACTTAGTTCCATTGACTGACGGAATACTACTGAGATATGAGAATTGACTAAGAGTACTAAATTTACTGAGATTACTAGGAGTACTGAAGTTTCTAAGATTACTAAGTACGGAGAGCACTGAGATTACTGAGCTACCGAGATTACTGAGATTTCTGAGATTTCTGGGTTTTCCTGAGTCGCATGACTGACTGAGTTCTATCGATCATGGCTCGACTAAGAGTATCGTGAAAACATGACACTGGCTCTAGGAACACAACTATATTTTTTGGGTACCACAGGACTCGATGGAAGGAAACTGACACAACATGACACTTCTTGATCATAGGAGTAAAGTCCACAATTCATAATGGCATAAGTTGGGGATTTCATACCACACATAGTTCTCAAAATCTTATTCATGAAAGGGAATGCATATAACAACATCCCATAAGTTCATCAATCTAGTTTCATGAATATTTCATCAACAATCAAAATATCCAACAATATCATATAAGTCATTGTTTTCATAAGGGCATAGCATGCATTGGTCATTTAGGTCACAATTTAGCTAAAATACATGATTTCTAGTCTCTAAGACATTTTATCAAACACCTTACATGCACTACTTAGGCAGAGGTGTAATCACAAAATTATTCATCATGAATAATAATATTTATATGTTTCCAACTCATATGATATCATAGATTCACAAAAACACATAATGATTCCAACTTGGGAGTTATTCAACAACAATCACATAACTTGAACAACCCACAACATAAAAACATGGTTCATAGTTTAAAAGAGGGTTCTTGAGCTTTATGGATGGAAGAAATCCATAAATCAATACAACACATACCTTTGTGATTGACTCTTTAAAGAGAATTGACCCTTCTTGAACTTTCTTGGATTGGAAATCTTAATTCTTGATTATCTTGTGGAGGGTGTGATAGGGTCTTGAAGTTAATTGAGAAGAAACCCTAAGTTTGTTCTTATAAACAAAGAGGGTTAAGATCTTTTAAAACTAAGTCACAATAGCTAATTATGTGTTTTTATTGTTTTATGTCGTGGGGGTAAGGTTTAGGGTGAGGGAAAAAGACTAAAATACCCCTACGAAACCACTTCCCAGTTGCTGAAATTTTCAGCTGACGACCAAATCTGACAAGCCTTTAGATCTGTGACAAGCCGTCAACTTATGTCGTCACTTGGGAGCTGAAATTGATGGGTTTCTGCCTGAGGTTGACGACATTAGCTGATAAGCCGTCAGGTATGTGATAGGCCATCAGATGTTGTCGTCACTCAGCTATCGGGCTGATAGGCTGGAGTAAAATGGGTATAACCTTTTGCTCTGATATCGGATTCGGACGAAATTGGTATCGTTGGAAATCTAATTCAATTATGTATCTGTTGGTGGGTCATAAGCTCAAAAATTTGTCGTATAAAGAGAGATATTTTTATTTGAAGTTGACTATAGCAATATCCTTCCCAAGAATTCAATTCGTAAGGAATGTTTTGATTTGTCAGATAGCTAGGAGTCATTTGAAGCCTTAATATACATCTAACTTACTCATAAAACTATAAAAGAATCATGGTGCTACATGAGCTTGAAACATGACACTACTATTGGTTTGGATTTTTTGGGGTATTACAGGAATTTTGGACTTCTGGCACTTGCTTTGCCCACATGCGGTCCAGAAATGCTACTTGTGGTCCACATGTTGGCTTGGAAAGTGTCTCGAGTCATCTTTTAAATTCTTTTTCAATTTCCTCACATGGTTTGATTACGAACGAGCCAAAAAGTGTCTCGAACTTCCATAATTGCTCTAATAAGTAGCCAAAGCACCCCTTTTCATTTTTTTCATGAACTTAGTATCCAAAACATGATTTCCTGCAAAACATACCCAAAACGCATCATATCTAACAAAACAACCTTAGAAACTTGCATATTTTCTTCGTTTTAAGCATCAAAAGTGCTGTATTTCTATAGTATATCAACACCCTTAACTTAGAATATTTGCATATCCTTAGGCAACAAAACACAACAAAACCAAACAAAACTAAACACGATGCGTAACTAGGAGAATCTAAGCTATTCAAGGCAGTCAATCAATACTTTTGAGCTTAGAAAATCTCTCCAATCTTACTTTTCAAAATCGTGTATCATGAATTACCATAATGTGACACAATGGGATCAAAGTATGGCATCACATTAGCAACAAACAACCACACATGTATACAAGTCACACTGCCCAAAGCAAGCAAATAGATAGCAATATGACTCAAATGCCCTCACAACAAAGATGTCCCACTCACTCATATGAAATAAATCATAATAATTCAAGGACAATCAAGAGATTCACACTCAGAAGAGAAGTTCTAATCAATGTTCATCGAATATCATAGGCTTGCCCATATTTTCTTTACCTTAGTTTTCAGATAGTTAAGTTAGGATCACTATAGGACTTTTCTCGGCTTCTAATGTAGGTTTGGGGGATGGTATAGTACATATGGACATATCAAGTGACTAAGCCTCCTTGGCACTGCACTAACCTTAGGGTCCCACTTATTAGCTAGTTTTCTTTTTTATTCCACCCTTATTTCTCCCTTTTTATTCCTTACTGCATATTCAGGTCAGGTGTGGTATTTTATTATTTCTTTTTCACTTTTGCACATATTTTTCTTTTCTTTTTTTTTTTCTATTTCTTTTTCTACCACACCAAACCTTACTAACCTTTTCTCTTACTTTACCATTCTACATACCCACTTTACATTACATACCCCTATGATAGCCACCCTCAACTTAGGCATTTTAAGGGTGGTGCACAATGTCCAAGGACGACTCGGGCCAAAATAGGTACATTGTAACACAAATGAGAAGGTGAAAGGTGAAAACAAAGAAAAAGTGTAAGGCTCAAAACAGGGATCAAAGGATACTATTTCACACATGGAGGGTCATTTAGGATAAAGGTGGACTAAAATAAAAAATGGCCTATGATCCTTTCCTAACCAACTATCTTTCAACCTAGGAAAGACTAACCAGGCAAGTTCTGAATTCAACACACAAAGGGAAATAAGTGGCATTTCACACATACATAGCACAACGTCGATATTACAAGCTACTACTTATCTGGTTCATGAAATTGTCAGCAAGTGATTATCATGTCCCTAATTCTAATGCCATACTAAGATCTATAATGTTCACACATATATACATTCACACAACCCTAAAACACAAATTTGGAGGGGTATCATTTTTCTTAGAAATCCATAAAAACATGATAACAATCCTAAATACTTAAAAATCTCCTAATTACACAAAAACAAAATAAAATATGAAACAAAACACAATAAAACACAAATTATCCCAGGCATACTGGTTCTACAATCATACTATGGAAGAAAAGAAAAGAAGCACAAAAACGAAAATTTACAGCGGCTATGGTATATCCCACCCCCAACTAAAAACTGTGACTGTCCCTAATGTGCTAAAATAATAAAAAAAGGGAAGTGAGAACATACCTCAGATGCACTAAGTGTCTGTGTACCTTGGGTTACCTCCCAAGTAGTGTATGATTTATTATCACAGAACGACTCAGATTCTTTTGCTACTCAGACTTCGCAAAGGTCCATCTCAACACGGACTCTAACTTCTTCTAGGTTTCTCATGCAGTGCTTCACCCATAGCCTATTTACCTTGAATGGGATATCGCCATCACGTTTTATCTTAATGGCACCATGTGGGAATACCTTTACCTTAGTGAATGGTCAAGTCCACCTAGATTTCAACTTGGTAGGAAACAAGCATAGTCTTGAATTATACAATAAGACTAAATCACCGAGTACAAATACTTTTTTCTTGATTTTTCTATTATGATACAACTTTATTCTTTCTTTGTATATAGCTGAGCTCTCATAAGCGTGAATTCAAAATTCATCCAACTCATTCACCTTGCTCAACCTCAAGTTTTTTGCATCACGCCACTCAAAATTTAGTCTTTTCAACACCCAAGTGCCTTATGCTCAAGCTCAATCGGTAAATGGATAGCCTTGTCGTATACAAGCTGATATGGAGAGGAACCTATGGATGTCTTATAGGCTGTCCGATATTCCCACAATGCATCATCTAATATACTAGACTAGTCAGTCCTGTTCGGCATTCATAGTCTTTGCCAATATGGACTTTATCTCTCTATTGGAGACTTCCACTTGTCTGAGGATAGTAAGGTGTCACCACCTTATGCCTTACACCATATCTATCAATTAGTGCTTTGAAAAAGCGATTGTAGAAATGAGAACCAACCATCCCTAATAATAGCACGTGATATCCCAAATCGAGATAAAATATTCTTCTATCTTCATTATCTAGAAGTGTAACTGCCTCCACCTATTTTGACACATAGTCAACCCCTATCAAAATGTATGTCATGCCATAGGAGCTCACAAACAAACCCATGAAATCGATCCCCCCTACATAAAATAACTCTAACTCCAAAATAGGTGTCATGGGGAGTTCCTAGCACTATGAAATGTTGCCATGACACTGATATTAGTCATAGGATTTTGCAAACTCATGAGTATTCATGTAAATTAAAGGCTAGTAAAGTCCACATTGTGGAATTTTATGGGCTATTCGTGTGTCATTAAGGTGACCCCAACTGTTGATAAATGACAAGCTTCTAGAATGCTCATCATATCCACCTATGGAATGTATCTTCAAATCACACTATCAACATAGATCCTAAACAGATACGACATATCCTAAAAGAACCTCCTTACTTCATGCATAAATCTTCTTCACTACTGGAAGGAAAGGTCTTCTTGGACAAGGTCACTTGCCAAATAGTTGGCAAAATCAGAAAACTACGAAATCGGATCTTGAGATGCCGCTAACACTGGCTCATTAGGAAAAACATCATCCATCTAAAGATAATCCCCCTAGTTTCTATATGGTCTCCTTCTTAAGTTTGTACAGATGGTCTGCAACCTGGTATTCTTTCCCTTTTTGATCTTATGCTTCAAAATTAAACTTTTACAGTAAGAGAACCTAATAGATCAATCTTTGTCATGACCCCAAGCTACCCCCTAGTCGCAACAATGGTTCTTATGTGTACAAGTGACCACAAGCTAACCCATGAGGTAGTACCTTTCATGAGCACTGAATAAACTATGAACATAACACATGTGCAGAAGATAAACTAAAATAGGAATGTAAATATGAACACTGAGATACTGAATCAATCACAAGTCTGAAATATCTAATAAAAAATGAAAGTAACTGACTAACTGACTATCTGAATGTCTAAAAGTCACTAAACTGACTGAGGAGTTGATGGTACAAACCCCAACTAACTCCAACTAACTAACTAAACCAAAATGCAAAAATAACTGAATAAACAAAATAGGTCCTCTAAGAACGATGACATCATAACACAAAGAAAAGTATGCAGTCAGTACTTTGAATGTATTGGTATATGAGATAAGGTCAAGCTGAAATACATGGGTTACTGTGCATATGAAATAAGGAGTAACTATGTAGCATGAATGCATGGAAACTATAATATCTTAGAATGCAAGACCAAGAATATATATATATATATATATATATATATATATATATATATATATATTACTGAATTACTCTATAAACTGAAATACTGAAAATTTGAAAACTGAATGACTAGTAATCTGTATGCTTTGGTCAAGCAAACCTGAGCTGAATTCTGGACTAATACTTCACTGAGTCTGTAGGAGGTATCATCTAACCGACATGCCCCAATATAAGCTAATTGGGGTTAAACCTATAACCCCAGTTGGAATGGTATCAGTACCGTTTCACGGGTACTAATATTGGCTGTGTGGATTCACTAAACTGGTGTCATGAAAAAAAAGGAGTCACCTTATACTAGCAGGAAACTCATGTGATATGTGTCAACCCTAGACTGGTAGGAAGCTATCTCAAACCTACATTGGCTACGTAGTTCTGTGACTCAAGGATTACTACTAAGAGTCAAACCCTAAACTGGCCAGAATTCCCCCATCCCTACAAGTGGCTCCCTCAATGGACTGATTCCGCCAAAGGACTTTGACCAAGGGAACTTCTTTGTTCCTTAGCTAAGAATGAGGTGACAAACTCCTCCTATTCTAGGGATCCTGCATCAACCAAGTACTTCTTGAACCAAGTACGAGAAATATCCTACAACTGATATGTAGCCAGCTCAACACTCTTAACAGTTGACCTCCCGATGATATCTGTAACCTTTTAAACCTGGTCAAGAAATTCCTGAAGGTCCTCGTAAGTCTTAGACCTAAAAAAAGATAGAGGATTCATTGAGCTGAAGTCCTGAATCCTGGATACAGCTGAATTGGCCACTAGGTTGTTTGGAATGACAACTGGTCATTCATTCTAGGTAGCAACTGACTGAGCAAGAATGGTGAATGCAGCTCTGAACTCTACATGAGAGACATGTTCACCCAAAGGATCTTCGGGCTGAGGGGCTGACTGATTTCCAATTCTCTTATTGGGAGGCATGTTCTGTAAATAGAAGAGAAAGAGATTAAACTTAGAGATTAACTAGAGATTATGCTCACTGGCATGACATGAATACTGTAAAAGGGGAAACTATTCCTAAACATCTTATAGCTTTCAAGACATAAATATGGCGCGCAACACACCCATGTACAAGACTCTACTAGATATGGCTTTCAGAATTCCTAGGACACTGTCCAACCTTAGGATTTGATACCAAGTTTGTAATGCCCTGAATTTGATGCTCGGAGCGCTACACGGTGCTCATGACCCCGAAGGACCACAAGCTAACCCATGACTGATATCTGTACCTGTATACTGTATAACATCATGTAAAATATAAAAATAGTAGACTGAAACATGCCATAAGGTTCAAAATAGATAAAACATCATATCTGAGAGTACTGTATGTTAATACCAAAACATGAACTAAAATAAATTGATACTCTAGTCAGAAAAACCTCTAACTTACTGAACTGTCTATGGAGTTGATGGGACATGTCCCCAAATAACTCTATTTACTCAAAGCTAAACTAAAATAATGAAATAAATAATCATACCATCCTCAAATGATGAGGACTCACTGCTAAATTTGGCTGCTACTGATGCTCTGGAGCTTGTGCTTCTGAACCTATGGTATAAAAAACCATAGAACAAATGCGTCAGTATGATTGAATATACTGGTATGCAAGTGAGGTAGGATGAATACAGAGGGTTCATATGCATGAACTATGCTAGCCAACTATATAACATGAACGTGAGAATACATGTGTGAGTAAGTGACTGTAACTGAATTTGTGATGATACTAATTACTGAGTCTGATTACTGTTAGCATAAGTTACTGATAATTGATGTAACTAATACTGAGTGGCCGATTCTGGAAGCCTAGGTTCTGATAGAACTAGCTGAGTTCCATACTATTTTGAGTTAACTGTATCTGACAGCCCTGAATTTGGTAGAACTATCTGAGTTCTATTACTGAGACTGAGACTAAAACTGTAACTGTAGGAAGTAGTCATCTAACTGACATGGACCAAATAAAGTAATATAGCTGATTTGGGGTCTAATCTGTAACCCCAATTAGAAGGGTATCAATATCGTACCACTATAAGGACAAGCTGTGAGTGACCCTTAGGTACTCAAATAAGAATAGTGGCAACCCTCAACTGGCAGGTAAGCCACCTCATCAACTCTCAACTGGTAGGTTAGATGTCTCAACCTACGTTGGCAACGTAGTTCTAGAATACAAGGATTACTTCTAAGAATCACACCCTCTATTGATAGGTAAGTTCCCATCCTTGGGTTCACTCGGTGCTAAATACTACTCCCATCTGAATAAACACTGAACATGATTAAGTAAACTAAACTGGAATGAGTTAAATAAGTTTCGACTGACGGAATACTATTGAGATTACTAAATTTCTGAGCTTTCCTGAGTCACATGACTGACTGACTTCCATTGACCATGGCTTGACTGATAGTATCATGAAAATATAATACTGGCTCTAGTCTCACAGCTAAATTGTCAGGTACAAGTACCCCAGGACTCGCTAGAAGAAAACTGATGAGGTATGACATTTTTGATTACATGACTAACATCGACAATCCACAATATAATAAATTAGGTATGTCATGAAGTACATGGTTATCATAAACTTGTACATGATACGAATGCATATAATAAGTATCATAATTTCATAGTCCAACATCATGAGCATTCCAACAAATATCTACATTGCACATCAATAGCATAAGAGTCATTTAAACATAAGGGTTAAACATGGATCCATCACTTAAGCCACAATTGAGCTATATTATACAATTTTTAGTCTCTTAGGAATTTTATCAAACACCATACATGCACCACTTAGTTCATAGGTAAAATCATCAAATTACACCTCATAAACAACTCAATTCATGGATTTCAACTTGCATGCTAATGTATTTTCAGGAAAAACACATAAAGATTCCAACTTTGGAATCGTACAACAAGATAAACATGGTTACAAAACAACCCACAATATAAACATCATAATTTATGATTTGAAATAGGATTCTTGAGCTTTATGGATAAAAGGATCCACAAATCAATACCATGCATACCTTGCATGGAAGATTCTTGAAAACTAATGGTGAAATTCTTGAAATTGGATCCTCAATTGGAAAACCCTAAACTTGTTCTTGAGAGTAATGGAGAGAAACCATTGTAATTTGGATGAAAAATAGCAGAATTACGTGTTTTTGGGCTTATATAAGAGTGGTAAATTGACCCTTTTACCCTTGAGGACGCAATTATTTAATGACTAAAACTGGGTGCCAGTGCTGTAAGTGACGCGATGCATTGATTTCTGCAACACAATACTCAATACATTTTGCCATGATCGCATCGAGCCTCAAAAGTTTTGGCTCTGACAGCCTGCACAAAAGTTGACCAACGTGATAGGCGATGCGGCGCGCCAAGATCACATTGTTCCACTATTTTGGGACTCCAAACTTGATCTAAACATGTTTCAAAAAATCCAAAACTTTTCTGAGAACAACTATTGACCTTTTTGATCATGAATTAATGAAAATACAGGCCACTAAAGGATATTAAGATGGCGAGATAAGATTGCCAATTTTTGAAGGTTAAAATAGTCTAAATCTGGGAACTTAGTTAGAATTTTTCTAAGTATGGACCCCTTGAAAATCTTAAAGTATTAAATTAAGCTTAGAAGTTCTGCGGGGTCTTACTGTTGTGCCTTGTGGTCGTATGTTGGACAATGTTAGAGTCCAACTTTCTGCATAGGGTACGAGTGGAGGGTATCACTCGTATGTTGTGGGTATATTTTGGTAGGTCTAGTCATACCCTTCTTTGTCCATTTTTTAGCTTTTAAGCTGAGGTTATTTCAGATATTTCCCACCCCCATACCCTTAAGAACCCACGTCTTATAACACTTTGTGTCCTCTCATAACACACTTTGAAAGATTAAAGCACTCCTAAAACTCTCTCAAGAAGATTGGGCTTGGGTTTTCTTTAAGTGTTCATCTAGAGGCTTAAAGACCAAATTCTCTTTGTGAATCTTTGTAAATAATGTATGTTATGGGTATTGGTTTGTTCTGAATTACATATTGGGGGTTCTGGTTGTTAATGGACGAACATTGTTTTCCCATGTTTTATTTATGATTTTTCATATTATAATTATGGTTTGAACATATGGTTTCATTGGAATGGTAAATTTGTTCTTGGTTTTGGCTTTGGAAACTATATGCCCTCAACATGTTTGATAAAATGCCAATGAGAATGTTTTTGTCACATAGTTTGACTATTATTAAAATCTTTGTATTGCATAATATGGTAATGGAACCTAAATTGGTTTGGTTGGTTTTAAATAGTTGGGAAATGACTTGGTGGCCATATAACCCAAATTGATTGTTTTGGAATAAAAATTGGTTATAAACTCAACTAGCCTGTATAATTGTTTTTGGTTTATGCATTACAACTTGGTTTGGTTTGTTTCTTGAGACTAATACATAGCATTAAAGGTAAATTGGTTAAGGATGGTTTTGAAAACCTTGTGGGGTACATGGGAATCCGCCAAGTAAACTTATAATGGAAACCTTTTGGGGTACATAGGAATCCCCCAAGTGATTTTTATAATGGAGCCTGCGGGGTACATGGGAATCGCCTTAAGAGTTGGCTAATGACATTGCTCGCAAGCTATAGTTGGTATGACGATACCACTAACTAATAACTCAATAATTATCTTTTGGAATCGGTGGTTCAGTTATGTGTTAAATATTTTAATTGGGCAATAATGGTGGGTTGGCTATTCGTGAATGTGTGAGTCCGAAAGGTAGACATTGGAAACTCATGTTCGCCTATATGAGGGTTGGTTTTGATGGCCACATACTTGTGGGGTATAATGAAATCCCCCAAGTATGTACATGTATATATGTATCATAGAGGGAGAAGGGTACAAGGGAATCCCTGACCACTAATGATATCTCCAGTTGATGCGACTACACACACTGGGGTCCGTTTAAGGGGTAAAACTGGACCCATTTATCCCGTGGGTGAATTATGAAGGGAAATCTACACAACCCAAGTTACGATTTTAAATGCATGCTAAACCCGATTCCCATTCCCGACATGGTATATATGTATCTATATGTATGTGATTGTATATGGTTAATTACTTTAGTTTTGAAAAATGGCATTACTTTATCCTTATTCCTTAGTACATGCTAGCTTTCATCACGCTAATCGTCTTCCGATGCTACATCCTCACGGGATGCAGGAACTGACCATACTATCATTGCTTCTACTCAATGACTTAGATTTAGGGACAACTTTGAGTTAGACTGAAGTAGTGAGCTTTCATTCATTGGAAGGCCTATTTAAGGTTACGGTTTATCTTATGCCTTTACTATTCTTTTGATATTTTATTTAGCTATGGTCGGGGGCATGTCCCGACTAGATATTCTTGGTTATTGTTTAGACGCTTTGTATGGATAACTGTAGACTTGGGTATAGAATGGATATGGTCTTGGTTATTGTTGGGTTTGGGTTGACTATTAGGTGGATTGAATTGGTTGGGTTGGCCTCGTATGTTGACTTATCCCAAAGTCATTGCATTTTAAAATACTCTATCTTGTTATATGTTCAAAATTCATCCAACTCAGGGCGTATATTAGTTGGTTGGATTGGGTATCAGGGGTGGTCTCCGATCCTGGTTGGACTTGAGATGCTTATTATGACAATGACCTAGTTCGGGTCATGTCAAGTTGATATCAGAGCTTAGGTTTTGGTGTAATGGGGATATCACAAAGCCGTGTCAAGTACAGTCTTTTTTATGAGTATGTAGCGTGCCATACTTATAAAGGAGAGGCTACAAGACATTTAGGAATGTTTCACTTTCTTTTTTTTTTTTTAGTTTTGAGATATAGGGTCTAGGGTCTTAAACTCTCCCTAAAATCTTATTTTGTTTGCCTTTTATATCATGCATTTCCAATAATCTGAAGCTCATGGAAACTCATTCATCCCACCCGAGGATGACATGGATGGATCTCATTCAGCTCAGGGTTATAGACCCAGTCAAGGATCGCTACTTTTGATTTTCCCCATTGAGTTCCGCTGGTATTCACTAACCTTACTCCAGAAGGTGACACTCATACTCAGTCACCTTAAGGAGATATTACCAATGCTGAGTTTTAACATTCTATTTATTGGTTGACCCAGATAGTGGCATCTCTGTCATGACAGTCTGGTCCTACTGGTGTGAGAAAGAATAATTCAAGGTCGAGAAATAGGCATGGAAAGAAGTCCCAATATTTAGATTAGGGGAGGGGTCTAAGAAATAGTGGTAGCAATGGTGGACAGTGGTGGTGTAATGCCCCAAAATCTAGCTCCTAGGATGCCACATAGAACTCCGAACTACAAGTAGTCCTGAGCTAACCCTGGCTTCTTTATACTAAGTCAAGATCTCAACATAGGGTAAATATGAATATGAAAATATAATAATTGCAGAAATCTTATCTAAAGCATAGAAATCTCACAAATCCTGGTAAAACAATACTGAGAATCTGAATACTAAATTAAAAGTCTAACACTGAGTCTAGTAGTCTGACAAGCCTATACTATCTGAATCTAGAGAGTCACTGGGACAGGCCCCCAGCTGACTCAACTATCTGAAATGAATAAATGAACAACTACTAATGAACTGGAAATCTGAATAACTAAGCCCTCAAACTATGAGGACTCACCAACTGCAAGGATATAGATAAAATGCTCGAATATCACTCACGCTGCTGAGACTGAGCACCTGAACCTACAGTGTGAGACAATGTAGCACATAAACGTATATGTGGATCAGTACTTTAAGGATGTATTGAGTATATGGGGGTGCATGTAATAAGTAAACAATATCATCACAGTTTATAAAATCATGCATGCTAAATGTAAATGACTCACTTGGGCTTAGGTAATCTGAAATTTGAAAGTAAAATCATGAATAATAAAACATGTAATCTAAATATTGTGAGTCATCACACTTAGTTCTAAAATCTGTATTTCTGTTCTATTTCTCAAATCACATAGGCTAAGTGAAGTTTGAAAACTTATTTTGTATATCTTAAGGCTTCAAATCATTAAGTTGTTTTAAGAGTAGGGGACATCTTTTGGGAGGTTCTTCTAACTGACATACACCATGTAAGCATCCATGGAGTCCTACGACTGGCCCTCATTAGGTAGGGCTGTGCTACCCTTGCCATCAAAATAGACCTTCTATCTAATATGATCACAATCTGAGTCATCCATGTAGAGGTGGAAATAATCTGAATCCAACGTTGGCTCGTAGTTCTGGGGTATGAAACCATAGTAACTTACCCATCTCGGTGCTAAATACTATTCCCATTCTTATGCTCAAAATCTTATGAAATCCACTTCAAAATAGCACATGGTTAAATCTCAAGTTATATGAACAAAGTGGATTCTTTATCTTAGCTTGGGTCCAAAAGGTCAAATCTTTATCAATAATGTGAGAATAATCTTATTTGAGGGTGCTTATAGCATAAATAATCTTGAAATAGAAATCTTAATTAGTGCATAATAACACATGCAGCAATCTCATGTTAAAACATCTAAAAATTCATGCTTGATAATGTAAATACTTATAATTCATCATAAAATCTAGAAATCTCAATAATATTCATGGAAGTATAAATATAATCATGTAATTCAACTTCTAAATCTGGAAATTGACAAATGAGGAATTGACCCTCTCTGCGACGTGCCATTATCACGGAGGGCCATTGGAAATTGACAACCGTCATTTGAACTTTCTACGTGACGCGCTATTGACCGAAACAAAGTTGTTTTGCGATTGGGACTTAAAATAGCCATAACTTCTTACCTGGTTATCGAATTTATGGGAATCTTATATCGTTGGAAATCTAATTCAATTTCCTACACAATGGAAAGTCAAAGTCTAAGGAATTCCACACGAAATAAACAATATTTATTTTGGAAGCTATCCCTTAACATTCTAGGGACAAATTTAAGCTAGGAAAATCGTGGGGTATTACAATATCTCCCCCTTGCAAACATTCTTCCTCGAATGTGGCTAGTTAAGCTGAAATTTCTGAGGAATCTAAGAATATAAGGTAGTATGCACTACTGAAATAAACTGCAAGTCTAAATCTAAATCATTCTGAGCTTCTAAGTAATCTATGAGTGGATGAAGTTACATGAGGACATCTACATAGCAGAATATATGAGTAGAAAATAATTGAATCAAGGAAGAGTGTTACCTTTGACTACATCTGAGTTTAAGGAGAAAAAGTGAGGGTACTTGGCTCACATATCTGCTACAGATTCCCAAGTAGCGCCATCAACAGACTGATTCCGCCAAAGAAACTTGACCAAGGGAACTTCTTTGTTCCTTAGTCTACGGATCTGATGATCGAAAATCTCAACCGGAATCTCTTAATAAGAAAGGCTGTTCTGAACATATGAGATTTCTAAAGGAACTACAACAGTGGAGTCATTGATACTCTTCTTAGGCATAGAGATGTGAAACACAGGATGAACGGCTAACAAGTCTATGGGCAACTTAAGCTTATAAGCTACTTTCCCAACACGAAAAATGCTGAAAGGGCCAACATACAGGGGACTAAGCTTCCCCTTTTTGCCAAATCTCTTTACCCCTTTCATGGGTGAAATTTTTAGATACACTAAATCACCAACCTCAAACTCAAGGTTTCTTCTTCTCATATCTACGTAAGATTTCTAACGACTCTGGGTTGTTTTCAGTCTTTCTCTAATCAATTTAACTTTCTCCATAGCTTCAAACACTGCGTCAGGCCCAAGCAAAATAGCATCTCCCACTTCAAACTAACCTATGGGTGATCTATATCTCCTCCCATAAAGAGCCTCAAACAGGGACATCTATATGCTTGAATGATAACTATTATTATAAGCAAACTCAATCAATGGCAAATGCTCATCCCAACTACCCTTAAAATAAAGAGCGCATGCCCTCAATATATCTTCTAGAGTTTGGATGGTTCTCTCTACTTGACCATCTGTCTGAGGGTGGAAAACTGAACTAAGATGGACTTGGGTACCAAGACCCTTCTGAAAAGCTCTCCAAAACTGGGAAGTAAATTGCGTACCTCTACCCGAGATGATAGACAAGGGAACTCTATGCATTCTGACTAATTCTCAGATGTACAACCTAGCATAATCCTCAGTTGTATATGACGTATAAACTGGCAGAAAATGAGCTAACTTAGTCAATTTGTCTATAATAACCCAAATCGAATCATGATGATGACGTGAATAGTATAGACCAGTCATAAAATTCATATTCACCTCCTCCCACTTCCAAGTGGGGTTACCAAAATCTTGCAATGTACCACCAGGTCTTTGGGATTCTACCTTGACCTATTGACAAGTTGCACACTTTGCTATGAAACCTACTATATCCCTCTTCATACCACTCCACCAATAGATTTCCCACAAGTCGCGGTACATCTTGGTAGCACCTGGATGAATAGAATAACACGCACTATGCACTTCGGCCATCATTCTCTATCTCAACTCATCCACACAAGGCATACATAATCTATTCTGTATCTTAACACACTGTCTCTTCCTTGGGAGAAAACCTTTACTTTTTGGTCTTTAACCCACTCCTTCAGTTTGACCAAACCAGAATCTTTATCTTTCTTCTACTTCACTTTCGAAACTAGAGAAGATTTGGAACTACTCTGAACCCAAATATTCCCTTCAGCTGAATCAACCAACCTAACACCTAATCTAGCCAGAAGATGAACTTCTCAAGTTAATTCTTTCTTGTCATTCTCCACATGAGCGACACTGCCCATAGACAACATACTAAGGGCGTCTGCCACTACATTGGCCTTGCCCAAATGATACAACACACTCATATCCTAGTCCTTCAGCAACTCCAGCCACCTTCTCTAATGGAGATTCAACTCCCTCTGAGTAAACATGTACTACAAAAGTTTATGGTCAGCGAACACATCAACATATACTCCATACAAATAGTGTCTCCAGATTTTCAAAGCAAAAACACAGCATCTAATTCTAGATCATGTCTTGGGTAATTCTTTTCATGAGGCTTCAAATGTCTAGAGGTATAGGCTATGACCTTACCTCTCTGTACCAATACATAACCCACACCAAATCTAAAGGCATCATAATACACTACAAAACCATCTGTACCATCAGGTAATGCTAGAACTGGGGCTGAAGTGAGTCGAGTCTTCAACTCCTGAAAACTCTTCTCGCAGGAGTCTGACCACAGGAACTTAACTTTCTTTCAGGTCAATCTAGACACAGGAGACGCGATAGAAGAGAAACCTTTAATAAAATAGTGGTAATAACCAGCTAGACCCAAGAAACTCCTAATGTCTAACGGAGAGATAGGTCTAGGCCAATTTTTTATGGCTTCTGTCTCTTAGAGATCGATTCTAATGCCATCAGTGGAGACAATATGACTGAGAAAGGCTACCGATCTTAGCTAAAATTCACACTTTCTGAATTTGGCGAACAATCAATAATCTCTAAGAGTTTGCAAGACAACTTTAAGATGATCTACATGGTCATCCTCACTACGGGAGTACACAAGGATGTCATCTATGAATACTATGACAAACATGTCCAGATACTATTTGGACACTTGATTCATGAGGTCCATGAAAGCTGTTGGGGCATTGGTTAGCCCAAAAGACATGACTAGAAACTCAAAATAACCATAACGGGTTCTGAAAGTTATTTTTGGAATATCACATTCCCTTACTTTAAGCTGATGATAGCTGAATCTAAGGTCTATCTTTGAGAAATAACTTACACCTTGTAATTGATCAAACATGTCATCAATTCTAGGAAGAGGATATTTGTTCTTGACTATAACTTTATTCAACTGACGATAGTCGATGCACATGCGCAAAGAACTATCTTTTTTTCTCACGAATAAAACGGGAGTGCCCTATGGATAAACACTAGGCCTTATGAAGCCTTTATCTAGAAGATCTTTGGGCCGCTCCTTCAACACCATAAGCTCTGCAGGAGCCATATGATAAGGAGGTATAGAAATAGGTTGGTTATCTGAGAGAAGGTCAATACCAAATTTTATTTTCCTATCGGGAGGTACCCCTGAGAGATCTTCTAGAAAAACATCAGGAAACTCATTAACCACTCGGACCGACTGAATTGTTAGAGTCTTAGACTTAGTGTCTTTAACTAGAAATCAATGATAAATGCAACCTTTGGATATCAACTTTTTGTCCTTAAGGTAAGATATGAAATGAATCTTAGGAGACACTGAATTACCTAACCACTCAAAGACTGGGTCATCTGGAAATTAAAACTTCACCACTCGGGTGCGATAATTTATCGAAGCATAATAGGAATGGCGCCAATCCATACCTAGAATAAGATCAAAATTAACCATGTCTAATTTTATTAGGTCTGCTAACATGACTTTATGAAGTATAGTGGTAGGACACTTTTTATAAATCTATTTGGCAATAATTGACTCACCTACTAGAGTAAACACCAAGATGGGTTCAGGGATCTTTTTAGAACTTATCTAAAAATTTACAGCGACTAACAGGGTCATATAAAAGAAACCCAACCCAGGGTCTAACAATACATAAACATCAAAATAAAAGATATGAAGTATACCAGTCACAACATTGGGTGAATCCTCCTGCTCCTGATGGGATGGTAAAGCATAAAATTGATTCTGGCATTGTCCGCCACTAGTACTAGATGATGCGCCTTGAGGAGGAGCTGAGCGACCTAAAGGAGCTGGTGCACTATTACTCTGAGTCTGAGAACGAACATCTCTATTCCCCCATCTAGCATGCGGGCACTCTTTGATTTCGTGAACCACCAGGCCATAACCATAACAACCTTTCTGACCCACAACCATTCACCTCCATAATTCTTATCACACTTAGCACATTAGGGATGATTAGGCTTCCTACTCACACTATTCTAAGATCTGGACATAGAAGACTTACCCCACTATTTTTGCCTATTTCTAGGTGTAGGAGCACTGGCTGAAGAAGGTATAGGTATAATGAATGATTCTAAAACTATGAATGATTTCCTCCTCCATATCTACTCTGACCAAGATCAAACTGACCTGTTCTATCCCTCTTATTTGCTATCTTTCTTTTCTTCCCCTTTTCTGCCTCAATCTTCTAAGAGTGCATCATCAATCTAGGAAGATCCATGTATCCGATGAGCATAGCAGTCCTACATTCTTTAACTACCAACCCAGATACACTAGTTATAAACTTACTCATGTTTGACCTAGGGTCAGCCATCAAATCAGGGGCATACTTAAACAATTGGTTGAACTTGAGACAATACACCTTTACTGTCATTGAGCCTTGCCTCAGGTTCATGAACTCTTCTATCTTAGCTTTCCTCATCTCACGTGGGAAGAACTTATCTAAAATGCATCCTGAAATATCTGCCAAGTCATAGGAGCTGCATTCTCCCCTCTAATTTTCTTCCACGTCACCACCTAATCATACACAACATCCTTCAGCCTATAGGATACCAATTCTACACTCTCTTTTTTAGAAATATGCATAATTTGGGTGATCTTTTTCACCTCATCAAGATACAACTATGGTTCTTCATCTGCCTTTGACCCATTGAATTCTAGCAGATTCATCCTCATAAAATCTGAGATTCTGGCTGCGTCTATGTCCCCATACTACTGAGGTAGAACTGTAGCCTAATGGTTGCCCTAAATATTAGCTGTCACAGCTTGGGATGGCGCTTGAAAGGTAGCCCAAAACTCAACATATGACATATTCTCGTTCAAAGAATCTTTGAGCTGAGGTGGATGGTTATCATTTTTATGGGCGTTACCTCGATGAGGAGGCATTTTCTGTTACGTTAAAGCATGAGTTAGAAGTAGATAGAGACAATGAATGCACAATAGATTATAAAAGAAGAGATGATTTCCTAAAATGCTCCATAGCCTTTTGCTCATAGATGTGGCACGCTTCACAACGATGATCAAGACTCTATGTAACGAGGCTTGTCTTACTCCCTAGGACTCTCTAAACCTTAGGCTTTGATACCAAGTTTGTAATGCCCCAAAATCTAGTTCTTGAGATTCCACATGGTACTCCAAACTACAAGTAGTCCTGAGCTAACCCTGACTACTTTCTACTAAGTCTGGATCCCAACATAAGGGAAATATGAATATGAAAACATAATTACAGAAATCTTATCTGAAGCATAAAAGTCTCACAAATCCTGGTAAGACAATACTTTAAATCAAAATACTAAATTAAAAGTCTAACACTAAATCTAGTAGTCTGACAAACCTCTACTATTTAAATCTAGAGAGTCACTAGGATAGGCCCACAACTGACTCAACTATCTGAAATGAATAATAGAATAACTACTAATGAATTGGAAATTTAAATAACTAAGCCCTCAAACTATGAGGACTCACCAACTGTAGAGATATAGATAAGATGCTCAAATATCACTCACGCTGCTGAGACTGAGCACCTAAATCTACATTATAAGACAATGTAGCACATAAAAGTATATGTAGATCAGTACTTTGAGGATGTACTGAGTATATGGGGGTGCATGCAATAAGTAAACAATATCATCACAGTTTACAAAATCATGCATGCTAAATGTAAATGACTCACTTGGGCTTGGGTAATCTGAAATCCGAAAGTATAATCATGAATAATAAAACATGTAATCTAAATATTGTGAGTTATCATACTTAGTTCTAAAATCTATTCTATTTCTCAAATCACATAGGCTAAGTGATGTTTGAAAACTTATTTTGTATATATCTTAAGGCTTCAAATCATTAAGCTATTTTAAGAGTAGGGGACATCTTTTGGGAGGTTCTTCTAACCGACATACACTGTGTGAGCATCCATGGAGTCCCACGACTGGCCCTTGTTAGGTAGGGATGTTCTACCTTTGTCATCAAAATAAAACTTCTATCTAATGTGATCACAATCTGAGTCATCCATGTAGTAGTGGAAATAATCTAAATCCTACGTTGGCTCGTAGTTTTAGGGAATGAAACCGTAGTAAATTGCCCATCTTGGTGCTAAATACTACTCCCATTCTTATGCTCAAAATCTTAAGAAATCCACTTTAAAATAGCACATCATTAAATCTCAAGTTATATGAACAAATTGGATTCCTTATCTTAGCTTAGGACCAAAAGGTCAAATCTTTACCAATAATGTGAGAATAATCTTATCTGAGGGTGCTTATAGCACAAATAATCTTGAAATAGAAATCTTAATTAGTGCATGATGACCCATGCAACAATCTCATGTTAAAACATCTAAAAATTCATGCTTGATAATATAAATACTTATAATTCATCATAAAATTTGGAAATTTCAATAATATGCATGGAAATATAAATATTCATGTAATTCAACTTCTAAATCATGGAAAATCTCATAATATTGTAAATAATGATAATGTATAAATCCTAACTTGAATTTCATGGAAAATCATATAGCTTGCACTAAATTTGTAATTAAAATAAAGTTTTAGGCACAAGGATGAAAGAATTATCCTTGTTCAAACCCCACATACCTTAAATTGATGATCTTTGATGAGAAACTCAAATCTTGAATTCCTATTGATGTTTTTGAGATAGCTTCTTGGAGTTCTTGAATGGGAAATTCTCAATCTTGAAGAGTCTTGGAGAATTAATGGAGAAATTTTGAATTTCTTGGGGAGGAAGTTTGAGCCTTAGGGTTTTGTTTAAGAGACAATGATGAATAAAATATAAAGTGCTCTCAAATATGATTAATCTATTATTTTGGATGGATTGGAGGGTTAGGGATTTACCAAAATACCCCATTTAAACTTTTAAACAAAATTGGAAAACGTATATTTTCCCAATCTGCGTGGCCACTGCGATGCGCCACTATCGCGGTGGCTCACTGGAAATTGATGAATGGAAAATAGGCTGACTCCGCGATGTAGAGACATCGCGGTGCCCCTTGGGAATGCCATTTTGCCACTTGGTGCGATGCACCATTATCGTGCTAAACCTCTAAAAATTGACAAATAAGGAATTAACCCTCTCCACGGTGTTCTATTATCATGGAGGGCTACTAGAAATTGATAATCATCATTTAAACCTTCTACGTGACACGTTATTGACCGAAATGATGGTGTTTTATGATTGGGACTTAAAATAGCCATAACTTCTTACCCAGTTATCAAATTTATGCGAATCTTATATCATTGGAAAGGTAATTTAATTTCCTATGCAATGGAAATTCAAAGTCAAAGGAATTCCACATGAAATAAATAGTATTTGTTTCAGAAGCTATCCCTTAACATTCTAGGGATAAATTTAAGCTAGGAAAATTGTAGGGTATTACAGGTGGATAGTGGTCTGAGAAAGGTAATCCAAGGAATTCCTATGTGGTTGTCAGTTTCCCCTATCCTTAGTCTTCTGGTGAATATCATTTTAGGCTAGTGGATTTGGTCAGCCCCACCCAATTCTCTCTGTAGGTTTTATAGTTTGTTGCATCATGGTTATTATTATAAAGGGAGTAATCAATGTTTTAGTTGTGGATAGTTGGGTAACATGTAGTGGGAGTGTCCCATAAGTATTACCACTAGGAAAAATAGGATACTGATTTCCACTTCTTTAACACCTGGACCAAGGGGTGCTACTTTGGGCCTCGGCATAGGTCGAGACCATCCTAATAATCCTATTATCCCTCAAGAGTTTTAGGCATCTCCTAATATAGTTACTAGTATGTTGAGACTATTTTATCTATGATGTGTACCATTTACTTGATTCGGGGTCCACTCTCTTATGTGACCCCCTTTGTGACTATGATTTTGGTTTTGGTCCTGAGTGTGTTTTAGACCTTTATTTTATTTCCACCCAGCAGGTGACTCTATAATTTTTAGAAGAGTCCATAAGGGATGTGTGGTATCTATTGGTAGAAAAGAAACTGTGGTGGATATGTTTGAATTAGATATGGTTGATTTCAATGTCATATTAGGGATGGATTGGTTGCACTCGTGCTATACGTCTCTGGACTTTTAGTCCTGTAAGGTCATCTTTAAATTCCCTAATAAGCTAATTATTGAGTGGAAGGGTGGGTCCCTAGTTCCTAAGGGGAGGTTCATATCATAGCTTAGATCTTAGAGATTGATCTCCAAGGGGTATATCTATTATCTGGTCTGGGTTAAAGATTCTAATTCAGAGGTTCCTTCTTTATATTTCACCCCAGTAGTGAGTGAATTTCCTGAGGTCTTCCTTGATGACCTTCCTGGTATCCCACTTGATGGAGAAATCAATTTTGGGATTGATCTCCCTCCAAACACTCATTCTGTGGGTTGTTCGCCCTAGTATTTCTCTATGGTGTGCTTTTATTATTTTGTGCATAAGAGAGATGGTTTCTCCGATTATGTATAGGTTACTAGCGGGTGGATAAGAAATTTGGGGTGACCTCCTCGTGGTGTGGACCATATATGTATATTCTATATGGTGTACTCGATTAGTAGTACATGATGGTTGATAGACACTAAGTTTGAATCTTAGATGTTGATTTTGGTAAAGGGAGCATATTACTTCAAAGATACCTAGGTGAGAGTTATGGGGGTATATTGGTAGGCTTGGTGAGGTGTGCAGAAGAGATGAGGTTGATAACTTATGAAATACAGGGGTGGGGGAAAGTTGTGATGTATAGGACGAACGTCCAGGTTGAATTGATGGATTAGGTCTAAGTCATTGAATGGGTTAGGGCAAGGGGTTTGTGGGCTATGTTGGACCTAGGTAGAATCTGGATAGATGAGGTTTTAATGATAAAAAAGCCAAGTATACCTAGTACATGTCCATAGTGATACCCGTTAGAGCAAAGTGTTGTGCTTGTAGGTGTAGTAAGATGGAGATCGAAGGGCAAATCTTAAATTCCTTGCTAGCGGTGAACTTTAAAGGAAAGTAGGGTGAATTTGCTCCTATTCTAGTGATTCCCTCCTATTTCGACTAAGAGGGCACTCTACCAGTGTTGCATGCTTTCTAATAGTGCTTATGCCTAAGGTCCACATTCTATATGCCGCGTATGTATATACTCCAGCCCCTGAATCAAAGGCAATAGTGGTCCTCAGAAATTCGAGCTTCTAGGTGTTCAAGCTCTATGCCATGATACTCATGATTCATATATTCATGTCTTAACTCATGCCTGGTTCTAAGAAATAGTAGTTTCGAGTGGGAATCCTCGCTTTGTTCCCTAAATATGAATCTCAGCTTTACGTTATGCTACCTATGATGTATGCAGTCATGTTTCTTTCGGTGCCCAATCACAAGAACTCGTATTATGATATGTTTATGTCAGAGTAATCCTTTATTTATAACCTGGGTGGTTGCTGTGGAGTACCTCATACCTATAGTACCGTATCTTATTTCCCAGGTCTCAAATTGAGTAGTGCAATATATAAGAGTTATAACTGGAAGTAACCCTCCTCCTTCTTGATGCTTATACTTTGGATCCTCGGTGACCCTTCTTATGTTAGGGTGGTAATGACTGCAGAGGGATAGTAATATTTTGAACAAGGGAGTAGATGTCATTAGTGGTGAAAAGTTGGGGGTGACTACTAAGCCTCCGGTTATAAGAGTGGATGGAAGAATAAGATGAACTTTGTCCTATAAAATAGTTAAGGAGGGTAGGTGTGGTAAGAACCTTTGTGATAGTGAATGATGTTTCTAGCTTTTAGGTGGGAAATCCATAAAGTAGGGGGTAGCGAGGTAGGATTGAATATTGAGGGTTGATAGATACCCACCCATTATGCTATGCAATTGTAGCTCCTTGATTAAGATCTGAGGTTTCTCGATTATAGTGATAGACAAGGTTATATTATCGGAGTGGTGTAAAGTATAGGGTCTCATGGCTTCTACTAGCACCTTTTAACTCCCAGTTAGTCTTTAACATAGGATGGACATGCGGTAAAACTCAAAACCTCTAGTTATGTATTCGTGTGGGGTAGGGGGTTAGGGGAAATTGGAAGGTTTAAATGGAGGAGTATTGTCTTCATGTTAAAATCTTGGTGGAGGGTGTGACCGTATTTAGGAGATATTAAATTAGATGCATGGGTTGTAGAGGAAGAGGCTACCTGGGAAGCGAAAGAGGACATGAAGTCCAAGTATCAACATTTGTTCCCCATTTTGGATAATCATGCTTAATATGTATATGTATTCTTAACATCTTTGTTGTTTGTCTTGGATAAAGGAAATAGTGATTCCTTAATGTCTTTGTTTTCTAACTTTTTAAAAAGGAAGTTTGATGGGTAGTATTGTGTTGAAATCATGCTTGTGCTTACCTTTAACCGTTATTTGAGGATGAATGATCTTAGTGGGGGAGACTGAAACACCTTGGATTTTGACCCTTAGAATTTTCTTAAGTTTGAACTCTTCGGACAGCATACGACTCATGCTTACTAGTCATATAATGTGGGTATGGTTTAAGAGTCTTGATCGTATGTTACTCAGTGTGGTTTTGGTTCTCTTTTATCCCAGGTACGACTGGACATCATACTAGTCATATGATAATGGAATGAGATTAGTTATGGACTCGTATGATTCTTAGTGTGTCAAGCCCTTAGTAGGATGCCTAGGGTGCGATTTAAGGGTACCGATCATATGTTATGGACATAAGTTAGGCCTTGTGGTCGTATGTTGGACAGTGTTGGAGTCCAACTTGCTGCCTAGGGTATGAGTGGAGGGTACACTCATGTGTTGTGGGTACAATTTGGTAGGTCTAGTCGTACCCTTCTGCACTTATTTTTCAGCTTTTAAGTTGAGGGTATTCAGGATATTTACCACCCCAAAACCCTTAAGACCACACATCTTATAACACTTTGTGGCCCTCTCATAACACTCTTTGAAAGATCAAAGCACTCCTAAAAATCTCTCTAAACTCTCTCAAGAACATTGGGCCAGGGTTTTCTTTAAGTTTTTATCTAGAGGCTTAAAGACCAAATTCTCTTTGTGAATCTTCATAAACAACGCATGTTACTCCTCCTCATTGTTAGATTAACTAAATTTATATTTTAATGGATGGTGTTTATGGTTTAATTATGGGTATTATTTGTTTTTGAATTATATGTTAGGGTTTTTGGTTGTTAATGGATGGATATAGTTTTCCTATATTTTATTTATGATTTTTCATATTATAATTGTGGTTTGAACATGTGGTTGCATGGGAATGGTAAATTGGTTCTTGGTTCTGGTTTTGGAAACTATATGCCCTCAATATGTTTGATAAAATGCCAATGAGAATGTTTTTGTCACATAGTTTGACTATTATTGAAATCTTTGCATTGTATAATATGGTTATGAAACCTATATTGGTTTGGTTAGTTTTAAATGGTTGGGAAAGGCCTTGGTGGACATAGAAGAAATTGGTAATAAACTCAACTCACTTGCATAATTATTTTTGGTTTATGCATTTCTACTTGGTTTGGTTTGTTTCTTGAGGCTAATGCATGGCATTAATGGTTAATTGGTTAAGGATGGTTTTGAAAACCTTGTGGGGTACACGGGAATCCCCTAAGTGAACTTATAACGAAAACCTTTTGGGGTACACGAGAATTACCAAGTGATTTTTATAATGGAGTTTGCGGGGTACATGGAAATCGCTTAAGTGTTGGCTAATGACATTGCTTACAAGCTATAGTCAGTATGATGATACCACTAACTAATGCCATAACAATTAACTCTTAGACTTGGTGGTTCGGTTGTGGGTTAAATGTTTTAATTGGGCAATAATAGCGGGTTGCTATAGCTAGCTGTGAAGGTGTGACTCCGAAAGGTTGACATTAGAAACTCATGTTTGCCGACATGAGGATTGGTATTGATGACCACTTACTTGTGGGGTACAAGGGAATCCCCAAGTATATACATGTACATATGTATCCTAGAGGGCGAAGGGTACGAGGGAATCCCCAGCCACTTATGATATCTCCAGTTCGTGTGGCTACATGCACTGAGGCCCGTTCAGGGGTTAACACTGGACCCATATAGCTCCTGGGTGGATTATGACGTCAAAGATACACAGCTCAGGTTAAGATTTTAAATACATGCTAAGCTCGGTTCCCATTTACGACATGGTATATATGTATATATATGTGATTGTATATGGTTATTTACTTTACTTTTGAACATTGGCATTAATTTATCCTTATTCCTGAGTGTATGATATCGTTCATCACGTTAACCGTCTTCGGTCGCTGTATCACCACAAGATACAGGAATCAGCCTTACTATCACTCCTCTTTCTTACTGACTTGGATTTGGGAACAACTTTGAGTCAGACTGAAGTGGTGAACTTTCATTCTTCAAAACTCCCATTTCATGTTATGTTTTATATTATGCCTTTACTATTCTTTTGACATTTGTTTTTGGCTATGGTTGGGGGCATGTCCCGACTAGATATTCTTGGTCATTGTGTAGAGGCTTTGTATGGACAACTGTGGACTTGGGTATAAAATGGATATGGTTATGGTTATTGTTGGGTTTGGTTTGTCTATTTGGTGGATTAACTTGGTTGGGTTGGTCTCGGATGTAGACTTATCCCAATATCATTACATTTTAAAATACTCTATCTTATTATATATTTGGAATTCACCCGACTCCGGGCATATGTTGGTTGGTTGGATTGGGTATCTGGGATGGTCTCCGGTTCTGGTTGGACTTGAGATGCCCTTTACAGTAAGGCCCCGGTTCTGGTCGTGTTAGTGTCATAGCAATTTTGGCCTTAGTTTGAGGGGGTAACAGATGCTTATCTCAAAAAGATTTTTAAGATTGAGTGTAGGTAACTTAAGTCTTAATTATTGAGCGGGGTTGACTATTTTTAGATTAAGGATTAAGGAATTAAATTTCACATCCCAATTTTTGAGACTTATACTTTGACCCATTTTTATAAAATCCTAAAACAAAATAGAAGGAAAAAATCAGCGTTTCTTTTCCCTTTTCTCTCTCTTTACCTTTTTTCTTCTATTGTTGTTGTTGTTTCTGTTGCTGCTGTTTTTCTTTTTTTTTTTTCCTCTTCTTCTTTATCATCATCATCATCATCATCATCATTATCATCATCGTCTTATGTTGCTGCTATTTGTCATTACATTGTTGTTGTTGTTGCTGCTGCTGCTACTGCAATTGGACCAAATTTTTGGACCAACTTTTGTTCGTATATCAGTGGACATTACTTATAGATGATTTTGGTAAGTAGAATTAATGAATTTTAGTTCAATTTCTCATCTGGGTATATATGTTGCTTTTTCAATATTTTTCAATAATGTATCCAACAACTGTTGTGTATGAATACAACAGTTGTTGGATTGTTTCCACTACTATTAAAGTATTTCGAACATGTAACTTATCTATTGTAATGGATTGACCAAATTGTTCTGCAGCTCAATCCAACATGTAAGTCATCTGTTACAACAGATACATTTGTTTCAACGGATGAATAGATGACTTACCTGTTAGATTGAGCTGTAGAACTAGTGGCTCCAATAAGTAATCATTTGTTGCAATAGATGATTTACATGTTGGATCGATCTTACATCAGCTGACAAAGCTGATTTAGAATTGAAACCTAAATCCAACAGATTGTTCATCTACTGTAATAGTTAGGTCATATGTTGCAATAGATGACTCGTCTATTGCGGCAAATGACTTACCTATTGGATTGAACTACTGGTTCTGAACATGCACCCAACAAATAGGTCATCTATTATAGTAGATGAGTAATTTGTTGCAACAAATGAGTCATTTGTTGAACATATGCTTATCTATTAGAACAAAAATAGTGCATATAATTTTTTTGTTGTACATAGCGTCATTCAACTTTGCTATACTATCATTATTAATATTTTAAAAAAATTTCTTTAGGTACCATAATGGAGAATTAAATAACAATTAGTGTTGATTGTCATGGTAATGTTGTCATAAAAAATAAATATCAAAGTATATCAATTCGGAAAATAAGTTATTGGCCCATCAAATAGCTAATTATAAATTTAGTATCACTAGTCATGGTGATGTCGACATGGTCAATCTTCAAAGAAAAACTTGGACATGTAGGCTTCTTAACTTGGACAAAATACTTTGTCCACATGCTATGAAAATAATTAGAACCCAAAATGGTGCACAATTTAGAAATCAAAATAATGAGTACTCATCTCCATATTATTCAATGGAAAAATACATAATTACATATTGTGAGGATATTAATCTGGTGCCTCTAGAAGATTCTTTGATTGTTCACACGGAGATTATGGAGAGAGAAACACCTCATCCATATGTTGACCCAAGAAAATCAAAATAAAGGCGAATGAAGACGAGGCGTGGAATCGGAGAATCATTTCTAACAAGAAAAAACAAGTGCTCCATATATAAGACAGTTGTCCATAAAAGAATTACATGCCCGAATCGAAATGCTCCATAATTATTCGAATAGTAAATAGTCTTGTTGTTGGTTTAGTTATAAACTTGATAATTTTAACTCATTTTAGTTGGTGATGTATGTTATTTATTTTATAAAATATATTTTTATTTATGATCCAACAACCGTTGCAAAAAAGGAAAATTAAAAAAATTACAATTAATTTGTGCATCATTGAAAAAAGGTAACAAGAAGTTTAATAAATACATCATAGTACAAAAATATTTTCAATAGATGACCTATCTGTTGCAACAGGTAAGTCATTTGTTGGAAGAAATCAAACTACTAACAAGACCTATTTTGATTCCTTTCAACATATGAGTCATATGTTGGAAGAAATCAAACCACTAGCAAGACCTGTTTTGATTTTTTTCTAACGAATGGTCCATTTTTTGTAATAAATGTCTATATCTATTTGATAATTTTCAACAGATGAGTTAGTTGTTGCAACTCAATAGACATCTGTTGCAACAAATATATGTGTGTCTGTGTGTATATATATATACAATATATATATATATATATATATATATATATATATATTGTGTGTGTGTATATATATGACTAGTTTGATCTGAAATGCTTTATATTAAACCATGATTAGTAATAAATAAATTGATTTAACTATAATTAGTTTTCAATTTATAAATTCAATTACAATTACAATGAATTACATAGTAATTACACGATCAACTATGTGTATTAGTCCTAAATAGAATGATCAATTGACTAATTTGATTTGAAATATTTTATATAAAACTATGATTAATAATAAACAAATTAATTTAACTATAATTAGCTTTCAACTTAAAAGTTCAATTATAATCGCAATGAATTATACAATAATTACCTAATCAACTAAGTGTATTAGTCCTATATAGAGTGATCAATTGACTAATTTAATATGAAATGCTTCATATTAAATCATGATTAATAATAAATAAACTAATTTAACTATAATTACCTTTCAATTTATAATTTCAGTTATAATTTTAATGGATTACATAGTAACTGCATGATCAACTAAATGTATATGTCAAAATAGAGTGATCAATTGACTAATTTGGTGTGAAATGCTTCATATTAAATAGTGATTAACAATAAATTAATTGATTTAACTATAATTACATTTCAATTTATAAGTTCAATTACAATCTTAATGAATTGCATAGTAATTACATGATTAACTAAGTGTATAACCTATAGCAACAAATGTCTATATTTGTTTGATAATTTCTGACAGATGGGTCATTTATAGCAATAGGTTATCATCTATTGCAACAGATGTCTATATCTATTTGATAAATTCCAACAAATGAGTCGACTGTTGAATCAAGTTAGTCATCTATTACAATAGATATTTATATCTCTTTGATAATTTTCAACAGATGAGTCATTTGATGCTATAGGTTAGTCATCTGTTACAACAGATGCCTATAGCTATTTGATAATTTTCAACAGATGGGTTATCTGTTGTAACAAGTTAGTCATCTGTTGCAACATATATATATATATATATATCTTTTACTAATTTGATGTGAAATGCTTCATATTAAAGCATGATTAGTAATAAACAAACTGATTTAACTATAATTATCTTTCAATTTATAAGTTCAGTTACAATCTCAATGAATTACATAGTAATTACTTGATAAACTAAGTGTATTCGTCCTAAATAGAGTGATCAATTAATTAATTTGATGTGAAATTCTTCATATTAAACTATGATTAACAATAAATAAATTGATTTAACTATAATTACCTTTCAATTTATAAGTTCAATTGCAATCTCAATAAATTACATAGTAGTTACATGAACAACTAAGTGTATTCGTCCTAAATCGACTGATCAATTGACTAGTTTGATATGAAATGCTTCATATTAAATCTTGATTAGTATTGATTTAACTATAATTATCTTTCAATTTATAAGTTCAGTTACAATCTGAATGAATTACATAGTAATTACATGATCAACTAAGTGTATTCGTCCTAAATAGAGTGATCAATTGATTAATTTGATGTGAAATACTTCATATTAAACCATGATTAATAATACATAAATTGATTTAACTATAATTACCTTTCAGTTTATAAGTTCATTAACAATCTTACTGAATTACATGGTAGTTACCTGATCAACTAAGTTTATTCGTCCTAAATAGTAATCAATTGACTAATCTGATGTGAAATGGTTCATATTAAATCATGATTAGTACTGATTTAGCTATAATTATCTTTTAATTTATAAGTTTAATTACAACCTCAATAAATTATATAGTAATTATATGATCAACTAAGTGAATTAGTCCTAAATAGAGTGAGCAATTGACTAATTTTATGTGAAATGCTTCATATTAAACAATGATTAGGAATAAATAAATTGATTTAACTATCATTACCTTTTAATT
Organism: Capsicum annuum; assembly: GCF_002878395.1. Classification (NCBI taxonomy): domain Eukaryota; kingdom Viridiplantae; phylum Streptophyta; class Magnoliopsida; order Solanales; family Solanaceae; genus Capsicum; species Capsicum annuum. The sequence goes on along the minus strand of NC_061111.1, from coordinate 250,699,599 downwards.
TATAAGTTTAATTACGATCTCAATGAATTATGTAGTAATTACAAGATCAACTAAGTGTGTAACTCATAGTAACAGATGTCTATATCTATTTGATAATTTTGAATAAATGGGTCATCTGTTTAGGTTAGTAATCTATTAAAATAGATGCCTATATATTTTTAATAATTTCCAATAGATGAGTCATCTGTTGCAAGAGGTTAGTCATGATAATTTTGAACAGATGAGTCATTTGTTGCAACAGATGGCTATATCTATTTGATCATTTTCAACAAATGGGTGATCTGTTGCAACAGGTTAGTCATCTACTTGCAACAGAAGTCTATATCTATTTGATAATTTTCAACAAATGGGTCATCTGTTGCAACAGGTTAGTCATCTATTTGTAACAGAAGTCTATATCTGTTTGATTATTTTCTACACATGAGTTATCTGTTACAATAATATTTATGTCATAACCCAAACCGGGACCTTGGTTGCGACGGGTATCCCAAACCATGAAGGTCCGAGAGACCTTCTAATTGGAAATCATATGTATAATTTATAAACTATAAAGATGCGGAAATACAAAATGGAATCATGGTCATTTGATTTCAACAAAACCATAGATAGTTATAATTTCAACAAGACCCAAATCCATCTAACACCTGTCTTTGAAATCTCTACTAACTGAAAGAAAACAATGTCTATTGAAAGAATAGGACAAGGACCCCGGTCGAACCATGAACTAAAATTAATGAAATCATAAGATAAGGCCTTCTGAAACAAGGGAGGCTCACTAAATCCAATCGTCTGACAATGATCTACAGTTTAGCGGGACCCCAGGACTGATCCTTAGATCCAGAAACATAGGGGGTGAATACAACTGTACTGGTATACAGAGCAATCCAAAATAATATACTTTTATACAACATCAGTGAGAGCAATTTATAAAACACTTTACATAGGATATATGAAAACACATGGGCATACTTAAAAGACTTGAACATTTCTTTGAAATTATGAACCACTCTTTATGTAACTTCTGAGCTAGATCGTACACCCTACAACCTGTAATTCCATAGGCTATATGAAATCCTCCTTTGACTCGGCGGCCAAACCTCCAATCCAAGTTTACCGCATGGATTGGAGTATCTATAAGGGGAGACACGCAAGATCACATAGCATGGTGTCATGATCTCCAATAAAATAAACATGCCGTGGTAGTGCACAAGACCACATAGCATGAATCCTAACCATAGTACCAAATTGGGACAACATGAATCAAGGTACACAAGACCACAAAGCATGGTACAATCACCCTGTGTCGGCAAATCACGATTTTTAGCATTGAGTCTTTCAACTCGTAATTTCTTCGGATAACCATCTAACTCTATTTAAGATCATTTTTAACCTTTTCTAAACATGCATCTTTCTGAATTCAAAATCTAAAAATCTGAGTAAAATCTGTATTTTAGTCTATTCCGAATCAGGTATGGCATTCATCTGATTGGTATCGTCATACCAAGATTTACAAGTCATATATCTAAGCCATAAAATATCATGTTACAATACTTTCATTCAAAACAAGATGTTTGGACCACCAAATTATTCAAACAGTATAAGAGAGTATGGATTTCAACATACATGAAAACTTATGCAATGATTTTCTCTTTCAATCCTTAAACATGGGGTGGTCACTTACTTTGTAGTAAATCATGCAATTCTTTTAGTAGACATATTTAACACATATCAAAAATTAAAAACACCCTTTCTTCAATTCACAACCATTCATAAATCATTTAACAATAGCCAAGAACATTTATACCAGGCTTCTAAATATGAAGTTTTATCAATTCGTAATATGTGAATATCAAGAAGTATCTTAACACGATAGGGAGTGAAAATATTCATGCTCTCAATTCACTTTCAAACATCAAATGCATACATACATATATATGAACAAAAATCAAATTTAGGGGAAGGCCTCAAGGCCAAAGCATTAGCATCAATAGGGTTCACAATGCATAATTGTCAATGTAAATACAAAATCCTTTTGTAAATACATGATTTTCCAATATTCAAACATTATAAAAGACATTTTCACCAAGAATGGAAACCTAATCTTGACTCTCTTCAGAAAAATCTTGAAGTTAAATGCTTGAATTCTTGTTTTGGAGAGGAAGAGGTGAATCTTGTTTCTTGGGAGGTGGCTAGGGTTTTTTTATTTTAGATAAAAGATGAATAATAGTGTGTATAATGCTTTTGGGGATAAAATGAACTGTTATGGGCGAATTTGGGTAAGGGAAAGTAACCAAAGTGCCCCTACACCCTTTAGGAACTGAAATGGCATGTGAAACAACTCCGTATCACATTAGCCATCGCGTAGCATCTCCATCGCATAGAGTACCATCGTCCCGCTCCCCAAATGCATCGGCTTACTGCCTGTCACGAAAAATGCCAAAACTTTTCACTCGGGTATCGGATTAAGGCAAAATTGGTATTGTTGGAAAGCTAATTCAATTATCTATAATTTGGTGGGTCTAGAGATACAAAATTATATATATATATATATAAAGTTATAGATATTCAAAGTATACCCTTGTAGAATCAAATACAAAGATTTAGCCGAATCAAAAGCTCTTAGCTCAACTTCGCTCTAAGTGATTCTATGAACATTTTTCACCTTATAATCACTTAGCACACTAGGATAAAGATCATGAAACATGGATTTAAATATAAACCATGGAATTAGAGTTTACACACGTAAGAATGATGGTTCAATTTCTAGCTTGAAAATGCGGGTGTTATAATTTATATTTGTTTGATTATTTCTAACAGATAATTCATCTATTGCATTATAACAAATGTCTATATTTGTTTGATAATTTCTAACAGATGAGTCATTTGTTGCACTATAACAGATGTCTATATTTATCTAATAATTTCAATAGTAAGTGATCTATTACAATAGGTTAGTAATTTGTTGCAGTGAATATCTATATCTGTTTGATTATTTCCAACAGATGAGTTATCTATTGCAACAAATAATGCATCTGTTGTAATATTTGAACTTAGTAATCCATTTTTAGTAATAATCTAATATTTTTCAAATCTAAAGATAAAATAGAATTCATGACAAAATAACTGGTCATCAGTTAAAATAAAATTCATAACAAAAAATAAATTCAAGCCATCACAACTACATAAAATAATTCAATAAAAACATGAAATATGAAAATTGTTATATTGTTAGAACCCATAATTGCATATAAATAAAGTCATCAAAAATTATAAATTATTTGACTAGGGATCTAAACTTTTGCATACTACACCAACAGTCCATGCAACTTGCGTCATTTTAACAGAATTGTCACACATTAAAGTGTCCAGAGTTGTCAAATTAGTTCAGATTATCAGATGCTATATGAAGGCAAGTGAATATGACACACACACATTACTAGTTTTATTTTTCGAAAAAATTGATATTCTTCCATTAAATTCTCTCATTGATTGAGCAATTTTTCTAGCAAGTAATCAAATATGTCACTTTGCTTCAGCAACTTTGGAAACAACTCCAATAGACACTCCATGAAATATAAGAAAGCCCCTTCTTCAAAGATTGAAATATTTTCATCATTCACATCCATGACTCTCTCCTCGATAATTATCTTAAAAGCCACAAAGTGTATTTTTCCAGGGTTCATCACAACCAAAATTCTTCGAGCACCTGTCCAAGGTAAGACACCTGGGTAGGTCTCTTACCTTTATAATAATTGAGCATATCATCATCCCATTTTAATTTAACAAATAGTTGATTAAGTGATTTTCTCCTTCTGCTTGTCACTTCCTCGGTCAGTTCATTGTATCTCAATAGGAAATTACTGTCGAAGTTTAGATCCATGATTCTATCTTTTATATCATAGTACTCAGAGTTTGGACATTCCTCTACTCATCAAATAAAGAATTTCATCAACATACTAAAACAAAAAAAGAATTTACATAAATATATATAATAAAGGTAAAGAATATGTAGCAGATGGGTAATCTGTTGCAATAGATAAGATATTTTTTGCACTTATCTCTATACTTATCAACAAATTACCTAGCTTTTACAAGTTATGTAATAGATGGGACATTTGTTGTACTTATCTCTGTACTTATTAACAAATTAACCCAACAACTACAGGTTATACAACAAATGGGTAGTCTTTTACAATAAATGACTTATCTGTTGCAACAGATGGGACATTTGTTGAACATATCTCTATATTTATTAATAAACTACCCAACTACTGCAAGTTATGCAACGAATAAGTAATATATTGCAATAGATATCCCATATGTTGCAACAGATATATAATCTATTGCAATAGATATGTATTCTATTGTAACATATATGTAATCTATTACAATAGATGAGAAATATTTATAAGTTTCAAAGCCCTAAAATTAATATAAATTGAAGGTCAGAAAAGTTACACTGTCCATCCACCAAACATCCATAATAGCCATGTTTTTGAAAATCTTTGCACCAAATTTATACATGGAGTAGACTTTTGGGGCCTTTTTGGATTGCATCACTTTGTTCATCTTAGCCTTCTTTTTGATACTCATAATCTTGTAGATATTCACCTACTTTACCTTATGCTGCTCTCTTGTGGTCCTTGTACATTGCTCGATAGTATAAGAAAGAGGAGTTGCAGTTTTTCTTTGTTTGATGTCAATTCCTTTACAGAAGCAGTCAATGCATTAAGAGCATCAATCACTCTATCATATTTTTTTGGCACTCTTGACATTTGCATGCAACATATAAGCTAGGAGAGGCAACACCTCCAAATAATTATCTACCCATTTTGTGTGAGAAATCTATAGTATGCCTACTTAAAGGGCTATATTTACCACATAACTCAGCAAAGGCGGTATGACCATAATTTTGTTCATTTCTTGTTTAAACATTGCAAAAGGAGCATCAACCATCTTAGTAATACCACTAACCCCAGTAGCAGCACCATTACCATTACCATTACCACCACCACCACCAACACCATCACCAATAATAGTACCATCACTAACACCAACACTACAAGTAGCTCCATCAACAACACCAACAAAACCACTATTAAAAACAACATCACCAAGAATAAACTTACCCTCACCAAGTGCTTTTCTTTTGATGGTTGTTGCTCCAACCAGTTTCTTTTTTATTCTATCAACTAGTAAACTTAGCCGCACTTCGCGAGGCTATAGCAAATCTCATTAGATTTATAAACTAATATTTTTACTATATACAAAAATAAAAATATTTTAAAATACTATTTAATAAGTCCTTAAATTCAAATAGATTATAGTTTTAAGTTTTGATTCATTTTAATATTAACACTATATTTTATATTTTTTTTCTCTACAACCTTTCATCACCTAATGTAGTTCTTAGGAAACTAATTCATCCAAAGAGAAAAACAAAGATCCATTAAATTACAACCATCATGATTTTTGGCTTAGTATAGTGATATTCTTTTTTTATTTCATTCCATATATTAGTAATTTTTGTTATGTTAATAATAAATAATAATATACACAAATTAAGTAGGAAAAAAGTCATTAAAGATTTTAGAAAATTAAGAAAATGTCAGAATATTTGTAAAATTTTTAACCAAAATTTGAAGAAAGCTTTTCATAAATATTTTTCTCCTTCCAAAATAATTACGGAAACGTTATCACAATTGAAATTATGCAACTACGATTTCAACTATTGAACTAATAGTGATTATAAACTTGAAAAGGAGCATCAATGCATCGTGAATCCACTTTTTCTTCACACTTTATGTATCTTACATCTATTTTTTTCTTGATTCAACCTCCTTAATTTGCCATCAAAATGAGATATTAGGTCAAAAGGAAGAATGTTATTTACTTACTTGATTTTTTTATTTTGCCCCTTTGTTTTTCTTTCCTTTTTTTTTTCTTTCTCTACTCATAACTTGTAGTATTTTCTCCCTCACTAAGATAATTTTTCTTCTTTTCTCCCTCTAATGTGCCTTTATAAAACAACTTTAAATAAAATATTTCACATAAATACACACTTCTTTGTATATACATTCGATGCATGCATCTCTGTTTCACCTTCTGTTTCTCTATTCTCATACTCTTCAATGATAATAATAAAGGTTATTCCTTGTAATAATATGCATGAAACCCAACATTAATGTAAGAATTAGAACGGTGTAGAGATTCACATGAAAAATTGTAACAATCAGATTTCTTTTGGTTAGCTTGTTAGCTTATTAGTTAAAACCATCATCATATGCTTGCATGGTCATTTTCGTGATAAGGCACATGTCTATGTTTTAACAAAAAAGAGATGCCGCTAAACCTGCTAAAATTGGAAAAAAAAATTTTACACATGAAAAAATGCGCACAACTTTTGCGAGCAAACCTTTGTCCAATGAACCTAAAAAATGACCAAGTATATTAGCACATATTTTAACAAATAAGAAACTATAATTATACTATCTTGTAAAAAGGTAGAATTTCTTAAGAAAAACGAATGCAAATCAACAGAAAATAATTTTGTTGTCACATAACTTACGAAGTAACGATTGATTTCCTATCTTTTATCAAAGCAAGTAGTTGAAAAAAAAAAATAAAAGAACAAAAATAAAAAGAAAGAAGGGAAAAATCTAGGAAAAAAATGGATGGTCAATAATACCTACAACTTGAGAAAGCACCAAATTTATAATTAGCTCACCATATTCATTCCATGATGAGTTTTTTATTTAATACCTGGGAGACAAAGAGGTGTACAAAACCGAAAACTTAATTAAAAATACTTAGTTTTGAATAAAAAACATAAGCAATTGACAGGCTAAGCTAATTAACATAATAAAGAGAGTTTAATAAGTAGTTTGGGGGTTTTAATTTTTATTTTTCTTTTGTAACATAACACATAAATAAGTGAAAAATCCAAAAAAGCAGAAAAAAGATAAATAGGAATGAAGGCCAGAGAGAGGTACCACATTATCTTGCCTATATTTCTCTTTATATATATATATATATATATATAAATATATATATATATATATATATATATATTTATATATGTATGTATGTATTGATTACCTTAGGGTCTGATAAAGTTTGCACAGATCGTAAAGTAATAAGAATTGACATCTTCAACTCATGATTAGTTGAGACAAGCCACAAATGCACAATCTAAAATAAATCAGTACATATATTAGAATGGTGATTAAATCATTAAAATTAATTATTAATTAAAATAAAAACTTGATTAAAATTAGAATTACTGCTTCCTCGAAGGAGGGGGGAGAGGTGTTGAAAAGATCAAAAAAAATTTCTTTTTTATCATCTTTGGCCTACAACCATCTCAGGATTCTTATACATGAAATTTTTCTGGGTAGTCATTCACTTGTTTTGTAATACCCCACATTTTGGATTAGAATGAAAATCTGTCATTCCTATGCATGGATGTTTCAAAAGCCTCAAATCCTATATAAATTTTGTGTGTTAATCAATTATATTGTATGGGAATCTATTTTAGCATTAATTTAGATTATAGAGGTCCCCTAACTCAAGTACAAGTTAAAAGCTTTCCTATCGTTCAAGTTTTAGTGAGCGCTAAAACTTAGGTCAACTTCAATCGACCATAACTAGTTGTATATAATGAACTGGGTGGTTTAATATATATCAAATAAAATAACTTTGAATTAGCTTTCCAACGATACCAATTTGGACTAAATCCGATATCGGAGCTAAGAGTTATGCCCGTTTTACTCTAGCATATCAGGCTAGAAACAATGTGTTATCACATTTGTGACGCCCTATCACGAAGGCCGTCAGCCTTAGGTAGAAACCAGCTCCTAAGTCATGACATTCGTGATAGATTATCACATTTGTGATGCCCTATCACGAAGGTCATTAGCCTTAGGCAGAAACCAGCTCCTAGGTGACGACATTCGTGATAGCTTATCACATTTATGACTCCCTATCATGAAGGTCGTTAGCCTTAGGTAGAAACCAACTCTTAAGTGATGACATTCGTGATAGCTTATCACATTTGTGATTCCCTATCATGAAGGTCGTCAGCCTTTGGAAGAAACCATCTCCTAAGTGACGACATTTGTGATAGCTTATCACATTTGTGACGCCCTATCATGAAGGTTGTCAGCTATGATTTTTCAGCAACTGGGAAACTATTTCATAAGGGTATTTTGGTCTTTTTCTACACCTTCCATGACTTATAATCCTAAAGAGGCCTAATTTTTCCCATTTTTCTTCAGTTAAGCATCTCAAAAACCCTCTCTTATACTCTCAACCACAAGATTAGGGTTTCCATCAAACTCATCTCTCAAAAGCAAGATTCAAGATTTTTCCCAAGATAATCGAGAATTAAGTTTTCCAATTCAAGAACTCTCCAACAAATATTTAAAGTTTCCTTTCTAAGGTATGTGTGTGTTCATTCATGGACTCCTTTCGTCCATGAAGTTCAAGAACCCTTTTCTAAAACTATATATTATGGTTTTCATGTTATGAAAGGATTGTTGATCATGTTTATGTGTGGAATGATGCCAAGATAGAATCTTTATGTGTTATTATGAATCTATGACATCAGATGAGTTGAAAACATGTAAGTTTGATTATTTATGATGAGTAATTATAGGATTTACACCTATGCCTAAGTTGTGCATGTAAGGTGTTTGATAAAATACCTAAGAGACTAGAAATCATGCATTATAGCTAAATTGTGACTAAGTGAAGGATTCATGATATGCCCCTATATTCCAATGATTTTCATGTTGATATTGTGTCTTGTAAATGCTGTTGGGATGTTCATGAACTAGTCTTATGAGATTATGCCATGCTTACTTGCAAATCCTACTTATGTACAAAATGTATGATATCCATGCACTTCATGAAATTCCCCAAGTTATGATATTATGGGTTTTTAATGTTGGTCACATACTCAAGTCAGTCATGTATGTAAGTTTTCTTCCATCGAGTCCTGGGGGTATTCGTACCTGAAAAATATAGCTGTGTGCCTAGAGCCATGTCATGTTATCACGATACTCTCAGTTAAGCCATGATCTATAGAATTCAGTCAGTCATGTGACTCAGGAAAACTCAGAAATCTCAGTAGTATCAGTAGTTCAGTAATCTCAGTGATCTCAGTACTCAGTCTGTAACTTCAGTATTCACATTCAGTCTCAGGAACTTCAGTACTCTTAATTAGTCCTCAAAATTTAGTATATTTTGTTAGTCATTAAAATTCAGTAAACTCAGTTTAGCTCATCTAAATAGTAGCACTAGTATCAGTTCAGCTAATCGATTCAGTTTAGTTATTCAATTCATCTCTATTATTCAGTTTAGTGTATTTCAGATGGGAGTAGGATTCAACACCGAATGAGCCTAGGGATAGGGACTCACCCACTATAATAGGACTGAGATCCCTAGAAGCAATCCCTAAGTTCCAAAACTATGTTGCCAGCGTAGGTACGAGATATCACCCGTTAGATAGGACTGACATACTTAGGGGTCACCCGTTACATTTATATGTATAGGACTGGAACCAGGAGTCACCCGCTAGATTAGGATTGACTCTACAACAAATGTCTTTACTGGTGGCACTGTACTGACACCCTTCCAGTCAGGGCAAAGATTGGACCCCAGTCAGCTTAGCTTGGGGCATGTCGGTTAAATGAACACATCCCATAGTTTTAGTTACAGAATTAGGGCTTTCAGACACAGTCAACTCAGCTTAGTAGACAGATTCAGTACTGTTAGATACAGTCAATGCTTATCATTGTAAATAGACTTCAAGATCACCCATTAGCTAGGATTTATGTTAACTATGATTAATCAGTATCAGAATCATTTAGACTATCTCACTCGTATACTCAGTACATTCAGATGTACTGTCATATTTGGGATATGGTGGTTTTTCTTATGTTACACCATAGGTTTAGAGGCATGAGCTTCAGATTAGCAGTAGCATTCCAGTGTTCAGAGTTTGCAGTGAGTCCTTTTCATTTGAGTATGATATGATTATTGCTACATTTACTATTTAGTTGGTAGATGGAGTCAGTTGGAGACATGTTCCTTCAACTCCTTATTCAGTTCAGTTAGAGACTTTCAGACTAGATGTCAGATAGATATTCAGATCTCATTATTTTTAGTATTTATGACTTATTTTGGTATTGTTATAACTTTTTCAGACATTTTGTTATCAGACGTTTATTTAGTTCGAGCATTATGGCCTTTCATCTTTATGTTTCCACATTTTATGATATATTATACAGTATACAGGTACAGATATTAGTCATGAGTTAGCTTGTGGTCCTTCGGGGTCATGAGCACTGTGTAGCATTCTGGTTCAGAAAATTAGAGTGTTACAAATTTGGTATCAGAGCCTAAGGTTCAATAGAGTCTTAGGAAGTCTGAAAGCCGCATCTAGTAGAGTCTTGTACATGCGTGTGTTGTACACCACACTTATGTGCAGGAGGATATAAGATGTTTTAGGAATAGTTTCCCTTCTCTCAGTATTCATGTCATTCTAGTGAGCATAATCTCAGTATAATCCATCTCTCCTTTTCTTCTACAGACATGCCTCCTAAAAGAAGAAACGGGAATCAGTCAGCCTCTCAGCCCGAAGACTCTTTGGGCGATCATGTTTCTCATGCGGAGTTTAGGGATGTATTCACCACTCTTGCTCAGTCAGTCGCTGCCTAGAATGAATGACCAACTATCATTCTGGCCAATCCAGTGACCAATTCAGCTGCAGCTATAATTCAGGACTTCACCCAAATAAATCCTCCTTCCTTTATAGGGTCTAAGTCAGATGAGGACCTACGAGAATTCCTAGATCAGGTTCAGAAAATTATAGATATTATGGGGTTTACTACTATTCAGAGTGCTGAGTTAGCCGCATACCAATTATAGGATGTCGATCATACTTGGTACAAGCAGTGGAAGTAAGAAAGGTTAGATGATGCAGGCCCTATAGAATGGGAGGAGTTTGCCTCTGCTTTCCTTAATAGATTCTTTCCTCTAGAGATTAAAGAAGCTAAGGTACTAGAGTTCATCAACCTTAGGTAGGATAGTATGATGGTAAAAGAGTATTCTCTTAAGTTTACTCAATTAGCCAGATATTCCCCTCATGTGGTTGCAGATGGTAGAGCTAAGATGAGTAAGTTCGTGTTAGGGGTGAATGATAGTGTGGTAAATGAGTGCAGATCTACTATGTTGAATAGTGATATGACTTTAGCTAGACTTATGACATATGCTCAGCAGATAGAAGAGCAGAAGATTAGGACGAGAGAGAGACAGAGTAAGAGAGCAAGGACAGGTAGTTTCAGCTTTGCTCAGCCTAAGTCACAGGGTGGTAACCGTTCTCAGCATAGTCAGAAATTTTCAGTCCCAGCTCTATCCTCATCTAGTGTGCTAGCACCTAAGTCTAAAAATGACCGTCATGATGGAGCGCCAGGATTCGTGGCCTAGGGTAGTGAAAATAGAGGTCTTACTTATCCGTTTTGCGAAGAGTCTGGTAAAAATCATCTAGGTGCAAGTATGGCAGGTAGTGATGTATGCTTTGGATGTTGTAAGCAAGGCCACAGGATTCGAGAGTAAGGAGTTCTAGCACAGATGGGTAAGGAGTTACGTCAGCAAGGTACCAACAGTGGTCAGTGTCAGAATAAACTTTATACACTCCAGACCCATCCTAATCCAAAAAGTTTCCCTGACTTAGATTCAGGTATGTTACCAGTCTTTCATGTTCATAGTATGCATTGTTACATCTCTTTCTCTCATTCAAGCATATTTTTTAGTATGAGTTAGCTAGTAAAGCCAGCAAGTCAGTTTTGTAATCGAGCAATCAGATTTTTATAGCTTGTTTTCTAATCCTTGCATCTATTCATGCTATACAAAATCTCATAACCTCCTAGTAGTGGCAAGTTCAGTTCATCTCATGCATCATGCATTAGTTTCAGACTCCCAAAGTTTAGTTATAATCTAGTTTGTAGATGCCTTGTGCATCACCCAGTATCTCCGTAAGGTAAGCATTCTTAGAGGGACATAGCGTCCCAAGGGGGAGATACCCCAGTTTCTCTTAATGCTCTCATGCCTTAGATCGTTCAATTTCTCCTTGCATAACGAATTCAGTCTAGAATAGAGGGTACTCATAAGTTAACTTTCAAGTTAGACCTCAGTTGTAAGTCAAGTATTCAGAGGTTTAGTCCAGTTCATGATGTTTAGTCCATATGTCACGTAGTAGAATCAGTCATGTTCTCATGTTTCAGTTCAATCTTAGTGCCTTTACCATTGTATGTTCAGTCGCATGTTTATGAGTCAGTTCAGTCATGTATTCACGCATCAGATATGTATTGTCAGCTTATCAATACTTTGAGTCATGCATTCATGTATCATGTCAGTCATATAATCATGCATTAGATATTCATGGATTCAACTTATCAGTTAAGCATCAAATATGCATTCTAAGTTTGAGAAACTCAGTTTATTGGAACACTCAGTTCTACATTCATAAATCAGCTACCCATGCATCAGATATGCATGTATAGTATGATATGCTCGGTTTTAAGTCATGTCAGCCATGAAATCATGATCAGTCATTCATGCTATATATTTTTTAAGTTGTCTTTTCTCTTATCTCAACCAGTATCATTCGAGGATGAATGTTCCCAAGGGGGAGATATTGTAATACCTCACATTTTGGACTAGAATGAAAATCCATCATTCCTATGCGTGGATGTTTCAAAAGCCTCAAATCCTATATAATTTAGTGTGTTAATCAATTATGTAGTGTGGGAATCTATTTGAGCATGAATTTAGATTATAGAGGTCCCCTAACTCAAGTACAAGTTGAAAGCTTTCCTATCGTTCAAGTTTTATTGAGCGTGAAAACTTGGGTCAACTTCAATCGACCATAAATCATTTTATATGAAGAAATGGGTGGTTTAATATATATCAAATGAAATATCTTTGAATTATATTTCCAACGATATCAATTTGGCCTAAATCCAATATCAGAGCTAAGAGTTATGCCCATTTTACTCCACCATGTCAGGCTGGAAACAGTGTGATGACATTCGTGATAGCTTATCACATTTGTGATGCCCTATCACGAAGGTCGTCAGCCTTAGGCAGAAATCAGCTCCTAAGTGACGAAATTCGTGATAGCTTATCACATTTGTGATACCCTATCACGAAGGTCGTCAGCCTTAGGGAGAAACCAGCTCTTAAGTGATGACATTCATGATAGCTTATCACATTTATGATGCCCTCTTACGAAGGTCGTCAGCCTTAGGAAAAAACCAGTTCCTAAGTGATGACATTCGTGATAGCTTATCACATTTGTGATGCCCTATCACAAAGGTCGTCAGCTATGATTTTTCAGCAATTGGGAAACTATTTCATAAGGGTATTTTGGTCTTTTTCTACACCTTTCACGACCTATAACCCTAAAGAGGCATAATTTTTCCCATTTTTCTTCAGTTAAGCATCTCAAAAACCCACTCTTATACTCTCAACCACAAGATTAGGGTTTCCATCAAACTCATCTCTCAAAAGCAAGATTCAAGCCTTTTTCCAAGATAATTGAGAATTAAGTTTTCCAATTCAAGAACTCTCTAAAAAATCTTTAAAGTTTCCTTTCTAAGGTATGCGTGTGTTCATTAATGGACTCCTTTCATCCATGAAGTTCAAGAACCCTTTTCTAAAACTATATATTATGGTTTTCATGTTATGAAAGGATTGTTGATCATGTTTATGTGTGGAATGATGCCAAGATAGAATCTTTATGTGTTATTATGAATCTATGATATCATATGAGTTGAAAATATGTAAGTTTGATTATTTATGATGAGTAATTGTAGGATTTACACCTATGCCTAAGTTGTGCATGTAAGGTGTTTGATAAAATACCTAAGAGACTAGAAATCATACATTATAGCTAAATTATGACTAAGTGAAGGATTCATGATATGCCCCCAAATTCCAATGATTTTCATGTTGATATTGTGTCTTGTAAATGTTGTTGGGATGTTCATGAACTAGTCTTATGAGATTATGCCATGCTTACTTGCAAATCCTACTTACGTACAAAATGTATGATATCCATGAACTTCATGGAATTCCCGAAGTTATGATATTATGGGTTGTTGATGTTGGTCACGTACTCAAGTCTGTCATGTATGTCAGTTTTCTTCCATCGAGTCCTGGGGGTATTCGTACCTTAAAAATATAGCTGTGTGCCTAGAGCCATGTCATGTTATCACGATACTCTCAGTTAAGCCATGATCTATAGAATTCAGTCAGTCATGTGACTCAGGAAAACTCAAAAATCTCAGTAGTATCAGTAGTTCAGTAATCTCAGTGATCTCAGTACTCAGTCTGTAACTTCAGTATTCATAGTCAATCTTAGTAACTTCAGTACTCTCAATCAGTCCTCAGAACTCAGTACATTTTATTAGTCATCGGAATTTAGTAAACTCAGTTTAACTCAGCTAAACAGTACCACTAGTTCAGTTCAGCTAATCGGTTCAGTTTTGTTATTCAATTTATTTCTGTTATTCAGTTTAGTGTATTTCAGATGGGAATAGGATTCAGCACCGAGTGATCCTAGGGATGGGGACTCACCCACTAGAATAGGACTGAGATCCCTAGAAGCAATCCCTAAGTTCCAGAACTACATTGCCAGTGGAGGTACGATATGTCACCCATTAGGTAGGACTGATATACTTAGGGTTCACCCGTTAGGACATTTATATGTAAAGGACTAATCCTATGAGTCACCCACTAGATTAGGACTGACTCCACATCAGATATCTTTACTGGTAGCACGATACTGACACCCTTCCAGTCAGGGCATAGATTAGACCCTAGTCAACTTAGCATGGGGCATGTCGGTTAGATGAACACATCCCACAGTTTCAGTTATAGAATCAGGGCTTTCTGACACAGTTAACTCAGCTTCGTATACAGATTCAGTACTGTTAGATACAGTCAATGATTATCATTGTAAATAGACTTCAAGATCACCCATTAGCTAGGATTGATCTCAACTATGATTAATTAGTATCAGAATCATTAGATTTAAAGATCATCCGCTAGATAGGACTGATCTCAGACTAAGTCAAATCATCCTTATTATAAGTATACTGATGATCACCTGCTAGATAGGACTGATCTCAGATTTAGTTACTCCAAGTAGAACGGAACTCAAATATTTCCATCAAAACTTAGTCTGTTAGATACAGTCGTTCAGTATCTATTATATCGATTAGTCCAATCATTATAGTTATATCAACTATATTAGTTATCATAGCTAACATTACCAGTATTCAGTTTCAGGACTGTTAGACACAGTTATTCAAACCAGTTCTTTATAATTTGAACTGTCTGAAATAGTCAATAATCTATTCAGTAACTCAGTAATAGTAAAGTCATGTCGTCAGCATTCAGACTCAGTAGTCAACATCATAATGAGTTTAGTTATAGTTGTTTATGCATGTATGTATTCTCACGTTCATATTAGTTAGCATTATTCATGCATATAACCCTTTGCATTTAGCCTACCTCACTCGTATACTCAGTACATTCAGACGTACTGACGCATTTGTGCTATGGTGGTTTCTCTTATGTTACACCATAGGTTTAGAGGCATGAGCTCTAGATCAGCAGTAGCATTCTAGTGTTCCGAGTTTACAGTGAGTCTTTGCAGTGAGTCCTTCTCATTCAAGGACAATATGATTATTGCTATATTTACTATTTAGTTGGTAGATGGAGTCAGTTGGAGACATGTTCCTTCATCTCCTTATTCAGTT